>NW_024412405.1:12937411-12967701 GCF_014898765.1 Herpailurus yagouaroundi
ACACACACACACACACACACACACACACACACACACCTCCTCCACTTCCTTAGATAATGGTGGCATGATTCTCCCACTTAGCACTCTTTCTGGAGCTTTCCCTATAGTAGTTGTGTAGGTAACTTTCTATCCCAAGAGTCATCCCTGTTACTTGTGAAGCACAGTAGTTTATCCAACTGCTTAAATTCTGTCTTGTTTTTCCTTCGGAGCCATAAAAGCTATTAATGCATTTTCAAATCCATGGGCATCCAGTTGTGCAGTGGCCTTTGCTTGCTCTCTCTGTGGCTTTCAACCTCACTGGCTCCTCATCCATGGCAGGGGCTGGAGCACCTCTCTCTCAGGTTAGCATTGGACCTCTGCCTCTGTCCCAGTGGGTGCTGAGTCATTGGCTTCTCATCCAATTCCATTTAAAGCCCTCTTACCCTCCTGGGTCCTGCAGATAAGGGGAGCAAAGTCCCCTTGTAAAGAAAGGGACACATTCTGCTGATCTAGATGAATCTGAACCCCTTGCCTCTCTGGGGAGGCTCCATTGCTGAGCCAGAGGGGACAGCACTTGTCCCACTGGGTAGGCTCACACTCATTCCTGTCGTGGGGCCCCCGTGTGGCGTCCCCTCCCTGTCACCCCCGCTGCAGTCATGCCACACACCAGGGTCTCTTTCAGAGTGCAAATGCCATTGTACCCAGGCTTTTGGGGGAGCAGTCACTGCTGTTGTGAAGACAGGTGGATCCATGACTTTGTATCTTCAAAAGGGCATCTAGAGATCAGCTTTGGGGCCATCTTTCCCAGGCTTGGTGGCATGCATGTTTTCAGACTGAGAGGTTTTGATATGGGTTTTTGAGCCAAGAAACCTGGACTCAAGCCTTTGAGAATCATCTAATCCCATAGTTCTCAACTCGGAATGATTTTTGCCCCTCAGAACATTTGGCAATGTTTGGAGATACCTTTTTGATGGTCACAAGTAGGGGAAGAGGTTGATTGCTACTGGGATCTAGTGGGTAGAGACCAGGAGTGTTGCTAAGGGCCTGCAGTGCAAGGGACTGTCCCACAACAAGCGTTACCTGGCCCGGAATAACAGTCGTGCCATAGTTAGAGGCCTTGATCTAAATCCTTGCTGGTGACGGAGGAGGCAGTTACAGCCTGGAGTAGAGGAGCTTGTTGGAGGGTCTTGGCCCCCATCCTGGACCTACTGACCCAGAACCTGCATTCCAACAAGACCCCAGGTGGTTCATCATTCATTACAGTTTGGGGATCGCTTCTTTTAAAAAAAAATTTTTTTCAACGTTTTTATTTATTTTTTGGACAGAGAGAGACAGAGCATGAACGGGGGAGGGGCAGAGAGAGAGGGAGACACAGAATCGGAAGTAGGTTCCAGGCTCCGAGCCATCAGCCCAGAGCCTGACGCGGGGCTCGAACTCACGGACCGCGAGATCGTGACCTGGCTGAAGTCGGACGCTTAACCGACTGCGCCACCCAGGCGCCCCAGGGGGATCGCTTCTTTAAGTGATTCCCGACCTCCAGCCCAAAATCCAGAGGGGCCTGATAGCAAAAGTCAAATTTCCCCGCAAGTGTGGCGCTCAACAGAAGCCGTCTCAAAATAGCCAACTCATGTAATGTCTTCGAGACACTGATTTCAAGAAACGATCTAGCCTAATCATTTTTATTTCTAACTGGAGATAAGAAGACTTCACCAACCTGGCAGTGATGTGTCCCAGTGCCTCTAAAGCCCCCTTAGGCCTCACGATCGGAGCACTCGCTGCTCATTTACAGAGGCTGCAGCTCTGAAACCCTCCACCCACTGCAGCCCCGGTTATTTCCTGAACATCCGAACAACCTGCCTGGAGAACAAGCCTCACAAGAGCAGACTCAGTCTTTCCTAGCGCTGAGCACAGTGCCTGGCGACTAGTAAATTCTCCATGTGTTGGGTTCATGGAATTGAGAGAAGCCAGGAGAGAGAGAGGAGAGCGAGGGAGGGAGGGAAGAAGGGGGCAGGCCGGCCAGCTCCTGCATAAGGCATTCGGGACACAGAATCTGGGGTCCGGGAGGAGGAAGCCCAGAAGCACGGCTTTCAAGGAGGCCGTCTCCATCTCTCAGAGGGCAGCAGGGGAAGCGCTGAGAAGGCAGGGCTGACAGCTCCCATCCCCCCCCTCTCAGGCCTCAGAATTGCTCCAGAATGTTCTTCTATTTGAAAGTCATCAGCTTGAAGCCTTTCCCTTCCCCCTGTGCACCCACCACCACACCACTTCCAGAACGATAATCTCTGTGACCTGCCAAAGAGCCCGGAGACCAGCAGCAACTTGGACCCGACCCCCGAGCTGCCTGCCCACTCTCGATGGCCTCTCGGTGGACACGTGAACCGAATTCCCCGGTGCAGCGGGTGCACCACTGCAGCAAGAGACCTATTGCTATGATTAGGCGCCACCGTGCTGATGAAGCACTGACCCAAGTGTTTTGTGCTTATCTTGTTTTTCTGCATCACTTCACAGTGAGCCACCTACCAGGAAAAGGAGGCTCAAAGGGTACAGTGATTTGCTGGCAGAGTCAGGACCAAACTCCAAGTCCCCTGGGCCAATGTTCCCCTAGCCAGAACTGGCAACGGTAGCTCGTGGGCGGCTGGAGAGATAAGGCAAAAAAAGAGAGGCCTTTTCTTATTCATATTAAGTCTTCAATGTGTTTAGCCAAGTTCTTTGTATTTCACATTGTGCCCTAAATAATTTCAGGAGATCGTAAGGTAGAAAGCGGAAAAATGGGTAGAACATAAACAGAGGCAAGAGAGGGGCCAAGACAAAACCTATGTAATCAAAGACCCGGACGCTCGCCCACAGGAGGCACGCACCTTTGCTTTTCAGTGGAAAAGAAACTCAGCTTTCAACAGATAAGTAAAACAATTACAGGAGAAAAACCCAAGTGGTCCTGAAACCAGGGTAAGACGCGAACTTCTCCTTAGGGTCCCTGAAGAATGACCATCTCAGCCACAAGCTTCCAGTGGACCTTGTGCATCAAAAAGCCAAGGGCAGCATATGAAAGGGCAGTTGGGTAGAAGCAGGCCTGCCGGGGGCATCGGCACACAGCCCGGCCCCAGTCCCTGCGGGGCTGCCCCATTCCAGAGGCACACCTCCGTCACCAAGTGCACCTCCAGACATGGCGGCCACCTGCCTCCCAGCACCCGGCTTTGAGCCTGATGGCCGAGACTCTAAATCTTCCAACTACCAAGAACAGCTCACCCTTAAGTGTCCATCTTCCGAGCGGCTCCAGTACCCTCCTTTCACTGGTAGCCCAGTAAAAACTTTGGCAGGACTAGAGGCCATCAGAGACACTGAGGTTGTGACTTTGGATAGGAGCTCATTTTAGTCCATTCTATTCGAGTGGCACACAGAATATTCGAGTGGCCATTCTAATCGAGTGGCCAGGACAGCTAGGGGACACACCTTAGCGCTAATGCCTGGTAACTAACAGGACCAGTTTTCACCGTCTTGGGTAACTTGGGGGAGGATGATGCTCTGATCAAGGCCAGAGGATCCACTCCCGAAGCCAAGCCATTCCATTCTGGCATTGCTTCTGTCTTATCACCCTCTCGCAAAGCAATCAAGGAAACTAGGAGAGGCACACATTCTTGGTCGTCGTGAGACTGGACCACCCACCCTGGTGCAGCCACAAGCTGACCACACAATTACGTCAGAAGTCAGCCCATTCCTCTTACTCATTGCACGAACGCATGCTGGCCACCCGCCTTGTGCCACACCCTGTGCTGTGTTTTGGGGACCCCCTCAGGACAACACCATGTTATCAGTGTCTGATCCAGGACAATGTACACAGCACCAGGGACAGTCAGGCCAGCTTAACAAAGACAGACGTTTCAAAGCAGGGGAGGATATTTCAGCCTAGAGGGACTGGTGCTATAGGGAGTTTTCTACAAGGATCTAGAAAACATGGTTGTGTTTGGGGAACTTCTCACATGGAGTCTGAGGTGATAAGAACTGGTCCTGGACACAAAGCTGGCATTGGAGAGTGAAGGATCTTATGTGCCACGTTAGAGTTTGGAATTTATCCTGTAGCCATTGAGAAGCCCCAGAAGGTTCTGTTAAGGTGGTGGGTACAGAAGACAGAGACATGACCAGCTCTGGGGTCTGAAAAATAACTTGAGTAGCTGAGCAGAGGCGAGGCCTTTGAGAAGCTGGATCCATCATGGCATTTAAATCATCTTTCCTGGGGCGCCTGGGTGGCTCAGTCAGTGAAGCATCAGACTTGAGCTCAGGTCATGATCTCACGGTTCATGGGTTCGAGCCCCACATCAGGCTCTGTGCTGACAAATAAGATTTATTTTATTTATTATTAAAATAAAATAAATATTTTTAAAAGGTTTTTTTTTAATTTATTTTTTATTTTTAAAAAAAAATTTTTTTCAATGTTTATTTATTTTTGGGACAGAGAGAGACAGAGCATGAACAGGCGAGGGGCAGAGAGAGAGGGAGACACAGAATCGGAAACAGGCTCCAGGCTCTGAGCCATCAGCCCGGAGCCCGACGCAGGGCTCGAACTCACGGACCGCGAGATCGTGACCTGGCTGAAGTCGGACGCTTAACCGACTGCACCACCCAGGCGCCCCTAAAAGGTTTTTTTAAATCCTATTTCCTGAGGTTTTATGGAATGGCTTAGTTATAATAAATAGCCAAAAAAAACACTGTGGTCATTCAAAAAGTAAAACACTTTCTTTTATAGAGTGTTTGTTATTTTCAGACTGAGTGATCCCTCCGTGTGCCCTTTAGGTTTCTAGAGATCACTCACCTTGTAAACTCACTATCAAGTGAGAAATAGCCCTGCTTTGTGCTTGAAATTGAAATCTAGGGGCATCTGGCTGGCTCAGTCGATGGAACACGTCACTCTTGATCTCGGGGTTGTGGGTTCCAGCCCCACATTGGGTGTAGAAATTACTTAAACATAAAATCTTACAAAAAGAAACTGAAATCTGAAGCCTAAATTTTCCATTTGTATGTTGCTCAAATATTAGAAGGTCTTGAACTGAGCCACCAAAATGCTTACAGGAACAAATCTGTAAGTGTCAGGACAGAAGGCTCAAAGGTCAGCAAAATGGAGGTTACCAATTGCAAAGTACTCACTGGGTCCCCGGATCAGGTGAGTCTGTCCTAAAAGCAAGAAGATTCTAGTTCAACTGTCTTAAGTAAGAGCACTTCAAGAAAACTTCATGCTTCAAGCATTTCATTTAAAGAGTCCTTCGACTCCCCAAATCAGCTATTTATTCAAGATGTAACTATTAAAATCCTCTCTGCTAAGGAATGTCTAAAATAGATTTTTGGTGGGATCTTCAGGGTTTTCTATTTATAATATCATGCCATCTGCAAATAGAGATAATTTTACTTCAAGAAAAAGTAAAATAAAAAATAAAATAAAATAAAATAAAATAAAATAGATGTTCACGCAATACATGTTTCTCTGGCTTGGTTATTCTGGACGCCTAGGCCAGAATTTCCCAAAATTTATCATATCGTGTGTGATCATATTTCATCATATCGTGTGTAAATTTTGCCTCCAGAAAGGCGGAGCAGGGAGGACGCTGCCCTCTTCTGAGGAGTCTCAGCTGGCTGTGCTCCCAGTTGACATCCTCCGTGTGCACACCTGTGGGACGGAGGTGCAGACTGCTACCGACCCCACAGGAGCTTGTATGGGGGTGTCTTTGAAACCACCTGCCACAGCACCTGACCCACGGTTCCCTTGAAATGACGGCCATGCACAGAGATGTTAGAAAGACGTATTTTCTCCCTAAGAATTTTCAAAGACTGTTTAGACCAGTGCACATTGATAAATGTTGTTTCTCTACGTACAGATCTACCTTTATTCATGCCCGTTTGGGGTGTGACATTTTCTATCCTGGTCTCCATCTGATAGGCCAGAGAACAGGGCAGAGGCATGACACAAGTGGGAATTCAGGTCAGGTGGCTTTCCCGGGGCACTTAGGACCGGATCACCATCCTCTGGGCTGCTCAGCTTTGCCACGCTCCTGATTATAGTTCGCCACCAGACCCCTCCTGGGTCGCTCACTGTTCCTCACGTGTGCTGAAACCAAGACAGGAGCCCCATAAACACTTTGCAATTACCTGGACCCAGGGAGAAGAAGGGCACGAGGCAAATTCTACCCGAAGACATAGATAACACGAGAAATTTTTGTATCCAGAGAAGAACCTGGAAGTCTGTCTTCACCACGGAAGGATCTACTGCAGAGGCCGGACGAGACAGGTGTGGCCAACACGGTGCTGGCGGGTGACGCCCTGTGTTCATCTCTATTTCCCCCAGAGATGATGCCCTCCTTTCCTGCCTGGCACCTCCAGGCAGATGTCATCTTTGAGCCCAAGAGAAGAAGTGACCTTTCTGTTCTCTCCGTTGTCCCTCAGAAATCTAACTGGGGCTACGCTGCTTCTTCCTGGGGGCTGCTGCTGAAGGCACCTTGCACTGATGGCCACTGTCGCTGCAGGGGCTCCGCCCGGCTGCGGGTCCTCTGTCTCCCCATCGGAAAAAGCTGAACCGCACCTGGCCGGTCAGTTTGCTTTTACTTGTGGTTTTTGGTTTTGCTCTTTTTAAAAGTCTTACGAACGGGGCGCCTGGGTGGTTCAGTCGGTCGAGTGTCCGACTTTGGCTCAGGTCATGATCTCACAGTCTGTGAGTTCGAGCCCCGAGTCGGGCTCTGTGCTGACAGCTCAGAGCCTGGAGCCTGTTTCGGATTCTGTGTCTCCCTCTCTCTCTTATCCTCCCCCGTTCATGCTGTCTCTCCCTGTCTCAAAAATAAAATAAACGTTAAAAAAAAATTTTTTTAAATAAATAAATAAAAGTCTTACGAACATCGTGAATGCTTTTGATCTTGCCTCTCTCCTTTCTTCATCCTCCAGGAAGCTGACAGCTGCCGCTGTGGCCACACGTCCAGCACCGTTTTTGTTTTTTTTTTTTCTCACAAGGTTCATTGTTTCCCTAGGTGTATTTTCCCTTCATGCTGACTTCTGTCTTCTGCACTTGTTTCAGAATGAGGACAGATCACTGGATACGCAGATAAATAGATGAGGTATATGAACGGAAGATGCCAAGAAGTCCAAGGAGGGCCTCTTTCTGCCGAAGCATTGACACTACCCAGCTCCCCCCACCACAAGGATGGGCCACAGAGTGGCCAGTGGCTCTGCCCAGACGGACATTAGCAAAGGACAGCTGGACGCAGTGTGAGGCTACCTCCAAGTCCTTCTCAGGTAGGACCAGTTTGTCTGCTCCCCTGCCTTTCCTGAAAGCGTTCCCTCACTCAGTGCAGCGCAGGGGATTCTCTCCAGTGAAGGCAGCTAAGAAAGAGGCTCGGTAACGGGGGATACTGACAAGGAATTGGGATCTTTTTGTCCTTGTAGGGCAGCCTGAGGGACGACAAGGAAAAATAGTGTCAGTGGTGCTGTAGGCTCATTCACATAAAATATATGGGCGGAAGCCCTGCCTTTCCCGACATGCTGGTGACCACATATTTTTAATATTTTTGCCTTTATATAAAAACCAGGAACTCTCATACTGTGCTGTCTGGAGTATAAGTTGGTTCAAACACTTAGAAAAACCATTTGGCATAAACCTAAATGGATCACACCCCTACCTCAAGACCCAGCATTCTGCAGCATTCTTAGATAGTCTCTTCCACATTCAAGAAATATGTTTATTGAGAGCAAAAGACATAGAAAAATGTTCACAACACTAATAGCCAAAAGCTAGACGCCACCGGAAATGTCCATCATTAGTAGAAGGAACAAATAAACTCTCGAGTATTGACACACTGGAATACTGTCCCTCAAAGAGAAATGGACATGTTACAGGTGCACAACTGTGTGTATGAATCTCATGAGCATAATGTTGGAAGAAAGAAGCCAGACACAGAGAATGTGAACCTTAGGAGTCCATGTATCTGAAGTTCAAAAGTCACTTCAGGGTTGGCAGTCAGAAGAGTGTTTGCTCTGGGAGGAGTAGTGACTGGGACGGGGCACGAGGGATGCTTCTGGAATGCTTCTGGGAATGTTCTATATTTTATGTGGATGGCGCTTATCTGGATATGGCCATGTGGGTGAAAACCTCTCAACCTGTATGCTTATGATCTGATTAGAAACCCCGGTAAAGTTTTGTTTGCTCACAAATTTTTTTTAATTAAGATATAAATCACCCTCTAAAGTACAAAATTCGTGGGTTTTAGTATCTTCATTGTGCCATATCACCTCTACATAATTGCAGAACGTTTCTGTGACTCCAAGAAGAAACCCTGAACCCGTTAACAGTAACTCCCCATGCCATTCCCCTGCTCCTGACAGCTGTTCAGCTACTTTCTATCTCTTGGCATAAGAGCTTTCAAGGGCTGGCCCATGGGGCAGCACGGATCAGTACTTCATTCCTTTTTGCGACTGAGTAACATGCCAGTGTATGGATAGACCACATTTTGTTTATCCATTTGTCAGATGACGGACCTTGGAGGTGTTTCACTTTTTGGCTATTACAACTATTCGTGTACAAGTTTTTGTGTTTTCAGTTCTCTTGTGATGCATCTAGTAGTGGAATTGCTGGATACAATGTTGAATAGAAGTGGCAAGGGCAGACATCCCTGTATTATTTCTGATCGTAGGGGGGAAATGGCCTTTATCAAGTTGAAAAAGCTCCCTTCTGTCCCTAGTGTGTTTCCTGCTTTTAGCATGAGAACGTGTTGGATTTCGTTGAATGCTTTTTCTGTGCCTACTGAAATGTTAATGTGGTTTTGTCCTTTAGTCTATGAATATGGGGTGATACGTGGATTCTTGGTATGTTAAATCTTGCATGCTTGAGATAAATCACACTTAGTCATGATGTCGAATCTTTTTCATATGTGGCTAGATTCAGTTTAGTAGTATTTTGTAGAGAAACTGCTTCTATTTTCATAGGGGATATTGGCCTTTTCCTGCGACGTCTGTCCAGCTTTGGTGTTCAGGAAATGCTAGCCTCACAGAATGAGTTGGGAACGGGTTCCTCCTCTTCTGTTTTTTTCCAAGAGTCTGTAAAGGTTTGGTATTTATTCTTCTTTAAATGTTTGGTAAAATTCATCCACGAGGTCCTCTGGGCCTAAGCTTTCCTCTGGGGGAAGTTTTGTTTACTAGTTCAATCTCTTTATTTGTTATAGGTCTATTCAGACTTACTATTTTTTTCTTGAATCAGTTTCAGTAGTTTGTGTCTTTCTAGGAATTTGTCCTTTTCATTTAGATTATCGATTATCAAATAGTTGGCATATAACTGCTCATATGACCTCCTTGTAATTCTATTAATTTTTGCAAGGTCAGTAATGGTGCTCTCCCTCACTTATTCTTGATGTTAGTACTTTCAATCATTCTTTCTCACTCTCCCCTTCTCTCCCTCAATCAGCTAAAGATCTGTCCATTTTGTTGCTCTTTTCAAGGAACCAACTTTTGGGTTCATTGATTATCTCTATTGTTTTTCTATTCTCTGTTTCATTTTTCTCCCCACTCTAGCCTTTATAAATTTCTTCCTTCTCCTTGCTCTGGATTTAGTTTGCTCTTCTATTTCTGGTTTCTAAAGGTAGAAGTTTAAGTTATTGATTTGAGATATTTCCACTTTTTAAATATGGAAATTACAGCTATACATTTCCCTCCAAGAAATGCTTTAGCCACATCCCATAAATTTTAGTACATTGTGTTTCCATGTGCTGTGAGTATTCTGCTTTTGGTAGGTGGACTGTTACTTAGATATTAGTTAGGTCCAGTTTGTTGAAGTTTTGTTCCAATCTTCTATGTCTTTACTTTCTTCTACAAACAATTGAGAATAAGATATTGAAGTTTTGAACAATATTTGTTCAATTGTCTATTTTATTCAATTTGATTACTTTTTCCTTCATACATTTTAGAACTGTGATTAAATGTGTATACATTTATAATTATTATATGTTCCTATTATATTGATCCTTTTATCATAATGACATGTCCCTTTTTGTCTCTGCTAATATTTGATTTATTTTGTCAGATTTCATATAGCCATTCCAGCTTTCTTATGTTTTTATTTCTCATTTTCCAAAGCATATATTTTTTTCATTCTTTTCCTTTGAACCTATTTGTGATTTTAATATAATATGTGACTCTTCTAAACAACATACAGCAGGATCTTGTTTTTTTTTAAATTCAACTTGATAATCTCTGGCCTAATGAGTCAATTCCCATTAATATGGTTATTAATGTGGCTGGATTTCCATCTGCTATTTTACTATTTGTTTTCTATAATATCTCGTGTTCTTTTTTGTCCCTCTTTCCATCCTTTATTGCTTTCTTTTGTGTTAAACAATGTTTTAGCATATTATTTAATTCCTCTGTTGATTTTGTAACTATGTAGTTTAAGGTTTTTTTTAATTTATTTTTACATATATACATTTTTTTAAAGTTTTTTTCTAAGAAGTCGCTCTAGGAATTACAGTAAGCAAAATCTGCTGTAGGTGAATACTGACTTAATACCAGTAAAATGTAGCAACTTTGTTCAAATGTAGTTTCACTTCTTTCCCTCCTTTTTGCAATTTCTGTTGCAAAAACATACTGACACTATATTATCATCTTTCTATTATATCTATAAATGTTACAAACCAAACAATACAATGTGTTGATTTATATAATTTTATGTTTTCTTAAGGAGATTAGAGCAGAAAATTAAAGAAATCTACTCATACAGTCTTCTGTATTTACCCATAAATGGACCATTCCCAGTACTTTTCATCCTTTTCAATTACCATCTGGAGTCACTTCCTTTCAGCCGGAAGGACTTCCTTCAGTATTTCTTGTAAGGCAGGTCTCTTAGCAGCAAATTATTTCAGTCTTTGTTTAACTGGGGACTTTTTTCTAATGCCTTCATTTTTTTAAAGAACTGTTTTGCTAGATCTAGCTATCTAAAATCTATTGTTGAGCCCATTTAGTGACTTTTTCATTTTGGTTATTGTTCTTTTCATCTATAGGATTTCCATTTGGTTCTTTTTTATAGTTTCAATTTCTTTGTCTTTATGTTTCTTATTTGTTAAGTCACCAGCCACATATTTTCCTTCAGTTCTCTACACATGGTTTCCTTTAATTTTTTGGACACAATTATAGTAGCTGCAAAGTATTTTTCTACAAAATCCAGTATTTGAACCCATTCAGAGTCAATTTCTATTGACTGTGTTCTCTGGAATATGAGGTCATACTTCCCTGTTTCTTTGCCTGCTCCATATTTTTTTTATTGAAAATTGGACATCTTAAATAATATTTTGTAGCAACTCTGAGTTCTAGTTTTTATCCTGAGATCCATATGTCATTTCTATTTTTCTGGAATTGGCCATTTCATATATATTTTTAATTCATTGCCACATAGTTAAGGTAACCACAATTTCTTTTTTGAATATTAAAATTTAAGAGTATAAGACAATAAAAATTCTCCCAGCTTGAAATAAAGTGTTTTATTATTTTCTAAAGGTACCCTTTTAAAGGGTACTGGTTGCAGAGGAATGAATTAATGATCTTTTAAAGGAGTTTGTAAGGTAATTTATGATACATCCATGAAACAGAAAAAATTCAATACCGCCAAAAAAAAAAAAAAAAGAATAAGAAACTTCTATGTGTACTGATTTGGAAAGATAATGACTTGGAAAAAAAATCTATCTAAGATAAATTTTTAAGTTTAAAAAACCAAGGTCCAGAATGATGTGTGAAGTATGCTCCCACTTGTATAATATGTGCTATCATTTACGTATATGTACTTAAATTACCTCCGGAAGACAGTTTGGCTGTTGGGAGAAGAAGTGGGTAGCTGAGGAATAGGAATGGGAGGAAGAATATACACTCTCTTATACCCTTTTGAATTTTAATATTTAAAAAGAAATTTGGGATAATGCCTTCTAACTTATAATAATGAACATTTAGTAAGTATGCATAACCTGCAATCATTTACTAACTCATTGAGTCCTCACCGTAATTTTAAGACATAACTTAATTTTTTATTTAATTTTTTATTTTGTAAATGACGTAAGTTTATCTGAAGCCCCATTTTAGAGATGAAAAAACTGAGACACAGAGACCCCACAAAGCTGGGTGTCCAAGATCCCAAAGCTGGTAAGTGGTGGAAATTGTTTCTAGGGCCCACACGCTTAAGATCCCATGTGGTAAGTGGTGTCATACGCAGCTTTCTCTTCTTCATGTGCCTCTTTGAACACAAAAAGTCCCTCATTAATGTGCAAAACTTGTCAGTCTTGTGTGACTGTAAATTCTATGAGAGGAAGGGCCTCTTGTTTTCAAGGTGACTCACATAATGGATGTTCAGTAAATATTTCTGAACAAAAGAACTAATCCTCCTCAGGGTATTTTTTTATGCACTGGAGTGTAAAATCTGTATTCCCTGAAGTCTTCCCCAAAAAGTGGTAAAACACATTTCAAAAGTTAGAGACACTCTAGGACAGTTTAAAAGTCAGAAAGTTTAAGACAAAATGTTCTGACAGCCTCTTACTCCCCATCTGTGAGCACCCAGCCTTCTCATCATTGGGAAACACAGCTTGCAGCTCAGGCACATTCATGCATGTGTGAAATATTAAAAACCACCCAGTCCTTCCCGCTCCCATCCTGTTGTCCTGGCTTTATGCTCAGAGTCTTCTCACCTGCCTATGCCCATCTTTTTCCCCAGCTCCCTGCCCCAGAGTCCAAACATCACAGAGATTATCTAGTAAAACACAGTGAATCAGCTCTCACTGATTTTAAGACACACATTTTGCCATTTAAACATCTCTAAAATCAGGATGACTCATACATCCAATGATAAGAAAGCCCGGGTCCTGGTTTAAGTGTAGCGTATTTCTTCCTCAGTGATCCATGCAGCCTCCTGCAATAGTTGGCATCTTAGGTTTGACGAAATGCAGTTGGCAAAAGGACAGGCAGATGCTCAGTTCCTCTGAGAGTTCGTGTGAACTCAATTTAGATTCTACACTTGCATTTCTGGACATCCCAGAGTCACTCGACTAATAATAATGATTAAAAATACTAGCAATAGTCAAGGAGGAGAAGATGACAGTGGAATAGGAGGACCCTAGGCTCACCTTATCCCATGAACACAACTAGATACCTATCATATCATCCTAAATACCCCAGAAATCTATCTGAAGACCGGCAGAACAAACTCCACAACTAAAGGTAGAGAAGAGGCCACATCAAAGAAGATAGGAAGTGTGGAAACACAGCTTGGGAGAGAAAAGTATCATGGTCACTGCCATAGGGAGGGAGCTGTGGTCACAGAGAAGGGTGAGAGACAGATTAACACACAGGGGAGTCAACACTGGGAAGAGGAATCCCCATAGCAATTGGCTTGGAAAGTGAGAGGGCCTGAATTTCATGAGTTCTTGCAACCAGTAGGGCTTAAACCTGGAGTTTTAAAGGTCAGTGTGCTTGGCTCTGGGAGAGCTCAGAGGCACTGAGGCTGTTCTTAGAGAAAATGCAGGGCAAACAGCCCACACACATACAGCATGGAAACAGTGATATGATGAATGCCTAGGGCACATAGTGGGGAAGCTAGTTTCTCATCCTGGAGTGTGTTGTGAGAAGTAGCATTCATGGAGAGACCCCTCCAGGAACAAAGGAACTGGCCAGTGCCATTTCCCTCCTCCACCCCTCAGTATAAACACAGAGTCACCTGTGGGAACCAGTGGAGCACCAACACTCACTACCTAACTTACACCAAACCTCACCCACCACACTCCAGAAGAACCGCCCTTCCTAGTCACACTTGCTTCAATCCCAGTATAGTGGGCCTCCTCCCCCAGAAGACCAACCCAAACCCCTGACAACACTGTGTCTCCTAACCTGGGAGTTTTGGTAGGCCTTGATTTTGGTGGTGGCAGTGACAGGTTTCATTTCACAAGCAGACCAGGGCACACCTAGTTAAAACATGCCACATTCAGACCAGGGACCAAACACTGCCCACAGCAGGCAAAGAGTACCTCTACAGACAACTGGCCTGAAGGATAAAGCAGCTGGGACACAGCAGTAGAGCACACACAGCACACATTGGAGACACTCCTGGAAGCACCAGGCCCTGGGGAACAGGGGAGGCTACACTGCAGGGCACTACAGGGCCTCTTTTTCATAAAGCCATTACCCTCAAGAACAGGAGATATAACTGACTTTCCTAACAGAGAGAAACAGAGACTTAGACAAAACGAGAAGACAGAAGAATTTGTCCCAAATGAAAGAACAAGACAAGGTCATGGCCAGAGATCTAAGTGAAACAGATATCTATCTCTGCCTGATAGAGAATTTAAAGCAATGATCATAAGGATACTAACTGGACTTAAAGAAAAAAAAAAAAAAGAGTTGAAGATGTGAGTGAGACCATTAACACAGAGGTAAGGAATAACAGAGCAGAGCTAAAGGGCTCAATAAACTAAATGAGAAACACACTTGACACAGGGAAAGAACAGCAGACTGGAAGAAGCAGAGGAATGAATTAATGACCTAGAAGACAGAGTTATCAAGTAATCAAGCTAAACAAATAGGGAGGAAAAAAGAATTATGCAAAGTGAGAATAGACTTAGGGAACTCAGTGACTCCATCAAATGTAATAACATTCATATTGTAGGAATCCCAGAAGAAGGAGAGAAAAGGGTGTAGACAATTTATTTAAATAAATAATAACTGAAAACTTCCTGAATCTGGAAAAGGAAACAGATATCCAGATCCAGGAGACACAGAGAGCCCCCAACAAAATCGACAAAAGCAGATCCACACCAAGATATATTGTGATTAAATTGGCAAAATATAGTGATAAAGAAAAGATATTAAAAGCAGCAAGATGAAAGAAGACAGTAACATATAAGGGAAAACCCATAGGGGTAGCAGGGGATTTTTCAGCAAAACTTTCCAGTCCAGAAGGGAGTGGCATGATATATTCAAAGTGCTGAATGGCAAAAATCTGCAGCCAAGCACACTCTTTCCAGCAAGGCTATCATTAATTATAGAAAGAGAGATAAGGAGTTTCTCAGAACACAAAACCTGAAGAGTTCATGACCACTAAACCAGCCCTGTGAGAAATATTAAAAGCAACACTTTGAATGTAAAGGAGAGACCAAAAGTGACAGTATAAAGGTAGGAAACACAAAAGCAGTAAAAATGAATATTTCTGTAAAAAATAAGTCAAAGAACTCACAAGATAAAAGAATGTAAAATATGACAACATTTACCTAAAACATGGGGAAGACAGGAATAAAGAATAGATTCAAACTTAAAAGACCATCAACTTAATATAGATTGTTATATGCAGGAGAGGTTATATATAAACCTAACGGTAACCATATATCAAAACCCACTAATAAATATGCAAAGAATAAAGAGAGAAAAATCCAAATATACCACTAAAGAAAACCAGTAAACCATGAAAGAAAGACAAGAAAGGATCAGAGAAAAATCTCCAAAACCAACCACAAAACAAATAATAAAATGACAATAAATATATACCTATCAATAATTACTTTAAATGTAAATAGACTAAATGCTCCAATCAAAAACTCTAGAGTGACATAATGGATACAAAAACCAAGACCCATGTATATGCTGCCTACAAGAGACTCATTTCAGACCTAAAGACACCTGCAGATTGAAAATGAGGGGATGGAGAAATAGCTATGATGCAAATGGATGTCAAAAGAAATCCAGAATAGCAGTATTTATATCAGACAAAATAAACTTTAAAATAAAGTCTGTAACAAGAGAAAAAGAAAGACATTATATAATAATAAAGAGGGCAATCCAACAAAAAGATATAACAATTATAAATATTTATGCACCCAATATGGAAGCACCCAAATACATAAACCAGTTAATAACAAACATAAAGCAACTAATTGATATTAATATAATGATAGTAGGGGGCTTTAATACCCCACTTACATTAATGGACAGATCATCTAAATAACAAGGAAACAGTGGTTTTAAATGACACACTGTATTTAACAGATATATTTAACAGATGTATTTAACAGGTATATTAACAGATATATATTTAACAGATATATTAACAGATATATTCAGGACACTACATAAAACATCAGAATACACATTCTTTTCAAGTGCTTAAGGAACATTCTCCAGCATAGATCACATAGAGACCACAAAACAAGTCTCAACAAATTAAAAAATATTGAAGTCATACCATGCATGTTTTCTGACCATAACACTATGAAACTAGAAGTCAACCTCAAGAAAAAATCTGGGAAGACCACAAATATGGGGAAGTTAAATAACATGCTCCTAAACAAGGAATATGTCAACAAAGAAGTCAAAGGAAAAGTTAAAAATACTTGGAAACAGATGACAATGAAAACACAATGGTTCAAAACCTTTGGGACACAGCAAAAGCAGTTCTGAGAGGGAAGTTTATAGGAATAGAGGTATACTTCAAGAAGAAAAAAAAAATCTCCTTCTACCTAAAGGAGCTAAAAAAAAAATAACAACAAAGAAAACCTAAAACCAACAGAAGAAAGAGAATAATATTAGAGCAAAAATACATGATATAGAAACTAAAAACAGAACAGATCCATGAAACCAGCAGCTGGTACTTTGAAAAAAAAAATCAAATTGATAAACCCCTACCCAGACTTACCAGGAAAAAAAGAGAAAGGACCCTAAAAAATAAAATCACAAGTGACAGAGGAGAAATAACTACGAACACCACAGTAATACAAACAATTATAAGAGAATATTAGGAAAAAACTATATGCCAACAAATGGGGCAACTTAGAAGAAATGGATAAATTCTTAGAAACATATAACCTACCAAAACTGAAGCAGGAATAAAAAGAAAATTTAAACAGACTGATTTTCAGCAAAGAAATTGAATTCAGTAATTTAAAAAAAAAAAAAAAACCACAAAAAAAACTTCCAGCAAATGAAAGTCCAGGAACAGATGGCTTTACAGATGAATTCTACCAATCATTTAAAGAGGAATTAATACCTATTCTTCTCAGACTTTTCCAAAAATTAGAAAAGGAAGGAAAACTTGCAAATTCATTCTATGAGGCCAGTATCATCCTGATACTAAAACCAGATAAAGACACTACAAAACGGGGTACCTGGGTGGCTCAGTCGGTTGAGCATCTGGCTCTTGATTTTGGCTTAGGTCATGATCTCACAGGTTCCTGAGTTTGAGTCCCGCATCAGGCTCCATGCTGATGGCACAAGGCCTGCTTGGGATTCTTTCTCTCTTTCTGTTCCTTTCCCACTCATGTGCTCTGTCTCTCTCAAAATAAATAAATAAACTGAAAAAAAAAGACACCACAAAAAAAGAGAACTACAGGCCAATATCTCTCATGAAGATAGATGCAAAAGCCCTCAACAAATGCAAACTGAATCCAACAATACATTTAAAGAAATCATTCACCATGATCAAGTGGGATTTATTCCTGGGATGTAAAAGTGGTTCAATATTTGCAAACCAATCAATGTCACACATCACAACAATAAGAGGATTGAAAAAAATCGTATGATATTTCAATAGATGCAGAAAGAGCATTTGACACAAAGAACAACATCCATTCATGATCAAAACCCTCAATGAAGTAGGTTTAGAGGGAACACACCTGAACATAACAAAGGCTGTGTATGAAACACCCACAGCTAACATCATCCTCAATGAATGAAAACGGAGAGCCCTTCCCCTAAGGTCAGGAACAAAATATAGATGTCCACTCTCACCACTTTCATTCAACATAGCACCAGAAGTCCTAGCCATGGCAATCAAACAATAAAAAGTAATAAAAGGTATCCAAATCAGTAAAGAAGAAGTAAAACTCACTATTTGCAGACAATATGATACTAGGTATAGAAAGCCTGAAAGATTCCACCAGAAAGCTCCTAGAACTGATTAGTGAATTCAGTAATGTCGCAGGATACAAAATTCATCTACAGATATCTGTTGCATTTCTACACACCACCAATGAAACAGCAGGAAGAGAAATTTAAAAAAATAATCCCATTTGGGGCACCTGGGTGGCTGTTGGTTAAGCATCCAACTCGGTTTTGGCTCAGGTCATGATCTCACAGTTTTATGAGCTCAGACCCCACATAGGCCTCTGCACTGACAGCATAGAGCCTGTTTGGAATTCTCTCTCTCCCTATCTTTCTGCCCCTCCCTCACTTGTGCTGTCTCTGTCTCTCTCAAAATAAATAAATAAACTTTAAAAACAAGGAAAGAAAATAATCCCATTTACAATTACACCAAAAATAAAAAGATACTGAGGAATAAACCTGACCAAAACGCTGTATGAAAACTGTAAAACACAGGAGCGCTTGGGTGGTTCAGTCGGTTAAGTGTCCGACTTAAGCCCAGGTGATGCTCTCATGGCTCGTGAGTTCGAGTCCCTGCATCAGGCTCTGCTGACAGCTCAGAGCCTGGAGCCTGCTTCAGATTCTGTCTCCATCCTTCTCTACCTTTCCCCCACTAATACTCTGTGTCTCTTTCTCAAAAATGAATAAACACTAAGAAAATTAAAATTAAAAAAACTGTAAAACACTGATGAAAGAAATTGAAAATACACAAAGGAAAGATATTCCATGCTGATGGATTGGAAGAGCAAATATTGTTAAAATGTCCATACTACCCAAAGCAATCTATACATTTAATGTAATCCCTATCAAAATACCAACAGCATTTTTTTACAGAACTAGAACAAACAATTGTAAATGTGTATGGAACCACAAAAGACTCTGAATAGCCAAAGAAATCTTAAAGAAAAGCAAAAATGGAGGCATCAAAGCAATATGGACTTCCAGTTATATTACAAAGCTGTAGTAATCAAAGCAGTATGGTACTGGCACAAAAATAGACACAGAGATCAATAAATAGAACAGGATAGAAAATCCAGAAAAAACCCACAATTATATGGTCAATTAACCTTTGTCAAAGCAGGAAAGACTATCCAATGGGAAAAAGACAGTCTCTTCAACAAGTGGTGTTGGGAACTGGACAGCCATGTGCAAAAGAATGAAACTGGACCACTTTCTTGCACCATACACAAAAATAAACTCAAAATGGACTAAAGACTTAAATTTATGTGAGACATAAAACCATAAAAATCATAGAAGAGAACACAAGCACCAAGTTCTTTGTCATTAGTTGTAGTAACTTTCTTCCACACATGTGTCCTGAGGCAAGGGAAACAAAAGCAAAACTAAACTATTGGGACTAACTACATCAAAATAAAAAGCTTCTGCATAGCAAAGGAAGCAATCAACAAAACTAAAAGGCAACCTACCAATATTTGCAAATGACATATCCAAAAGAGGGTTAGTATCCCAAATATATAAAGAACTTATACAGCTCAACAACCAAAAAAACCCAAATAATCCAATGTAAAAAATGGACAGAAGACATGAATAGACATTTCTCCAAAAAGACATACAGATGGCCAACAGACACATGAATAGATGCCCATCATTACTTATCATCAGGGAAATGTAAGTCAAAGAAAGCTATAATGAGATACCACCTCACACCTGTCATAATAGCTAAAACCCAATAAATAACAGGTGTTGGCAAGGATATGGAGAAACAGGACCCTCTTGCACTGTTGGAGGGAATGCAAACTGGAGCAGCCACTCTGGAAAACGGTATGGAGGTTCCTCAGAAAGTTAAAAATAGAGTGCCTCATCATCCAGCAATCCCACTACTAGGTATTTGCCCAAAGAATACAAAAACGCTGATTCAAAGGAATACATGCACCCCAGTATTTATAGAGCCATTATCTATTAAGCCAAATTATGGAAAGAGCCCAAGTGTCCACTGACTGATGCATGAATAGAGAAGATGTGGTGTGTATATATAAAATGGAATATCACTCAGCCATCAAAAAGAGTGAAATCTTGGGGCACCTGGGTGGCTCAGTCAGTTAAACATCTGACTTTGGCTCAGGTCATGATCCCATGATTCATGGGTTCGAGCCCCATGTTGGGCTCTGTGCTGCCAGCTCAGAGTCTCGAGCCTTCTTTGGATTCTGTGTGTGTCTCTCTCTGCCCCTCCCTACTTGCACTGTCTCTCTCACTCTCAAAAATAAGTAAAATTAAACATTGAAATATTTTTAAAACCTTATTTAAAAAAGAGTGAAACCTTGCCATTTGCAATGATGTAGATGAACCTAGAGGGTGAAATGCTAAGTGGAATAAGTCAGCCAGAGAAAGACAAATACCATATGATTTGGAATTTAAGAAACAAAACAAGAAAAGAGAAAGAGAGAGACAAACCAAGA
Organism: Herpailurus yagouaroundi; assembly: GCF_014898765.1. Classification (NCBI taxonomy): domain Eukaryota; kingdom Metazoa; phylum Chordata; class Mammalia; order Carnivora; family Felidae; genus Herpailurus; species Herpailurus yagouaroundi. The sequence goes on from NW_024412405.1 coordinate 12,957,703, forward strand.
AACAGACTCTTAACTCTAGAGAACAAACTGATGGTTACCAGAGAGGATATGGGTGGGGGGATGGGTAAAATAGGTGATAGGGATTAAGGAGGGCACCTTATGCTAAGCACTGGGTGATAAAATGAAAACTTTAATAAATAAATAAATAAATAAATAAATAAATAAATAAATAAATAAAAACAGTAGCTATACTCCAAAGAAGATTTATACATGGCTAATAGGCACATGAAAAGGCTGGCATCACTAATTATTAGAAAAATGCATATCAAAACCATAATGAGATATTATCTCACACCTGTCAGATTGGCTATTATCAAAAAGACAAGAAATAACAAGTATTGTTATTGGCCTTGTTGCTTGTGTGTATGATATTCAAAGAGTAGAATCCCCAAAGTAATAGAACACTCTAACGTGGGGCGCCTGGGTGGCTCAGTTGTTTGAGCGTCCGACTTCGGCTCAGGGCACGATCTCACGGTCCGTGAGTTCGAGCCCCGCGTCGGGCTCTGGGATGATGGCTCAGAGCCTGGAGCCTGCTTCTGATTCTGTGTCTCCCTCTCTCTCTGACCCTCCCCCATTCATGCTCTGTCTCTGTCTCAAAAATAAATAAACGTTAAAAAAAATTAAAAAAAAAAAGAATACTCTAACGTTTGTTCCAGAAAACCTTGTTTTCAGAGATCAGTAACACAGTGGATGTGGACAAATGGAAACCCTTATCCACTACTGGTGGGAATGTAAGTTGGTGCACCCACCATGGAAAACATTATGGAAATTCCTCAAAAAAATTAAGAATAGAACTACCATATGGCCCAGCTATTCCACTTCTGGGTATTTACCCAAAGAAAATGAAAATACATTCCAAAGATGTGTGCACCCTCTTGTTCACTGCAACATTATTTACAATAGCCAAGATATGGAAACAACCTAAGCGTCCATTGATAGATGAACAAATAAAGAAGAGGTGGTATATATACAATGGAATATTATTCAGCCATAAAAAACAATGAAATCTTGACCATTTGTGATAACATGGGTTGACCTTGAGGGTCTTATGCTAAGCACAACATGTCGGACAGAGAAAGACAAGTATCTTACGATCTCATTCATATGTGGAATCTTAAAAACAAACAAACAAATGAAAAAACAAAATAAAACAAAACAAACTCATAGATACAGAAAACAAACTAGTGGTTACCATAGGGGAAGAGGGTTGAGGAATGGGCAAAATAAATGAGGGGGGTCAACTATAAGGTTACGGATGGTAACTAGATTTGTGGTGGCAATCGCTTTGTAGTGCGTGCAGATGTTAAGTTATAAAGCTGTACATCTGAAGCTTCTGCCGATAGAGTTCTAGATACAGATAGAAAGAGAGAGGGGTAGCTATATAGCCCTTGTTTTATTCCACACACTGAACATAGACTACCTCTCCTCTTTACGATAACCAAGAAAGATAATTTTCTCTGTGTATAGACGGGAAAAACTGAGGTTTAGAGATACCTTGCTTACATACTCCCCTTCAGCTTCATGTGTGGTCCGTCTGCCCTTCTCTTATTTAAAAACATGCTCCCGAGACTGAAGAGCACACACGGATTCCTCCTGAAGTCCTCCCATCCAGGACTCCCTTCCTCATTCTGACTCACGTGTTGTTACAGCAAACAATAACCAATGACTAGTTTACCAACTGCCCTGAGATTACCAGCCTGAGACCCAGATCTGAGGACACATGTAGATGTGGCTGTGTGTGTTGCACAAATCGTTATAAAATACCGTGAGACCTGCACCTTCAGGGCAAGTGGAGGGCGGCAGATGGGTGCAAGCTCAGATGTCAGAGGATGGGATGGGGATAAGAAAGAAAGCAGGCGGATGGCAGCAGCCCACCCCACCCCCCCGGCCCCGGCCACAGAAGAAGTTTCCTCAGGTGAGTGGATGTGTACCTGCACATGGTGGGCCAGTGTCCCGTGACCTATAAAACGCTGCCTGGGCCGTTCTTGTCAGCAGGTGCCGATAGCAATCTTGGAAACGGATCCTCTAAAATAGTATTGACATGGAATATTCTTCTGATGTTTATAAGATTGTTTTTTTCATATTCAATACATTTGGCTCATTACTTTCATCCACTGCTGGGGAGACAAGAGTGTTTCCGGAAGGCAACTTGGCAATGTGTACAGAGGGCCTAAAATTGCTTTCCTTCCCTTTGCCAAGAAATTCCAAGTTCTAGGAACTTATACTGGAGAAGTCATTGGAGAGACACACAAATATTCCTGTACTAGAGTGCTTATTACCATGTTATTAAAATAGCCCCAAACAAGGGGAGCCTGGGTGGCTCAGTCAGTTGAGCATCCAACATCAGCTCAGGTCATGGTCTCGCAGTTCATGGGTTTGAGCCCCACGTCGGACTCTGTGCTAACCTACAGATCAGAGCCTGGAGCCTGCTTCAGATTCTGTATCTCCCTCTCTCTCTCCCCCTCCCCTGCTCATGCTCTGCCTCTCTCTGTCTCTCAAAAATAAATAAATGTTAAAAAATTTTTTAAATAAATAAAATAGCCCCAAACAAGAAACCAACCTAAAGCCCCTACCCGCTCAAGGGAATGAGTTAATTATGGTACCTATTTACAATGAAGTACTTTCAGACATTAAAAAGCATTTTTTTTAATGTTTATGTTATTTCTGAGAGAGAGAGAGACAGAGTGAGAGTGGGGGAGGGGCAGAGAGAGAGACACACACACAGAATCAGAAGCAGGCTCCCAGCTCTGAGCTGTTGGCACAGAGCCCGATGTGGGGCTCAAACTCACGAACCGCAAGATCATGACCTGAGCCAAAGTTGGACACTTAACTGACTGAGCCACCCAGGCACCCCTAAAAAATCATTTTAAGACAACGTTGTGACAAGGAAAAATTTCATAAGGCTGAGTGAAAATAGATTATAAAACACGTATGAGTTATAAAACATGTAGTGTTGGTAAGCTTATTTATGTGTAAAGAAAAAGTCTGCAAAGAAGTGCAATAAAATATGAACACTAGCTATCTCTAGATTTTTTTCCTATATACTTGTCAGAATTTTCAAAAAGAAAAACTGTAGTGAAAACGTATTACTTTTGCATTCATCTGAAAAACAAAAATTGTCCACTTGATTTTGCTGATAATGTGGGGGTGAGTTTCTTCCCTTCCGGAAGGATGTTAGGTCCTCTCGGTTACCAGGTTTAAAGAAATAGCTGATGTGATTAAAAAGAGAATCTCCCAGTGTACTTACTGTGGAGAGCAAACACACCTCAGTAAATAGACTAGGGAAGGGAGAGTTCATGCATATCTAATCTGCGCAGACCCACTCCGATCTCACTGACAGTAACGCACTAGGACCTTAGGACACAGTCTCCCAGACGATGAGAAATGAGCATTATTCGGTCTGTTTTACAGATAAGAAAACTTCCGTGCAGAGAACAGCTTTTTTCTCTGGACTTATCAGCTCAATAAAATCAAGAGTAAAACGTGTATCCTTTGAGTTTCTGGTCCACTGTGTTGATCTTGTTGCTTAAGCGTAGAACATTCAGAGAGTAGAACCCCCAAAGTAATAGAACACTCTAACGTCTGTTCCAGAAGATCTTGTTTTCAGAGATCAGTAACACGCTGAGTTAATGGAAGCTGTTTTTCTTCTAGTCAAAAACTCTTGAAGGGAAAGTATGCTTTATGGCTTTATATCGTCCCCACTGAAGTGACACAATTCATCTTGCTAGAAGAATATTTTGGGGGAACATTGTTCCCATGAACCCTTCAGGAATTATCAGTGAATGACATCTATTCACCAAAAGGTCACTGGGACATTATGGCAAAAGAGTATATGGTGGGCACTGAATATATGTAAAAATAAAATTGAGGCTGAAACAAATGTGAGAGAAAAGGGACGGATCAGAATGTAACATTTTGAGACTTGAGAAGCTAGAAAGGACACAACTGGTAAGTCTCAGGGAAGGAAAGAGGGCAAGGTTGTAGAGAGTCAGTAAAGCTTCTCTCATGATCCGCACCCACTGTAACTTGACAAATGGGTCAGTCTGCTGAGTAGTGACTAACATTTGATGACATTTTACGGAGCACTTCCATATATAGCATCTCAATTAAACTTCGCTATGACTTGATGAGCTAGGTCGTGTCACAGTCTTTCAGGTAAGGGACTCACACCTGAAGAGTGAAGCGACTTAACCAAGTTTGCGCAGCTGTTGCTTGATGAAACTGGAATCAGGCCTGGGTTTGCGGGTCACTCGTCCCGGACGAGCAGGCCATGATGCTTACCCAAGTCATTCTCCCCCTTTATAATAAAAACTGCTCCCGTTTTTGAACGCTTCCTTGTTCTGTGGGACTCTTAGGACTAAGCATTTTAAGTGTTATGCCTTTAATCCCTACAACACCGCCATGATTTCAATGTCATTATCTGCATTTGATCCCTTGTGGCTGCCTGCTTACACACGCGATAAGCAACAAACCTGAGATGCCAAGTCAGGTGTGTCTGAGTCCAGAGCTTGAGGGACGTCCAGTGTGTTACCTACAGTGATGTTAGTAAGGTTGGGGCTGGGGGTGGGTATAAAAGTACTTAAACTGAACCATCGGCCCTTAAACATTATTTAATACTTTGTGAAAGCAAATAAAACCAGAGCTGGCTTTACGGGCATACGACCTGCGCAGTCACCCGGGGCCTTGAGCTCAGAACGGCCCCGTACTTCGTTTAATGCTCTGCTGTCACCATCTTGAAATGCTTAATAATTTTATCTTTGCATTTGCGTTTCCTAAGTGACGTTTGATGGAGCGCTGGAGCACATGCGTGAGCAGGTGGAGATGCACTCGTGTGCCTCGTCTGCCGCCTTTCCTTGCTGCCAGTTGGCATAGAATGTTCACGATGCCCCAAGAGCACAGGATTCTGGCAGACCCGGGATGTGTGGGAGTCCGGTGAGACCCACAGTGAGCACAAGGTAATGGGGGATGTCCATGACTGAGGAAGCAGGGGTGTGACTGCCCCAGGAGGCCACACTTCCGTTTCCAAGGAGAAGGTGCTTCCAATGCAGAACGAAGGCAATGGTGTTCTAAGAAACACAACCAAGGAACCCTATCGTATCCTTTCTTAGACATGTGTTAATTCTCTGTGTTAGCCAGTGACTTATATTGAAGATGATGACAGGGGCGCCTGGGTGGCTCAGTCGGTTGAGTGTCCCACTTCGGCTCAGGTCACGATCCCATGGTTCATGAGTTCGAGCCCTACATTGTGCTCATCGCTGTCAGCACAGAGCCTGCTTTGGATCCTCTGTCCTTCTCTGTCCCCCCTCTCTCTCTACCCCTTCCCCCACTCATGCTGTCTCTCCCAAAAATAAATAAAAACATTCAAAAAAAAAAAAAAGATGACCATATAGAGGGGAAAAGAAAGAAAGGGCTACCTACAATTCCTCATCATTTCAGGCCTCCTTCCGCATCAGTGTTGGTAGAACATGGGTGTCAAGACGTGAAATAAAAACAGTTGAGTTGGTTTCATGCAGTGTTGCCACTGTTCTGGTGAGAACAAAATAGATACATGTTTATGAGCTATGAAATGCAAATGATGTAGTTTTTGATGATTCAGCATATGAGTTAAATGCACTTACATTTGCTGACATCACATATATAAAGAGGAACAATAAAATTCTTGCTAATAATTAAATTTCTTTCCTTCAAATCACATTACGTAGCAAATAAACAGTATGACGAGTCAAGACAGACACCATGGAGGAAGGAAAAGGCTATATGTTTCAGTACCTTCCATAGCACTTGCGTCCTGCCTTTTGAACAAGGGGCACTGTGTTTTCATTTTGTACCAGGCCCTGCAAATTCTGTGGTCGGCCTGAGTGTGGAATGCACACACATACACACGTGCACAAATGTGCAAATACATTTTTTGAGGAACAACTGTCCAATACATTTACCCTGTAAATATTATGCACTCTGGAAATGTCAGTGGCATCTCCAGCTTCAGAGAATAGCGGGTCCCAGTCTTCATCAACTCAGCCCAATTCCACAGTCACACAGTATGGCACCTAGAATGACTTTTCCTTGCCACTGACTGAGTCTGAGACCGTATCCGTCATGCCACGTGTGGCAACCCCGTCACGTGTCACTGAGGCGATGTCTCAGTTGCTGCATGTTCTACCAATGACCTTGCCCAAAGGAAGTGGGGGATTCAGAGGCTGACCAGCAACCATAAAAAAAAAAAAAAAAAAAAAAAAAAGTAGAGATGTAGATGAGGTAGGGAGAGTAATGGCTTCCCCCAAAATAGGTCCCAATCCCTGGAGATTATGAATGTTAGTTATATGGAAACAAGATCTTGGCAGATGTGATTGAGTTACAACGGACTTGGTTTGCCAGGGTAAGCCCACAATGCAATCACACATATCCTCATAAAAGTGAGGCAGAAGAAATTTGAGGACCTACAGAAAAAGAGTCAGAGAAGAGACTGTGAAAAGATTGTGAAGACAGAGGCACAGATTGGGGTGCAGTGCTCACAAGCCAAAGAACACTGGCAGCCACCAGAGCTGGAAGAGAGAAGGGAGGGTCCTCCCTGCAAGCCTGCAGGAGCGGGGATCCACTGACACTTTGATTTTGGACTTCCGGTCTCCAGATGTGTCAGAGATTAAATCTCTGTTGTTTTGAGTCACCAAGTTTGTGATCATTCGTTAGCCCACTTCTTCAAAACAAAGAAAACAAAACCTTGCTCTTAAAGGTAGAAAATTAAGACTTTAACAGCAGTTTCTCACACATGAAGAGTTAAATTATTTAAAGGCCTGGAGGAGACTGAACACCCCAGCTAACAATGGTCTTGTCTCCTCCCCTCCTGTCCACAAAGTCCATGGACCACGTGTAGTGGAACGTGAGAATCAAAACACAGTCTCACGTGGTCATATTAAGCTATTCTTGATAGCTTGTCATCACAAAGAAAAGCTTCAAATCGTTCACTAAAGTGCATTGGTCTTTTGGAAGGACATAGTTTTTAGAGAGAAGAAATTTTCACAAACATGTTTTATATATAATTTTGTGATTGTGGGGCTTAGATAATCATTAGGAAGAAATATGTATCATGAACCTTGTAACAAAATAGCGCTTCCTATCACATTACTCATTTACAACCTTACTTCTGCTACACTTGCTTCCTTCTGAGTGTGCAGTTTTCTCCCTGCTTGGTACAAAGATTTGTGCCTTGGGGAAGCTGATTCATCTGGCAATTGTGAGTGCTTTGCAGGCTTGTTAGGTTCATACCATTCACCCTGTGTTTTCCTTTTTTAGGAAAGAAATTTACACAATATAGTCTGAGCAGATATTAGAGGACAATACTGAGTATAGTAGGTTTTTGTTAGAATTCAATATGTCAGCCCTCAGTTCTTCTTCGGGAAGAATTGCTCTATAAATAGATGTAGATTTGGTCTGTCAGTGGAGGAGGTGAGGCCAGGGTCTCCCTAAGTTGCCATCTTGGACCAGAAACCATTTGTAGAATTTAATGTGAATAATCAATTTTATATCATTTGAAACAGAAAACAGAAAAGGAAACAGAAAAACGTTTGGTTTTAAGATGAGCTGACATGTAAAAATTATGTTATTGGTATTTACAATGATATGCTTACCAGTTAGTTCCCTTCCCCACCCCTCTCCTCTCTCTGTTTTAGCTGAACCTAAAATTTATCTGTAAATACAGAAAGCCTGGGATAGCCAAAATCATCTTAGAAATGAAGAACAAAGTTGGAGCATTTGCACTACCAGATTTCAAAATTACCATAAAGCTACAGTAATCAAGAAAGTGTGGCATTAGCATTAAGAATACAAATATAGATCAATGAGACAGAAGAGAAAGTCCAGAAATGATGCCTTATACTTATGAGCAATTGCTTTCTGACAAAGATTCCAAGGCAGTTTACTGGGGGAGAGAATAATCTTTTCAACATTTGGTGATGGGACAATTGGATATCCATATGCAAAAAATAAACTTTGACCTTTACCTCATACCATACACTGAGATTAAAATATGGATCATGCGTCTAAATGTAAGAACTATATAAACCTTTTAGAACACGTAATAGCAAATTTTTTTCTTTGTTTTTTAAGTTTATTTATTTATTTTGAGAAGACAGAGGGCGTGCATGCAAGCAGGGGAGGGGCAGAGGCAGAGGCAGAGAGAGATAATCCCAAGTGGGTCAGTGCAGAGCCTGATGCAGGGCTCAATCTCACAAACTGTGGGATCATGACCTGAGCTGAAATCAAGAGTCAGTCGCTTAACTGACTGAGCCAGCCAGGCGCCCCTATAATGCCAAATTTTTGTGATCTTGGAAAAGGATAAGAAAACCTATGAATATTAACTAACTAGAATTTAAATAAAAACTTGGGGGAAAAAGAATAGCTATAAATAACTATGACAACAAAAGCATGATCCATTAAAAAAGTGATGTTAATTTTAACAAAACTTAAAACTTTTGCCTATCAAAAGAGAATTAAAAGATAAGCAGCATACTGGGGAGAAATATTTGCAAATCATATTTCTAATAAAGGACTTGTATTCAGAATATATAAAGAATCCTTACAACTCAATAACAAGACCAACACCCAAATTTAAAAATGGGCAGAAGGTTTAAAGAGACATTTCTTTTGGGGTGCCTGGGTGGCTCAGTCAGTTAAGTGTTTGACTTCGGCTCAGGTCATGATCTTGACGTTCATGAGTTCAAGCCCCACATTGGACTCTGTGCTGACAGCTCAGAGCCTGGAGCCTGCTTCGGATTCTGTCCCCTTCTCTCTCTGCCCCTCCCCCACTCATGCTCAGTCTCTCTCTCTCTCTCTCTCTCTCTCTCTCTCTGTCAAAAATAAACATTTAAAAAAAAATTTTTAAAGAGACATTTCCCCAAAGAAGATATACAAATAGCTATCAGGTACATGGAAAAGTGTTCAATACTATTGGTCATTGGGAAAATGCTGATTAATCCCCCACCCACACACTCCTAAAGTGAAACCTATCTATCAACCTTCCTGACCAGTGATGTGTTGGCAAATATTTAACAATGGGCTCTCTGTGGAGGAAAAACAGCCCTGATGAGTAGCGTTGGCCAATTTCCTTGGTATCAGGACTCCCACCCTGGCTGACATCAGGCCGCCCACCTGAAGTGTGAAGGTGGGGGATGGGAAGAGATGTGCACACTTGACTCTCGTGAGTCGGGGTGAGCCTCCATCCCGGTGCACCACTGCTCTGTGCTCACACGCCAGAATTGCCACCACCAGCCTCTACATTCAGAGGAAAGGCCCACTGAGGACCTTGACTTGCCCGCCCAACTGCTAGGGAAACCCTTGCCAGCTGCCTAGAAAACTTCACGTATTCCTTCGTTCTTTAAAGGAGCAAATAAAGAAGGTTCTCCGCATCTAGAAGGAATCCGACAACTTAAAAGAGAAGGCCCTGGATGAGCAAATGGGACCTCGATAGGGAGCCAAAATGATTTAGGGATGGGAAGGGGATTCTATTTTGAAATTCCAGTTTGTATCCTCCAGGAGATTCAAGAAGATATTCCATCTTTAAATAAATCAAGAAAGAGCTCTTAGAGATTAAAAACTATTTTTTGCTAAATAAAAATTCAAAGGATGAAAAATAAAGAAATCTCCCTTTATGCCAAGACTCAGAAAAATGTGAAAGAAAAGATAGGATCAGGAGGCCAACATCTGACTAACGGTTTTTGAGAAAAGGAGAACCAAACAAATGGAGGAAAGAAAATAATGTAAGGCATAATAGAAGACAGTTTCTCAGAGCTCAAGATGTCTCCAAATTAAAAATAGTCAAGAAAATGAAAGATGGGGTGCCTGGGTGGCTCAGTTGGTTGAGCAACTGACTCTTGATTTCAGCTCAGGTCATGATCCCAGGGTCGTGGGATCAAGCCCCACACTGGGCTCCACACTGATCATGGAGCCTGCTTAAGATTCTCTCTCTCTCTCTCTCTCTCTCTCTCTCTCTCTCTCTCTCTCTCT
>NW_024412405.1:12967711-12979799 GCF_014898765.1 Herpailurus yagouaroundi
TCTCTCTCTCTCTCTCTCTCTCTCTCTCTCTCTCTCTCTCTCTCTCTCCCTCCCTCTGCCCCTCTCCTCAACTGGCTCTCTCTCTCTCTCAAATAAAAACAAAAGAACATGAAAGATAAAAGACCCAAAACTTTACACATTCTCATGAGCAAAGTAAAAAAAAAACTGAAAAAAAAAACTACAATGAAAGAACAAACTCACCAGCAACACTGATGCTAAAACACAAGAGACAATATTTTTATAATTCTGAGAGCAATTTAATTCCAACGGAGAAATTTATTCAGATATAAGAACAAAATAAAAGGTATTTTCAGGCACACAGAAAATTTGTTTGCCAAGCACTCTTTCTGATGATGTGCTCCAAGGGAAAGAGAGAAGGAAGGGAGAGAATTAAGGAGGGAAGAAGTCAGTCTGTCCTGGGGTCCGGTAGTGGAAGTCCTAGCTGGGGGAGCACTAAATCACTAAACCAGGATAATGGTTGTACCCCAGGCCCATGAGGCAATCAACCCTAATGGGAACAGGATGTAAGAATGACTCTTCTAGAAGAAAGTGTATTCCATGTAATGGATAACATGATTGAAGGGTTGGGTAATTTCAGAATGTAAAGGTGTATATTTATTCTGTCAGAAAAAAATAAATGCAATTATTTTTTTTTAAAAGCAATACAGCAGTTATGTAAAGCAAACTAAATGTTCCTCAAATGGAACCATTGGTGGAGCATTAGAAAAGACATCCATTTGACACTGACATTTCTGCTTGGCATGGCACAGGAATGTTAACACTGAGTGAATGTAATCAGAAAACCTACCAAGAAAATGTAATCAGATTCTATTACTTGTCTCTGCAGTGAACATCTATGATTCTAATAGGATAATGCTTTTTATTGGATTTTGATTTATATAATCAACCTATAGGCCATTTTCAGAAGACTATTCCAGAACAGAATGTATATGTTATCAGGCTGGACTACATAACAGTAAAATTATAGCAATCAGATCTTGGGTGATGTAAGAGGAGAGATCAGGTTTGTTTGTTTGTTTAAAAAGGAGCACAAAGGCCTAATATCCTACCTTGGGAAATAAATGCTATCTAAGACAAATAAATAGTTACAGACATTATGTAAAGTTATTGGGGTAACCAATCAACCAACTAAAAGGTTTTTAAAGTTATCTGAAATTGAGAAGAGGAGGAGGGAGGTGTGATAAGAGCGGTGTTATAAGTGAGCTAAATTCTCATTTTTCATGCTGGGGAGTCTATAAATATAATTTAGAGTTAATTCGTCATGTTATAGACATGTAATTATATTATTTAGAATTATGGAGATTAATTTCCAAAAGAACTAAAACACCAATGACTAAAACTACTGTGAAAGAAACCAGTTACAAAGGACCCCACCTTGTATGACTCTGTTTCGATGGAATGCCCAGAATCAGCAAATTCATAGAGACAGAGAGTGGACTGGTGGTTGCCCAGGGCTGGGGGGAAGACAGAGAATTTGGAGAATAACAGAGAATATGTACAGGGTTTCTTTTGGGGCTGATGAAAATGTTCTGATTGTGGTAATAGTTGCAAACCTTTGTGAATATGCTAAAAACCAATGAAGTGCACCCTTTAGAATTGTATGGTCTGTAAATTACATCTCAGTAAAACTTTAAAAAAGGTCTGGGATGCTAGGAAAACAGTATGAAGGGTCTTCAAAAAGTTAAAAATAGGGGCACCTGGGTGGCTTATTAGGTTAAGCATCTGACTCTTGACTTTGGCTCAGGTCATGATCTTGAGGTTTGTGAGTTCAAGCCCTGCATTGAGATTCTGTCTCTCCCTCTCTCTCTGCCCCTCCCCCACTTGCTCTCTCTCTCTGCCTCAAAATACATAAAAATAAACTTTAAAAAAAAGTTAAAAAGGGGCGCCTGGGTGGCGCAGTCGGTTAAGCGTCCGACTTCAGCCAGGTCACGATCTCACGGTCTGTGAGTTCGAGCTCCGCGTCGGGCTCTGGGCTGATGGCTCAGAGCCTGGAGCCTGTTTCCGATTCTGTGTCTCCCTCTCACTCTGCCCCTCCTCCGTTCATGCTCTGTCTCTCTCTGTCCCAAAAATAAATAAACGTTGAAAAAAAAAAAAGTTAAAAATAGAATTCCCGTCTGATCCAGCAATCCCCACTTCTGGGTATAGTTCCGAAAGAATTGAACAACGATCTCAAAGATATATTTGCATACCTCTGTTCATTACAGTATCATTCACGATAGCTAAGAGGTGGAAGCAACCTAAATGTCCACGGACAGATGAATGGAGAAAGAAATGTGGCACATCCGCGTAACAGAATATTATTCAGCCTTGAAAAGAATGAAGTCCCATCATAGGCTAAGACATGGATGAAACTTGAGGATATAATGCTGAGCGAAATAAGCAAGTCATAAAAAGACGAATAAAGTATGAATCCCCTTATTTGAAGAACTTTGCCTAATCAGACCCATAGAAACAGGAAGCAGAATAGAATGGTCGTTACCAGGAGCTGGAGAGGGGGAAAAGGAGAGTCGTTCAATGAGTGTAGGGTTTCAGTTTCACAAGGTGAAAAAGTTCTAAAGATCTGTTACACAACAAGGTGTACATAATTAACACTAGTGGACTGTACAGTTCAAAATGATTGAGATGGTAAGTTTTGTGTTACGTGTTTTTTAACACACACACACACACACACACACACACACACACACTCACACACACACAAAGTCTGGGGACTGGACCAAAGGTAGGCACAGCACACTTTGTCTTTTCTTTGTAAGCTGTTCTGTACCGTTTGGTGGGTTTTGCTTGTTTTATTTATTTTTTTGTTGATGTTTTTATTTATTTTTGAGAGGGAGAACAGGCACGCGCAAGCAGGGGAGGGGCAGAGAGAGGGGGTCAGAGGATCCGGAGGGGGTCAGAGGATCCGAAGTGGGCCCTACGCTGACAGCAGCGAGCCTGATCTAGGGCCGGAACTCACGAACAGGACCACAAGATCACGGCCTGAAGAGAAATCAGACGCTCAACCAACTGAGCCACCCAGGCATCCCAGCAGTATTTTTCTTATTGTACTTGAGTCCTTAGCTATTATAAAAATGGGTTTCATACCTTGAAGTACACTGTTTCCAAGTTCACACATGGGGGGGTAATCTCTCCTACATGACAAAGCGAGCATTGAGATCATAGCCTCACCAATTATTTGCTAATAAATTTTATGTACATTTGTAATATTAATTTCAGTCACACAGATGAAACATTTGAATATATGTTTTACTTATGGAAATCATTTACAAATGCTGATGTTGATGGTACAAAAAAGTATTCCATATAAATTTGTATAATTTTATATCCAATATAAAATTATTCCTTCTATAGGAGATCATTTTTTACAGACCTTTTTTTAAACCTTATTTTATTTTCACTGATTTTTCCCACTAACCCCTTTTTTTTCTTTTCCAGGACCCCACATTGCATTTAGTTGTCATATGTTGTCAATCTCTTCCAATCTGTGATGGTTCCCCCATCTTCCTTGTTTTTCATGACCTTCATATTTTTGAAGGATTCAATTCAGTTATCATGTAGCATTTTGCTCAGTTTGGCTCTGAGTTCATGCTAGCAGGATTCAGTTAAATGTGTTACCCCTTCAGCTAATATTAAGAAATATTAGCTGACTGAGCTTGTCAGTCACCATGGTAAAACCCAGTACTCCAGCCTGCCCATGTCCTTCATGCCCACGTCCAAATCCCCCGAACCTGAGTGAATATGCTACCTTGAATGGCAGAAAGGACTTTGCAGATGTGATTATGTTGAGGAGTTTGAGATGGGAAGATGATTCTGAATTATCCGGGTTGGACTAGTGGAATCATAAGGGTCTTTATAAGAGGAAGGCAGGAGGGTCAGCGTCAGAGAAGGACAAGTGACGAGAGAGGCAGAGGTCAAGGAGAGCGAGAAAGAGTTGAAGATGCCCCGTGCTGCTGGCTTTGATGATGGAGGAGGGGCCACACAAGACAGAAAGCAGGCAGCTTCTGGGAGCTGGGAAAGGTAAGGAAGTAGATTCTAGTCTAGAGCCTTCAGAAGGGACTCAGCCCTGCCAGCACCTGGATTTTAGCCCCAAACAACCCCTGTTGGACTTCTGACCTCTAGAACTGTAATACAGTTGTGAGTCTGTGGTAATTTGTTACAGCAGCAATAAGAAACCAATACACCACCTCAAAAAAAATGATCCTTCCTCTTTTTTTTTTTTTTTGCCAGTAATACAGATTTGAGTGATATAAAATGGGAAAGATAAATTAAGTGATGTGTTCCAGAAATACTTGCATTTTTAAAATCTGTGCCATCCATGGCATTTGGAGAGATGATATGTCTTTATTAATTCTAGAAAATTGAATAATTATATATGAGTGAATCACATGTCAAAAGTATGTATTTACTCACAATGAATTCCCAGATTTCACCACTTACATATTATTTTAAATGCATAGTAATGAAGTTTGATAAATTCTGGGTTTGTGTAATTAAACCTGAAGTAAATAATTGGGGCATTAGTGTCCGTATTTCAGATATCAGATGATAAATAAGTTATGTTGTTGGCATGTAAACCAATAATGCATGAGATATTCAATTAACTTTGGGAGAATTTCTGAAAGCAACTACTCATGAGTTTATTTTTTTTTAATAGTGAAAAGAGCACATGGGGAAGCAAAAGGATCTCTGCTTCCTTTTTTATTTTGATATGTCCCCGCGATTTTATAATAATAATTGGAAGAAATGTTTCCAGAATAAATTGTTTGAACACTTTCGGAAGTAGTGACATCCCAGATAATGATAAGCCTCCAGCATCTATAGCTGGGCACATGGAATGCTTTTTAGTTCCCTTCTAGGTGTCTTAGGAAGATAAACTTTATTTGAGAACAACAAATGTGTTATTTAATTATGTCATTTGGTCTCACAACATATGGAGGTAAAGAATCATTTGACGGCCTTTATCCGCCCCTGCCCCGGCGCACGAGCCCCGCCGCCGACAAAAAGTGATGTGTTTCTTAATTTGAAGGAAGACAGTTGTGTGCCCCTTGGGTCACGACAGATAAGGCTGTTCAGCACCCCTAGGTAAGTCCCCCCACTTTCTCTCTTTGCTGGGCAACCTGAGAGCTCCAGTTCTGGGTTAAATACCCTTGTCTTCCCGGGCTTTGCCCGTGATCCGATTTCCTATAACTTTCCAGTCAGCACCTAGTAAACCAGGCTTGTAGTAAGGATGAAAGAGGAAGCCAACGAGAAACCAGGACTCAGACCACACCTTGGCCACTCCACCCAGTGTCGTGGGACAAGCCAGTCTTGCATATAGGAGGCGGCTGGCGTGGTCGAATCTCCTACGTGCTGGGAAGGAACTCTTGCTTCTAAAAGCTTCTTCCCTTCTCTCAATTTCACAACTAGAGTTTCCTTTGTTTTGTTTAAATAGGTGGCTTCCCCCACCCCCAATTCTGTTAAAATGCAGATATTCCAAGAAAAAGTAACACTTTAAGCTTATCAGGCATTTATTTCATCGTGTGAGCAAGTTATCGCGCTCCTTCCTGAGAGTAGATTTTGTTGGAGAGAGAGAATATGAAGACCTCAACAGCTAAGGAACAGGAGGCACTTGTGGGAGGAAAATCGAAAGAGCAGGCTGTTCCTAGAGAATCAACATTTCATAGATTATCCTAAAATACACCTTTTGTTCAAAGTATAATGATCTGTTCATTCTTTATCCTTCATCACGTATAAATCTGGACACTGCTTTCTCCACCCCATGGCCACTGTCTCCCATCATCCTCATGTTCCATAGCTACCCCACCCCACCTCAGGTAAGGATATAACCCAGTAACTGCCAATACAGATGTCCACACTTGCAATACAGTTTGGGGAAATAGAGGTACCTGCTTTGCTCTAAAGAAAATAGGTTGAG
Source organism: Herpailurus yagouaroundi (assembly GCF_014898765.1). Classification (NCBI taxonomy): domain Eukaryota; kingdom Metazoa; phylum Chordata; class Mammalia; order Carnivora; family Felidae; genus Herpailurus; species Herpailurus yagouaroundi. Next base: position 12,973,647 of record NW_024412405.1, read on the forward strand.
GGCGCCTGGGTGGCTCCGTCGGTTAAGCGTCCGACTTCAGCTCAGGTCATGATCTCACGGTCCGTGGGTTCAAGCCCCGCATCGGGCTCTGTGCTGGCAGCTCAGAGCCTGGAGCCTGCTTCGGATTCTGTGTCTCCCTCTCTCTCTGACCCTCCCCCGTTCATGCTCTGTCTCTCTCTGTCTCAAAAATAAATAAACATTTAAAAAAAAAAGAAAAGAAAACAGGTTGAAGAAATCTTTCAAATGCTTTCATTAACATTAAAGTATATTATGTTTAAAATTTTATGTTAATACATGAAAGCATATGTAAAGATGTTTAAAAATATTAAAAATAAATAATATCATTTCACACCCACTAGGATGGCTATAATCAAAAAGATAATAACAAGGGTTGGTGAGGACGTGAGGAAATTTGAACCCTAATGCACTGGGGGTGGGGTTGTGAAAGGGTGCAGCTGTTTTGGAAAACAGTATGCTTATTCCTTAAATGATTGAATATAGAGTTACCATATGACCAGCAATTCCACTCTGAGGTGTGTGCAAGAAAACAAATGAGAATATACAACCACACAAAATCTCGTACGCTAATTTTCATCACAGCAAAAAATTCATAATTACAAAAATATGGAAAGAACCCCAATGTCCACCAAGTGATGAGTGGATAAACAGAATGTGGCTTACCCATACCACGGAATACCTTCAGCACGTGCTACAATATGGATGAACCTTGAGGACATTATGTCGCATGGCAGAAGCCAGGCACAGAGGACCACAGCTGGTATGATTCCACTTCTATATGAACTGTGCAAAGTAGGCAGGTCCATAGAAACAGAAAGCAGAGTAGTGATGACCTAGGACGGGGGTAGGAGGGTGACTGTGAATGAGGTACAGGGTTTCTTTTCAAGGACGATGAAAATGTTCTAAAATTTATCGTGGTGATGGCTGCCCAACTTTGTGAATGTACTAGAAACTATTGCGTTACACACTTTAACTATGTGGATTGTATGGTATGTGAACTCTATCTCAATAAAACTATTACAAAGAAAAAAAAAGAATAACATGACCACAGAGGCTACAATATATGCATCCTGTTGAGGAATTCACAAACTATGTTAATTCCCATTAGAACTCAGTCAACTCAGAGATACTGGGTCCTCACTCCTGCCTTCTGCTCTCACAGTACCCCAAGATTCTAGAGAATCCCATCAATCCAGGTAGCATCTAACCCAGGGGCCTGGGACCACCTCCACCCTTACCTGCAAATACCATGGACCTGCTCGTGTTATAGCTGTTGCTGAAGATCATCTTGTAAGGTTTTTATTAAAATGAAAAATTCTTATTTAGAGAATACATCTTTTTTTTTAAGTTTATTTATTTATTTTGAGAAAGAGAGAGAGCACGAGCAGGGGAGGGAAAGAGAGAAGGGGAGAGAGAGAATCCCAAGCAGGCTCCACACTGTCAGTGCAGAGCCCGATGCAGGACTCGAACTCACGAACTGTGAGATCATGACCTGAGCTGAAATCAAGAGTCAGACACTTAATGGACTGAGCCACCCCAGCACTCCAGAGAATACATCTATAATCATATATATATATATATATATATATATATGTACATATACATATCATATATATATATATACATATACATATATATGTGTGTGTGTATAAAATATTATTATATTACATATATATAATATGTATTATATACATATACATATATACACACATTTAAAAAATATATATAGTTTTTAGTGTGGTAAGAGATTGATCCACATCATTGTAAGAATGAGTCTGTCAGTCACACATCAAATGTCTGTTGAGCATTTACTAAGCACCAGACACCGTGCTTATGGCAGGAGACACGGATGAAAAGAAGTCAGCATTTGTGATGATTTTAGATCATAAATAATTACCTTCCAACAGTGACAGTAATCTCTCTTCCCCACAATAACCCTAACGCCACAATCAGCCTCTACTGTGGAAGAACCTTTGTGAGGAAATAAACCTAGTTTTAGAGGAGAGATCTCTCTGAGAGGAAAATAAAACCCAGCAAGAGAAGGCAACGTGCTCGAGGTCACGCAGGTGATGCCATTGAACCAGCAACTCTCTCGAATCAGCTGTGAGGCCCCTGAAACCATGGGAGTGTACCGCTCCCTGACCCACGGAAGACGCTCACAGAACATTCTATGTTGTTGTCTAGGCCTTTCTAATTAGCGCAATGAACAACACGAGTCCACCTCCCACCTCCGCACTGGGATGTTGTCGAAAGCTTGTGTTTACCATGTTGTTCTCCGCCCACTCTCCAGGCTATACCCTCACAGCTCAGGCACCCACACCCTGAATGGTGAGTCCGTCATTCCCTTGCTTTTAGCAAGAATTTGACCAGATATAAATACAAACAGCTAAAGCTGTTTTGGAATGCTCTAAAGAGAGACATTTTAAATAAGAGGAAATCATCTTTTTTTTTTTTTTAGTTTTTCTTTAATGTTTATTTTTTTTGAGAAAGAGAGAGAGAGAGAAACAGAGTCAAGTGGGGGGGGGGGGAGGCAGAGAGAGAGGGAGACACAGAATCCAGAGCAAGCTCCAGACCCTGAACTGTCAGCACAGAGCCTGATGCAGGGCTCAAACCCGCAAACCGTGCAATCATGACCTGAGCCGAAGTCAGACACTTAACCGGCTGAGCCCCCCAGGTGCCCCGAGGAAATCATTTTCTTATATTTGTACATATTCCCCACACTGCCCAACAGGTGCATCACGGCACAACAGTGCTCAGAGCCAGGTGTACCACACTCCTGTCCAGCAGAAATGGCGTGGGCTGGAGACTCCAGACAAGCATCTCTGAATGCATTTGAACCAGTTGCTGGTTCTCTTTTCCAGGCACCTGTCAAACAAATGGCCTTTTGTAGATCTTTATATTTCAAATTCTTCCTTCCCCCATCCCTTGCCATTTCTCAGAATCTCTCTTCTCAGAGAGATGGCATGGGACCCACTTTTGTTGTTTATTCCTAAAGTCTTCCCCTTACCCATGAGTATCTTCACCTTGGTTCTAGGTGCTTTACAGGAAAACGACTCAATTTTCCTCTGAGATGAAATTAAAAGGTCTTTATGGCCAAGCAATCTGAGGGACAGAGCTGGAGAAAATGACACTGTTCCTCCATAAACTTCACAAGCTGCCTTTTCAAGGCAGTGTTTTTACTAGAATAGAGTACTACAAAACTTTGTGCAGTTTAAGGGCTTTGAGGAGTAGAAAATAAGAAAGAATCTAAGTCCGGATGACTCTCCCTGCCGCCATTTTGTGCTGATCTCATTGTTACCACTAACATCCACTTCTCCCAGAAGTTTTCATAAGGCCAGTCCCCCCAGGCCAAGCCATGGTTCTGTTTCTCAAGGACCAGTTTGCCAATTCTACACACTCAACATCTAGACTTGGCTCCCTTTGAGGAGTTATCATGGGTTCAATGGTGCCTCCTTTCTTCCCCCAAAGATATACCCCCTTGGAAACCTATTATTGTGGCCCTGTTTGGAAAAAAAGAGTTTTGCAAATGGAATAAAGAATCTTGAGATCATCTTGCTTTAGGGTGGGCCCTGAATCCAGTGACAAGTGTCCTAATAAGAAAAGAGAAGAAGACACAGGGGAGCAGGCCATGTAAAGCCACTGGCAGAGACTGGAGCGATGCCTCCATAAGCCAAGGAACACCTGGAGCCCCTGGAAGCTGGGAGAGGCAAGGAAGGGTCCTCCCCCGAGAGTCTCCCCAGGGACGGCACTGTCAACACCTTGATTTCGGACTCCCCGCCTCCAGAACTGTGAGAGAACACATCTGTTATTTATCAGCTGTGTGGTCATGTGTTACGGCAGCCTCGGAAAACCGGCACACGGAGGGCTGAGAGGAAGGGAGAGTTACAGAGGGGCTGGTGCAGTGTCACTGTCCCCTGAGACAGAGAGGAAGTGAGGGAAGCTCCCAGGGCTGTTATTCCCTTAAATACACAAATGCCAAGGAGGCTCAGGTGAGAAACGCCTGGCCTCCACCTCTATCTCAGAAATTCGAGCGGATCCTAGGGATTTGCTGATCCGTCTCAGGACTAGTAGAGCTCATCTCTTGTACCCCCTTAGTTTTTTGTCCTTCATTCATGCTTCTCTATCTCGTACCTTGCCCCTTTGCGCCAGGCTGAGAAGATAAAGAACTCACACTGTGAGCGCAGGGCTGTTGCAGGTGCCTGTGGCTACCACAGTAGTTTGTACTTAGAGGCGATAAATAAACAACGGCTGAATGAAGGATTCAGTAGACACGTGGTAGGAAACGCATTTGCCTCACAACTACTAAAAAGTCAGCTGCACCCCACCCACAGGGCTCCTGATTCCGTAGATCTGGGATGGGGCCAGAGAATTCGCATTTGTCACAAGTTTTCAGGTGCTGCTGACGCTGCTGGCCTGGGGACCCCACTTTGAGAACCACCAGCCTGCTGAAAGAGTGGCTTTCCGGTGGCTCAGGATTCCAAGCTTCGGGAGCTCAAGGGAAATACCACCCCGCAGAGAAAACTCTGGTCCGAATACACTATGGATCACAATCTTCAGCTTTCCACCCGGGGCTTATCTGATGGCAGGATCACAGCTATGAACATGCTCCTGCAGATCCGGAGTCCTGTCCCTCAGTCCCTGCTGCATTTCCCCACTTGATGCTGTCCCTCTACCTGCAGCCCGGGGCTTCCAGTTAACATCAGCTGCTGCCCCATGAGTCTCAACTGAGCCACCACCTGGGGAGGTTTCTCCTTCTCGAGCCTTGGGGAAGAAAGCCCGAGAAGGGCGGGTCCAGCTGCCTCTGGGGAAGAGCTGCCCCAGGGTGGGGGGGTTTCTCCCTCTACACCACGGTCTTCCAGCCAGTGGGTGGGGGGAGGGGCATTGCCGAGACTCAAAAGACAATAGAGACCGATGAATGGATGAAGGAAATGGGGTGCAAACGCGCAGCAGAGTATCATTCAGCCTTAACAGGGAAGGAAATTCTGACATAGGAGCCGACGTGGAGGGATCTTGAAGACATTTTTAACAAGTGAAAGAAGCCAGACACAGAGGACAAACGGTGTATGATTCCACCTACATGCGGTACTTAGAGCCCAAAAATTCCACAAGTCCGAAAGTAGAATGGTGGCCACCGGGGAGGGAGAACAGAGAGGACGTGTGCAGTGGGCACAGAGTTTCAGGCTGGCACGGGGACAGAGTCCTGGAAACGGTGGGTGGTGACGGCTGCGTGAAGGTGTGAGCGTGCCAGTCAGCGCGCACTTCCCAGGTAACGTGTACGTTTTTATGTTATGTGTGTTTCACCATAATTTAAAAAAAGTAGAAACTCCCTTCATTTGCCACCTTCATGTTCTCAGTACTGGCAAAGCACAACCCCGCTCCCCCTCAAGTCAGACAGCGAAACCGGAAAAGGACCTGGAGATAATGGCTGTATCACTTGTGCTCTTGTGAGTAAAGAAAGTAACGTGGGGCCTTCCAGAACTGCTTTGGCCGGTTCACCTTGCAGGCAGAGCCACGCAGGCACGCGCACACGTGCAGCCCAACGCTGCATCCGGCTTTGCTTCCCCGCACACAGGTGGCGTTCTCCCAGCTTAGTGGTCTCCAAAGCGGGGTCCCCGGAGCATCACCTCAGAAGTTGCTGGAAATGCACATTCACGGGCCCCACCCAGACCTACTGAGCCAGCCAATCCGGGGTGAGGCCAGGGAGCCTGCATTTTAACTAGGCCGCCCAGGAGCTCAGGTGGCCGCTCACGTTGGGGCCCAGGTCTGGCCCAGGTCTCCCGCCGCCGCTCCTGTCCTGCCGAGGGCCCGGGGCGGGACAGCGGAGCCCGGGCGCGGCCCGGACAGGTGGCCTCCCGCCGGGGCTCAAGGGGCGCTACCCTCTGCTCCCTGCGGTTCCACCGCCTCCGAGGGTGGAGCCCGGCCGCCCCGCCTGCACACCTCCAGCGGCACAGGTGGCTGGGCAGGGCCTGGAAACAAAGTCATAAGAGCAGCACCTTGAAAAAAAAAGTCCTCTCTCCTGGACTCCCCGCTCGCTAGTCGCAGGGAGCCCTCGGAGCCGCCACCATGGGTAGGTCCCGGGGCCGGGCCGGCGTCGTCGGGGCGCAGAGGGGAGCCCGGGGCGCTGTGGGGGGCGGG
>NW_024412405.1:12984799-13026874 GCF_014898765.1 Herpailurus yagouaroundi
CGGGGCCGAGAGGGCTGGCGCCGCGGACGGACGGCAGGAGCGCGGCGCCGGGGCGGGAAGCGGCTTGCGGGATCAGTGGAAGCGGGTCCCGCGGGCTCCGGGGAAGTGGCCGAAGCCAGATCTGGGTCTCCGCGCGAGGACGGAGAGCCCCGAGGCGCCCAGGCTCAGAGGCTGCGAGAATGAATGCAGTGAGCTCGCCCTGCCCACCTGTGGGCCGGCTCGTGTTCCCAGCCGGTGGGCTGAAACGACTGGGGCGTGCCGGTGTCGGCGGGGCCCCAAAAGCTCCGTCTCTCCGGTGGGCGCTTAGTGGCCGCCTTGGCATGTCCCATGCCGCTGGCCGGCCAGGTGACCCCGGAGCTCCAGGGGGGGCTGGAGACGGACCTTTGTGGCCCTTATCGTCCTGCCGCTGCCCTCAAGCTTCAGGAGAAGGCACTCAGGGAAAACAGCTGGTCCTCTACAGGCATGGAGTGTAGGCAGAGCATCTCGGGAACAACTCGATCCTGCCTGCTTCCCGATAGACCACTCTGGAATGAATGCAGAAGCAGAGAGCAGAGCTGAAAGAGACCCGAGGTCATCCCAGCCCTCTCCTCCCTGAAAGAAGGGGAACCAAGTCAAGTGACTCCCCCAAAGTCATGCCATGGACCAGCCCGTGAGGGCACAAGCCGACCACATGGTTAAGAGAACCAGGTCTGGCTTTGGCTCGCCTGCCGTCCTATTCCTGTCGACCGCTTCCTGCCTGGATGATTTTGCATCAGTAAATTAAACTCTTTGGGCTTCAGCGTTCTCTGCCCTTAGGAGTCCCGGGACTGCCCTCAGTGGTTGTGGGGGGGGGGGGGGCGCGCACATGCCCGGTGTGCAACCCTCATCGGCTCGAATTACCTTGCTGCACCGCACCGTGGGGTGGGCCTGAAGCAGCACTGAGTGGTTCATTCTTGGGGCTTCTAGCTGTAAACACCTGTGCCTTTTCCAGAAAGATGCTACAGCCTCCCTCCGAGGTGGGGGCCGTCCACAGTGCATGCCTCACGGGCAGACAAACTCCTGGGCTGCAGTTCTGGACCCCTCCTCACACATCATTCGCCTATCACTCTGCGTGACTTCTCTGGGAGGTGCTCTGAGGGTGGATTGATTCGGTTTTCAGATACCAAATACCTCGGTAGCATCTGTGTTGTGAGGACTTTCCTGGAATAGTTCCAATCCCGCTAGCTGCCAGCAGCCTGATCGTTGGTGAGCAAACACAGGTCGCTTCTGTAGTGTAGTCCCGAATGAACTGATTCCTTCCAGTTTGCAAATTGGTCCTTGAGTGGTGGCTTTGGTTTTTGGTTTTTTGTTTTTTGCGTTTTGCTTTTTGTTTTGGTTTTGTTTTGTTTTGCGGCTAAGGTCGGCATAGCACGAGTAGCATTATATCCGGACGCCAGTTTTGTGTTTATCCAAGCCCTAAAGTTGCAATATCTAAGTTTAGTTAGTAAGTAGAACAAACGATTTTTAAAGTTTTTTTAAATGTTTATTTATTTATTTTTGAGACAGAGAGGGAGAACACGAGCAGGGGAGGAGCAGAGAGAGAGGGAAACAGAGAATCCCAAGCAGGCTCCGCACTGTCAGCGCAGAACTGAACAGGGTTTCTCGAAAACCGTGAGATCATGACCTGAGCTTGAATCAAGAGTCGGACACTTAACTGACTGAGCCACCCAGGTGCCCCTGAAGGGTTTTTTAACCAAGGGGAGCAGTAACTTCTCTTGAGAACAGATCTTTGGCCTCGGTGCCAAAGTTGCTTTAGAGCCCCACATGACTGAATGGGCAGTACGTGGGATGCTTGATGAATGCAGCAGGGGGGTAAGGAAGCAAGACAGAGGGTCTTCAAGACACGTTTGCTTCGAGCTGATTCTGTCCTGTGTGTGACTGAAACTAATGTTCACACCAGCTTCTACTGGCCCGTGGAATGGGAGTAAACGTTGGGGTGGAGTAGGAAAGCGAGGGTTGTGATCGGCATCAAATGTACCAATTACTAGACTCAGTAACACAGCAAGGGGGAATCCACAAGGATAAACTAGATAAAAAGTTGCTTTGGGCATGACAGTGCATAGCTAAACCTGGCTGTGGTATCCAGTTAGAATCGTGAGCTGCAAACCCTTTGCTCTAAAGAGGGCTTTTCCTGTAAAGGGCCAGATAATAAATATTTTCGGCTTTGGGAAGTAGCACCGTCTCTGTGGCAACACTCAACTCTGCCCTTGTAATCCAAAATACGTGAACAAATGCACAGAGCTGTGTTCCAATAAAACTTTATGGGCACAGAAATTTGAATTTTATGTAATCCTCATGTGTCACAAAATAGTGGGGTTTTTTTTTTTTTGTGTGTGTGTGTGTGTGTGTGTGTGTGTTTTTAAAGAGTGTGAGCAGGGGAAACAGAGAGAGAGAGAGAGAGAGAGAGAGAGAGAGAGAGAGAATCTCAAGCAGACTCCACTGCAGAATAACAAGCAGAAGGCTGACACAGGGCTCGATCCCACAACCCTGGGATCATGACCTGAGCAGAAATCAAGAATCAGACGCTCAACTGACTGAGCCACCCAGGCGCCCCACAAAATAGTTTTTAAACATTGTTTTTCCATCATTTAAACATAGAAACCATTCTTAACTTGCAAGCTACAGAAAAGCAGGTGGTGGGGCCAGACTTGGCCCATGAGCCATTGTTCTCCTACCCTTGCCTTTTTAAAAACATTTTTTAAAGTAACTTTTTAAATGTTTGTTTATCTTTGAGAGATAGAGCATGAGTGGGGGAGGGGCAGAGAGAGAGGCAGACACAGAATCCGAAGCAGGGTCCAGGCTCTGAGCTATCAGAACAGAGCCCAATGCGGGGCTTGAACTCACCTCGAGATCATGACCTGAGCTGAAGTCGGACACTTAACCAGCTGAGCCACCCAGGCACCCCTCACCAACCCTTGCTTTAAAGTCTGGGTGTGCTTGTCAGAGTCAGGGGTGGAGAGGAAGCCCCCCTCTCAAGAGCTGTCTTGTGGAGTTAGGTTCCAAATGGCAGGGAACCTCTCAGCTGAGGCTTTTGTGGGGCTAGGGATGGTTTTGCTGAAGATTTCAAATATTCCCCCCTTCCCCCCTCACCCCATTCCCATTCTTACCCAGAGCTGAGCAAGTCTGCGCTAAAGTTGCTGCTCTTACAAATTACTTCCCGTACTTTGGTCCTGGAGAACCATAGGTCCTGCTGTCATTTGCCATGTATGTGACTTTGGAAATGAGGCATGGAGAGGCTCCAGGTTCTATGAAGCAAGCTCCCGCCTCCCTCCGCCAGGACCTCCAGACTGTTTTGAGGAATTCGCTCACTTAATGAAGGATAGTTGATTATATTCCTGAACCCCCTACTCGGTCTCCTGCTGGCCTTGTGGGATTCTGATGAGTTTTTCTAGTCAGCTTCCCGCCTGAGCATAAAGTGACGGACTGGTTTTGAAGGTGCCACAAACCCGGCCACTTAAAAGTTCTTACACATTCTTGTTTCTTTCTAGAAGTTCTTGGGTAAACCAAAGAACAGCGCTGAAGTCCCAGGGAAGCTGGAAACCCTTTTCTAGGCTGTAAGTGTCCAGCTAGAGTTGCTACCAAAGGGGGCCTTGGGCATCTGACCCTTGGGAGAATTGCCTTCCCCTCAGACAGCAGGAAGAGAGAACTTTTTTTTTTTTAACGTTTATTTATTTTTGAGAGAGAGAGAGAGAGAGAGAGAGCATGAATGGAGAAGGGGCAGAAAGAGACAGGAACAGAGGATCCAAAGCAGGCTCTGCACTCACAGCAGCGAGCCCGATGCAGGGCTCGAACTCCCGAACTGTGAACTTACCAACAGTGAGATCGTGACCTGAGCCGAAGTCAGACGCTGAACCAACTGAGCTACCCAGGCACCCCAGAGATTTTGGCACTGGATTCTTTCAGGCTGACATTGCTGTAGGGCAGTGGTATTAGTCTGTAGTGTACATTAGGCTCATCCGAGTGAGGGCTTATCCCAACAGGTTGCTGGGCCCCACCCCTCGAGTCTCTGCTTTAGTGGGTCTGGGGCAGCGCTCAAGGATTAGCAGTTACCAAATTCCCAGGTGCTGCTGCTGCTGGTCCCAAGACCCTGATTAGAAAACCACTGCTCTAAATGACTCTAAATGACAGGCTTTGTTCCATGACCCTCACCCACATCCAAATATTGCTACTGTGCCCCCCAGATGAGATCGTGGCAGCAGGATCTAGTGTAATCTGGTCCCTGGCTTGCCCGTGATGATCAATTTTGCAGTAAATTAGTAGCTAGAATTTGAAAATTCGCTTGCACAGGTTAAGAACAGGGTAGAAACAAGCAGGAGTGAAGAATCCATATGGTCCATCTATGGCTCATGGGAGGTGGGCCTAAATCACTTATTTATGCAAGTATTTATTTACCACCCATCATGAAGAAACTCATATCCTCAGAGGCCAGGAACATTGGCTTATAAACAACATTTTTCCACACCAAGGGATACCTGAGGAAAATAAAGTATCAAGAGACAAAGCCATAGCTAACGGTGTCTTGTCAAAGTTGGAGGATTCACCACCTTAATACTAAATCTTTGCCTCGTCCTTCATGCCTCTACAAAATGTCCTGAGTGGAATTATTCCAGGTTTGATTTATTTGGATTTTTTAAATTAATAATTGTCCTGCTGCTCTTTGAATTACTAAAGAACAGGGAGCACATTGAGGGCCCACTAGTTGGCTAGCTCACTAGTGAGAGGGACAGCTGTCCATTCTCCAGGGTCGAGCTGCTCACGACAGAAGCCGTGATGGGACCGCGGGGACTGAGCACCCAGCCGACCGTGCTCCCACCTCCCTGGGCACAGCTGCCCCGGACACAAAGGCATCTTGACCCTGTCCCTGGCAGGAGAGAAAGTGGGTAGGTGTCTCAGGTGAGCTATGATAAGGAAATAAAAACAAGGGTGGACTCTGAGGAACATTCCACATTCCTCCATGATGATAGTGAAAGAACAGAAGTAGTATTATCAGGAGATGAATGAGAACCACTGACTCATAATCCTAGGGTTGCAACATACAGAACCCAGGAACCTCTGTTTTGTAACTTGGTCTCTCGGTTTCAGAGGCCGGGAATGCATCACTGAGGAAGCAGGACGGCGGGGTCATCTCATGGGGATGATGGGAACAGGGCTGTGTCAGCTGGCCAGGCTGTGCCTCTGCTCGCCGCCGGGCATCAGTGCAGGTGCTCTTAGCATCTGCTCGCGGTGCAGAGTTACGGGGCGGTCTCGGCAGCTGGAAGGTTGTACAGCCAAAGGGAAGGGATAGCGTCTTCCACGGACTTTCCACAGAAGGAGGAAGGCCTGGTTCCTCTGAGACTCGACACCAGCCAGGGCTTCCCCACTGGGCTCCTGAAAGGAGCCTGTCGTCGGAGAGAGTGTTTGGAGCCAGCCAGCTGTGGTGTGGGGATGTGTGAAACTGAGCACACACCCAAAGGCAAATTTGGTTCAAGATTCAGACTAGAGGCCGGAAAATTCACAGAATGTACTCACATAAGAAGACCCGTTAAAAGCTCACAGACTAAGCATTTGCAAATCGTACAATCTGCTTCAAGAGGCAAGAATTTTATTGTAAGCTCCATCGGGACATATCAGAAGGTACAGTTGAGATGTTCTTGGAGAAACAGACCTTTTTCCCAGTGGATCAAAACATATCCCCTCACACGGTGTATTAGTTTCCTGTGGCTGTAACAAAAGTATCACCAACTGGGTCGCTTAAAACAGCAGAAATGTATTCTCTCACAGTTCTGGAGGCTGTTAAGTCCAAACTCAAGGTGTCTGCAGGGCCATGCTCCCCCTGAAGTTTCTAGAAGAGAATCTGTCCGATACCTTTCTCTTAGCTTTTGGTGCTGCTGGCGATTCTTAGCATTCCTTGGCTTTATAGATGCATCACTCCAATCCATTTCCAGCATCACATGGTCATTTCCTCCTTGTGTGCCTTCACATCACCTCCTGTCTGCGCATATCTGTCTGTCTGCACAGAGCTGTCTTCTTAGAAGAACACCAGTCCCGTGGGGTTAAGGACCCCCCCTTCTCCAACATGACCTCATCCTAACTCATTATATCTGCAAAGACCCCATTTTCTTTTCATTTTTTTTTTAAGTTTATTTATTTTGAGAGAGAGAGAGAGGGTGTGTGTGAGCAGGGGAGGGACAGAGAGAGAGGGAGACAGAGAATCCCAAGCAGGCTCCCCACTCAGTGCAGAGCCTGACATGGGGCTTGAACCTGTGAACCGTGAGCCAAAATTGAGAGGCGGGGGCTTAACCACCTGAGCCACCCAGGTGTCCCAAGACCCCATTTGCAGGTAAGGTTACATTCTGCGATTCTAGGAAGGACACAAGTTTTGGGGGGCACTATTCAACCCAGTGCACATGGTAGTAGAAAACGTTCTCTCTGAAAGATGTGTATCACTTATACATGACGTTAGGTAGGAAAAATCCTTGATGTGTAAAGATGATTCCACTGCGGCCAGAATCCTCAGCTTAGGTACCACACGTGATGCCTAGTATCTTTCCCCAGCAAGATGGATGGATTTTCTGGGTGTACCTCTAGTCAGTTCCAAACAGCGACCTACCTGATAACAGAATTGGTATGTAGAAAACACTCCCCATGTAGAATATTTAGGTGAATCAGAAATGCTCACAGGGATGTCATAGACATTTATCTTAAAGTAATTCTAAAAATTATGCTCATACTCCATTGATACTGTACCTAGGTGCTGTACTACGGATCTGTGGGGAAAGTTTTCAAGCGCTGTTGTTGGACCTCTGAACAGTGATTCACTTTCCTTCTGCTATAGCTGTTCCTATGCATGTTCACCCTAAAATTATAAGACTGGAAAAAAGTCACCTAATGCTTCCTTTTTATGTATGTATGTATGTATGTATTTACTTATTTATTTTTGAGAGAGACAGAAACAGTGCACGTGGGGGAGGGCCAGAGAGAGAGAAGGAGAGAGAGAGAGAATCCCAAGCAGGCTCCACACTGCCTGTGCAGAGCCCCACACCCGGCATGAATCCACGAAACCATGAGCTCATGACCTGAGCTGAAACCAAGATTCTGACACTTAACCGACTGAGCCACCCAGGCGCCCTTGTCTCCTAACACTGCTATGGAGACTCCTACCGTCTAAATATCAATCGGGGGGAATTGTGCTTTCTGTAGACTATTTCACAGCCTAACTTCACACTTACCATGATCATAAGCATTTTTTCTAGTCACGATTTACCATCTAAGAGCAAAAGATCTTTGTGTCTAAAATTTAAGATTTCCAAAAAAAATTAAAGATAACTAACATTTCACATCTCTAACTCAATTGGCTCCAAAAGAAACCCCCAACAGACCAGGGGATTAGTTCCTTTTGATTTGGTGACACTCATCTGCCTTTGGCGTTGTTTTTGCCTATGACATGATACAGTATTTCAGAGAGGGTGCTATGGACTCGTTTCTGTCGCCTGTTCTGCATGTGCAGTTTGCTCTTGGACCCCGTGCTCTCTCCCTTCTTGTCTCCTTGTAGAGCCTGCTCCGGGGGTAGGTCTGTCTTAGCCCTAGCCTATGAACAGATGCGTTTACTGACTCTCAGCAGGAGAGCATTTAACTTTTTTAAATGTTTATTTTTGAGAGAGAGAGAGAGAGGGATCTCGCGCAGGAGAGCAGGGAGGGACACAGACAGAAAGAGAATCTCATGCAGGCTCCACACTGTCATCATGGAGCCCCACACGGGGCTTGAACCCAAGAACTGTGAGATCATGACCGGAACCGAAGTCGGACGCTCAACCAACTGAGCCACCCAGGCGCCCCAGCAGTAGAGCATGTAAAGCAAGCCTCACTCTAAGTTCAGAATGAAGGCTGTTCTTCCAGAATAATAGAACATCCAGGTGTAGATGAAGGAAATACCTAGGAGAGCAAGGGCCACCTTCCTGACACCCAGGAAATTCTCACAGTGGGCCTCTTAACGCCCATGATTTTATTTTTTTAATGTTTGTTTATTTGAGAGAAAGAGAGAGAGTGCAAATGGGAGACGGGCAGAGAGAGAGGGAGATAGAGGATCTGAAGCAGGCTCTGCGCTGACAGCGGAGAGCCTGACGTGGTGCTTGAACTCAGAAACCATGAGCTCATGACCTGAGCTGAAGTCAAGACCCAGACGCTCAACCGACTGAGCCACTCAGGTGTCCCTGAATGCACATGATTTTAGACAATCGTGTGTAGAAATCTTCGTAAAAGATAGGATATCTGTAGCCTACAGCAATAGGTTGTATACCACAAATGCTCTCTGACTGTTACGGGTTGAATTGTGTCCCACTCCCTGCCCCCCAACTCAAATTCATATGCTGTAGTCCTGACCCCAGGTACCTCAGAATGTGACCTTGTTTGGAGATAGGGCCTTCACAGATGTAATTAGTTCCGTTGAGGTCATCCTGGAGTAAGGGAGCCTGCAATCCAGTATGACTGGGCCTTATATGAACGGGACGTCTGGACACGGCCACCACAGAGAGAAGACCGTGTGAAGATGGCAGCAAGGATCTAGGTAATGCTATCATGAGCCGAAGAACGTCTACGATGGCCAGTAACCCCCAGAAGCTGGGGAGAGGCTGGAACAGATTCCCTCTTGTAGTCTCAAAAGGAGCCAACCAGGGGGCTCCTGGGTGGCTCAGTTGGTTGAGCGTCCCACTTCGGCTCAGGTTGTGATCTCACGGTCCCGGTCCGTGAGTTTGAGCCCTGCGTCAGGCTCCCTTTCTCTCTGCCCCTTCCCTGCTCATGCTCTGATCTCAAAAATAAAGAAACATTATAAAAATTAAAAAACAAAAAAGGAGCCACCGAGGTCAACACCCTGATCTCAGCCTCCCAGCTCCCAACTCAGAGATGATAAATTACTCTTGTTTTAAGATTCAGTTTGTAGGATGTTGTTATGGCAACTGCCCCAAACTAATGCGCAGACCGCGAGCTGCCTCCCTCACTCCTGATCAGGGGATCCCCAGGCTGAGGGAGAAGGTGGCGAAGCCATGTGTCAGACACACAGGACAAGGTGAGGGCAAGGCCTGGCTGCCGGACGGTTAAAGATACGCGGCTGTGTGTTACTCGGCGAAGGCAGACCAGCCACAGGTGCCAGTCCCACGGTCTCTGCCCCACACAAAGGGGTGACACGGTTGTGAGGTACCCCGTTGCTAAGGAGCTACACTGCAGCTAAGAGATTTTATGCTCTGTGTCTGTCTTCTCACCAGCTGGGCGCACGCCTTCGGCCCCTGTGGCTGTGTGGATACAGGTCGCCAGCGCTCCCAGACCGAGCCGGTCCCTGCCCCATGCCAGAGTCACTTAATAAAACCTATACTGTCCCATTAGCCCTGGTTTCCCTGTATTTCTAAAGTAGCTTTGGGGCGCCTGGGTGGCGCAGTCGGTTAAGCATCCGACTTCAGCCAGGTCACGATCTCGCGGTCCGTGAGTTCGAGCCCCGTGTCGGGCTCTGGGCTGATGGCTCAGAGCCTGGAGCCTGTTTCCAATTCTGTGTCTCCCTCTCTCTCTGCCCCTCGCCCGTTCATGCTGTCTCTCTCTGTCCCAAAAATAAATAAACGTTGAAAAAAAAAATTAAAAAAAATAAAATAAAAAAATAAAGTAGCTTTACGTGATTAGGCTGATTGGTGTTCCGGGACCTCAAACGACTGATAACTCATTTGCTTTGAGCAGGGGTAACTTGATCAAACTGGCATTTTGAAAGCCAGTCACACCACTGTGTTCTGTTTAGGTAGCTATTTGCTGACATGTCAAAGGCAAAACAGATTCCCTCCCAGTGGGGAAGAAAGTGTTTGTGGAAAGGGGCTCTTTCTTTAAAATAAGGGCAGTGGAAGGATGGGCAGGGCACCGGCTGGAGGTGTGCAAGCTGCACGCTGCATGAAGGCCCCAGCAAGGGAGCCCCCGGGGGCTGGAACGCAGCCAGGCTCTGTGGCCAAGCTGTACATGCGCCCAGGGACCAAGCCGCTGTCCGCTCGTCGAGCCGTGCCTCCCCGGGCAGCATCCGGCCTGAATGATCACAATTCTCTGATGTGCACAGATGTGCCTTAGGCACCAGCAGGGGCCCCGAGGGTGGAAACTGTGGCGAAACCCCCAAGTAAGAAAAATAGTCATCAAGTTGGGCAAGAGACAGCGCCGGAAGAGCCACTCCAGAAACTGGGGCCTGGATTACAGGTGCAAAACTTGTTCTACAGCTCACCTAACATCGACGGTCCCACTTAAGAAAGTGGAGTAGCCCACTTAAGAAAACCAGGTGCTGATTTCAGCTCAGGTCAAGATCCCACGGTGCATGAGTTCTGGCCCTGCATTGGGCTCCGCGCTGGCAGCACAGAGCCTGCTTGGGATTCTCTCTCTCTGCCCCTTCCCTGCTCGCTCGCTCTCTCTCTCTCTCTCTCTCTCTCAAAATAAATAAATAAACTTAAGAAAACAAGAGGTGCTTCTCACTTCTTAAGTTGATCAGTTTTTGAAAAAAAAAATCAAACGAATTGTGCCCCAAGGCGCTCAGGCCCCTTCCCCTCCTCCCATGTCCCCTGCCCCCTCGCCTCAGGCCAACCGCTGTTTTGCTGGGTGCGTATTCTGCGTGGCTCTTTTTGAAGTGGCATACCCTTTATTTCCTCACCAAAAATGGGGGAAGGGGGATCATATGACATGTGAGGCTCTGTAACATTTTCAGAAGTCAGAACAACTCGCTCTGTGAGCACAGTCATAAAAAGACTAAAGAAATGTACTAGGGGCAGAGAATACCTTGGAGGCCAAGGGGAGAGATGAGACGCTAAGTGCCCTACTGGCTCGGGAGCTCTGAAGGAGCCTGGTGTGGGAATCAGAAGTCCTGGCCTGACGTTGGGGGGGGGGGGAGAGTCAGACCCCCGGGGGGGGATCTTGGAACGCTGTGCTGAGCAGCAGGTCTGACCTTGCAGGGAGCAGGGAGCCAGCCAGGTTGGGGAGCCGTCCTGATTTGCTCCATGTAGGGAAGCTCAGGTCCGGTTGGGTGGATGGGAGACGGGGAAGGTGAGACAGGGCATCCGCTTGTCACCGTCATCCCGGGGAACAACGAGCGCAGCCAGAATCGCATCAGAGGAGCTGATCACCTGGCCCGGAGCCGCCACGTGGGACGCACACCCTCACGCCAGACCCCTTTCTTGCCTGCTCCTCAGCACCACTTGCAGTGGCCAGGGGCTCCCAGGAGGGCTCGAGAGCCTGAAGACAGCTGGGCCTTACCCTGGGAGCTGCCGATTCGGTAGGTCTGGGATGGACCTGAGAGTGTGCATTTTTAAAAACATGTTTTTACACATTTATTCATTTTCGAGAGACAGACAATGAGTGGGGGAGGGGCAGAGAGAGAGAGGGAGACACAGAATCCAAAGCAGGCTCCAGGCTCTGAGCTGTCAGCACAGAGCCCGACGCGGGGCTCGAACTCACAGACGGCGAGATCATGACCTGAGCTGAAGTCGGACGCTTAACCAACTTGAGCCACCCAGGAGCCCCTTTGATGAGTTCCCAGGTGCCGCTGCTTCTGGGACAGAGACCACACGTTGAGAACCACTGCAATAGAGAATGAAAGAAACACGATCCTTAAAGCTCTGCAGCCACATGCATGCAGGACACTATAGTGCTGCCCGTTTGAAAAGCAGCTTAATTGAAAATCAGTGCTTGCCGCTGTGGCTGTGTCTAAGAAGACTGACTTTCGCCTGTCCACAACTTTTTCATTCCTATGGCCTAATTTCCCAGGCCGATGTCATAGGGACCCTCTTCTTTTGGTCAGCGTGAGCAACTCTGGACGGAACTGCCTCTTCCTTTGAGGGCCCCTCTCGGCCCTGCCGGGGGCCCCCATCGCAAATTCTTGCCCATATTTCAATCTTAAGTCATTCCATTCCAAACATTTATCTGCACTACTCAGCTGTCATCATGGGCTGCAGTGAGTAGCAAGCTCTGTAGCAATTCCTGTAGATCTGATCTTATCAACCAACTTGCAAAGAGGTGTTAGCATCTCTAGGTGAAGGAATGGCGGTCCAAAGGTTAAGTGCTTTGAATCTTTAAAGCCTTGGGGCGCCTGGGTGGCGCAGTCGGTTAAGCGTCCGACTTCAGCCAGGTCACGATCTCGCGGTCCGTGAGTTTGAGCCCCGCGTCAGGCTCTGGGCTGATGGCTCAGAGCCTGGAGCCTGTTTCCGATTCTGTGTCTCCCTCTCTCTCTGCCCTTCCCCTGTTCATGCTCTGTCTCTCTCTGTCCCAAAAAAATAAATAAACGTTGAATCTTTAAAGCCTTATGACCAGGAAGGATGTCCCCAAGCAGAGGCTTAATCTCCTGCCCCCCAAGGCCTGCCTTTCCACCTAAAAGAACCCAATGTTCAACTTAACTCGTCTTCCTCCTGGTTTATGAAACCATTTTCAGACCACCTTAGCAGCTCTGGAAGGCAGCATCCTCACTTTACAGACGGCTAATGGAGAGTAACCCGCAGAAGGCACCAGAGCCAAGGCAGATCCTGCCAGATCCCATTTAAAAGGCATGGGATAGGACTCCTAAGCCACCAGGTAGAAAATGTAGCTTAGGGGAAAAAAAGTATTTAAAAAAGAACACTTTGGGGCGCCTGGGTGGCTCAATCAGTTAAGCATCTGACT
Source organism: Herpailurus yagouaroundi (assembly GCF_014898765.1). NCBI lineage: Eukaryota > Metazoa > Chordata > Mammalia > Carnivora > Felidae > Herpailurus > Herpailurus yagouaroundi. The sequence continues at coordinate 12,997,454 of NW_024412405.1, forward strand.
CTTGATCTCAGCTCAGGTCATGATCTCACGATTTGTGAGTTTGAGCCCCACGTTGGGCTCTGTGCTGACAGCTCAGAGCCTGGAGCCTGCTTCAGATTCTGTGTCTCCCTCTCTCTCTCTGCCCCTCTCCTGCTTGCACTCTCTCTCTGTCTCTCTCAAAAATGAATAAACTTAGTTAAAAAAAAAAAAAGAAATGCTAACTGCAGTACACAACCAGCAAATAGCCCTGAATTCAGTAACAGAGGAGGTTAGCAACCTCTGCCCCTCAGTAATAGAAGTGGCTTTTTGGAATGAACACTTTTCGGAAAATAACAAACTTCCTGGGTGATAACTGGGTACTAAATCTCAGATTTTTACCTGAGTGAGTTTAGGAATTTCATTTTCCACAGTGTAGTTCTGAGTGTGATGGTTGTTAGAACAAGATCTAAGCTCTCTTTTCCGGAACCCTGTCTATGTTCCAAGTAAGCAAAATCTTTACCATTATTAGCTGGTATACAATAAGCGCTAAACAGTATTTTGCAACAGAAATTATAGGTGCTACCTCAGCCAGATGAAATCTTTCCTTGCAAACCCAAGTCCTGAGAAACATGTGGCAGGAAGTACTGCAGTGAAGCTCCAGGCCATCCCGTTTGGGTTTTCATACCTCCTTCCTGCTTTTCAGTAAAGGCCTGGTACAAGGACCAGGTTGAGCCCTGTGCAGCTGGCACTCAGCTCGCTTTGCTGGGTCTTTGGGAGACAGTAGTAAGAGCACTTTATCTGAAGGATAAGTAGGCAGAGCATCGTTTGGTCCTGCTGTTTCTTCTAGAAGGCAGGGCACCACTGCAGTGAAACAGGGCTTCGAATACTGCAAATAGGCCTGTTTGTGTGTTCTCCAAAAGCATGTGTTCCTGAGTGGGTTTTGTATTTCACTGGAGAGTGGCTGTCCCCAGTCTGGTGATGAAAGCTGGTGTGTGGGCTACATCAGGCAGGGTCCCATCTGGACACAGAAGGCATACTCAGAATAGAAGCGATTATTCAAACACACACACACACACACACACACACACACACACACACACACACACACCGTTTAGAACAGGACAGAGCCAGGGGCGCCTGGGTGGCTCAGTTGGTTAAGTGTCCGACCTCAGCTCAGGTCATGATCTCACGGTCTGTGAGTTCAAGCCCCGAGTCGGGCTCTGTGCTGACAGCTCAGAGCCTGGAGTCTGCTTTGGATTCTGTGTCTCCCTCTCTCTCTGCCCCTACCCCACGCATGCGCTCTCTCTCTCTCTCTCTCTCAAAAATAAATAAACATTAAAAAAAAAAAGAAAACATGGGTCAGGGCGCCTGGGTGGCTCAGTTGGTTGAGCCTCAGACTCTTGATTTCGGCTTAGGTCATGATCTCTGGCTCATGAGTTTGAGCCCTGCATCAGGCTCTGCACTGACAGTGTGGAGCTAGCTTGGGATTCTCTCTCCCCTCTGCCCCTTCCCCACCCTCCCTCTTTCTCTCCCTGAAAATAAATAAACTTATTTTAAAAAAATTTTAAGGTTTATTCATTTTTCAGAGACAGAGACAGAGTGTGAGTAAGAAAGGCGCAGAGAGAGAGGGAGACACAGAATCAGAAGCAGGCTCCAGGCTCTGAGCTGTCAGCACAGGGCCCGACACAGGGCTCGAACTCACAGACCGTGAGATCATGACCTGAGCTGAAGTCAGACGCTTAACTGACTGAGCCACCCAGGCACCCCTAAATAAACTTATTTTTTAAATTAAAAAAAAGGGGGGAGGCAGGGAGGCATAAATGACAGTGCAGGTACCCGGAGTAATGACTTCAGTGGTCTCCCCCATGGGAAGTGGTATAAAACTGTGACCAGAACCTGGGAGGAGAGTTGTGTGGGGAGGGCCTCCTTCGGAGGAGCCTCCACTGTCCCCTGAGGATGGAGCAGTCTGAGGTGACATATGGGGAAGGAGGCAGGGAGAGGAACACCCTGACCCTCTGGTCTCCTGCCCTGGCTTCCCATTGGCCAAGCCACGTGGGGGGTCGGGAACCCGGGAGAGACTGATGAAGCGCGCGCAGGGCAGCGTCTCCGGCAGAAGGAGGTTAGAGCCTGGACGGGCAGGTGGAACTAATGAGGGGCAGAGCTGGGATCCAAACACTGGACTTGGTGATGGCTAGGACCGCGGCTTGGGAGCACTTGTTCGATCAACAAACATTTGATTCCCACCCTTGGGAGGCGGCAGCATCTTCCCTGAATGATGCGTCAGACCTGGGCGGGGGCCCCGACAGGTGGGCTGTCGGAGGGAGGCTGGCTCATCCTCGGTCACAGCTGGAAAGCAACAGGTGCGAGGTTCAATCACACGTCTGCCCCCCCCCCCATGCCCACGTTCTGCCCCTCAAAGCAGCCCCTTCCCACCAGCAAGTCTAACTAGGGAGAAAATCAGGCTATTCATGGAACAGTGTCCTTCCAGAACTTTATAGATGTCAGGAGTTGGGACCGGAGCCCTGTGAGGCCAGCACAGGTCATTTCCCGCCTTAGGACAAGGATTGAAATAGCACCCCTGATCCTAAGTGGGCGACAGTGAGACCGTCTGGCGTGTGGTTGGGGAAGTGCCAACGCCCACGGCACAGCGTGACCAGAATCAGGAAGCGAGGCCCCCGCCCGTGAAGGAGGGGGGTCTCGACCACCGCATGGGTCTGGGCCAAGAGCGGAGTTCCTCAGACAGGGCTGCGGTTTTGTTTATTGTGGGCTGGGGCTCGGGGCTCGCACAGAATGAAAATCCGAGGCGGCAGGGCCAGCGTCTGTGATGGGACAGCAGGCACGGAGTGTCTCTGCGGAGCTCGGGGCCAGCGAGGTGATCAGAACTACTCATGCAGATCAGTCCGGCAACTGGACATCACAGCCTGCGGGTGGTTCTCACGGGGATGTCCCTGAACCGGCGGGGACATCGGCTTGGGACTTGTGAGACATGCAGGCTCAGGGGGCCGCCCCAGAGTCAGCAGCTGTGGGCATGGGGCTCGGCGACCTGTTCTTCCGAGGAGGTCGATTCTGAGGCACACTGAAGTTTGAGGACCATTCGTGGGGTCACAGATTCAGAATAGAGGTGGGGGGGGTGCTCGCGGGCCCCTGAAAACAAAGGACTTTAAGATGCGGTCAGTGGAAGCCAGGGAGGGGGAGGGATGATTCCCCATGGAGAGGGGCCCCGCATGTGACAGACACAGATAAGAACGGGCCGTGCGTAGGTGCAGGGAGCCGTGCCACACAGCGTGAAGACTCGAACCAGGGGATGGGTCAGCTCTCCTCAAAATTCAGGGGAGGCCAGGGCAGAGGCATGAAGGGTTCGCCTAAGATCTAGAAAGTCGAGTCAATGGCCCTTGGTTTGCACTGGCTTACTTGGATTCTCACCTTTTTTTCTTCCTGCTCTTCTAATTCCTTCTTCTGACGATAAGGCCCCGCAATGTGGTAGGTCCTGGGAAAGATGCTGGGGATGGGGAGGTGGACACCCCTGGAGGGGAGGCAGAAATACAAACTGGTATTCCACTCTGGGAGAATCGGGAGGCAGAGGGGGCTAGTGCGGGTCGTGTCGTGGCGAGAGTTACAACAGGTGTAGGAAGGGGCAGGGGCCCTTCCTGGAGTCACTGTCTCATGCGTTACCGTCTTTGAGTGGGCACCCAACGTGCTCAGCAAATGGGTAGCTGGGTGTCATGCGAGCCCCGCCCCGTGCATGCGGAAGGGGCTAGAAGAGAGGCCATAACAGGTAATGGGAATGGTGGCTGAGTCCTCACTGTGTTAGACACCCTGAAGCATTTCATATCCCCACTATTTAATCCTCACCCAACCCCACTGACCTCGTGAGATAGTAAAGGACAAGCGGAAATGTTTGGTCTTCACCCTGTGGGCGATGGGCAGCCTTTGAAGTGTTTTCAGGAGGAAATGGTCTTGGCGCTATTCTCGAAGCCTCTGACTCTCAATTCTGACCGCAATGAAACTGCCTGAGGAGCTAATGAAAAGAAAATCTGATGCCAGGTCCCGCTCCCAGAGAAGGCTGGAGCTGTCTGGACAGCACATCTGACCTCCCCGAAAAGTCAGAGGGTCTGAGTTGAGACTCTGCAGGAAGTGTTTTCATTACTTGACTTTAATAGTGGCATTTTGTTTTTCTTTCAGGAATGTCCAGATCACAGGTGAGTGTTTTTTTCCTTCTCTACAGAGCTTTGTTTTGTCTGATATGCTCCTAAATGTTCACAGCTGTGCTTCCTTCACTTAAAAATGCCTGTCACAGGGGCACCTGGTTGGCTCAGTCGGATAAGCGTCTGACTTCGGCTCAGGTCGTGATCCCACAGTGTGGTTGGGGAAGTGCCAACGCACTTGGCACTTGGCACTTGGGTTCAAGCCCTGTGTCGAGCTCTGTGCTGACAGCTCGGAGCCTGGAGCCTGCTTCAGATTGTGTGTGTCTCTCTCTCTGCCCCTCTCCTGCTCATGCTGTGTCTCTCTCTGTCTCTCAAAAATAAACAAACATTTAAAAAAATTTTTTTTAATTCCTATTATATACTTGTGTCATTGGTGCGGGGACAATCCTGAGTTTTTTTCTTTAGGACATGGTGTGTCTCGTTTTTCTCAAAATAACAATAAAACCAGATGCTTTATTTCACTGTCATCTCTGTGTGGAGTGCAAGGGGTGAAACATTTTTTAAATTCTTGATTCCACCTCTGGACAGTCACTGACAAGTTGCTAAATGTGCATCAGCTACTTTCCATGCTGTTAGCGCTCACTCGTGAACACGGGGCCAGTGGGGGGCGTGTTTCAATCCCACACCGTTTGTTTTCATCAGGGCTGCTTCGGTTACCCCCTGAGCATCTTCTTCATCGTGGTCAATGAGTTCTGTGAAAGATTTTCCTACTATGGAATGAGAGGTAACCATCCTCACCCTCCCTCCCCGGAGTGAAGAGCCTGACTTACCACAGCTCCTGACTTTGTCTCCCCTCTCACCCCGCCCCCTGCCCTCTGCAAAAAGCGCTCCTGATTCTGTACTTCAGACGGTTCATCGGATGGGACGATAATCTGTCCACGGCCATCTACCACACGTTTGTGGCTCTGTGCTACCTGACGCCCATCCTTGGCGCGCTGATCGCGGACTCCTGGCTGGGAAAGTTCAAGTGAGTATTTGCAGCTTCCTTGTTAAGAAACAAGCCAAGAAGTAATTGCAGCTTTGTGGTTTGGGATGAAGGACGGTGGGAACAAGGAATCAAGGCCCATAAAACTCTTAGGAGAGCGTGTCGGGCGCTGTTTCTGCTCAGATCGTATCCCGGGTCTAGCACCGTGCCTGGCGTTTGGCAGTGTGAATGCAGGTAGCACTGGTAGGTTCTTTCCTTCCCCCAAACAGTGGTGACATCTCTGTCTCCTCTTGAAATAGTAGCAGGGATACTGTCTATCATTAATCACGTGTGAGGCGCAGAGTTAAGGTCTAGAGAACAAAGAAGCTCCCTAATGTATGTGCCGGCTGTTGAAAGGCTCACACTGCTCTCTGGGCGGGGAGGATGTGGAGCATTCATCCAATTCTACAGGATCAGCTTCACGAGTGCCCCCAATAGAGGGTTACTGAGAAGTCCCCAGGACTTAATGAGCAAGGAAGTGGAGGTTCTTCTGGGCCAAATTCACTGATTCTCTCTCTCTCTCTCTCTGCTCCCCCCCCCCCAGCTCACACACTCTCTCTCCCTTTCTCTCAAAATAAATAAACTTAAAAAAATTGTTTTTAACTTGAAATTTGTAGTACCTGCTATAAATCTAACAAAACCACAAAATGAGAGTTGGTAAATCCTAGGAGTGATTTTCTTTTTTTCAATTCAGGAGGTAAAATACTTAGATAACTTGGAAAACACAAATGAACTCACTGTACATTCAATACAATATAAAAATAACTGGGGCGCCTGGGTGGCTCAGTCGGTTAAGCATCCGACTTCGGCTCAGGTCATGATCTCGCAGTTTGTGAGTTCGAGCCCTGCGTAGGGGGCTCAGAACCTGGAGCCTGCTTCAGATTCTGTGTCTCCCTCTGTCTCTGCCCCAACCCACTCACACTCTGTCTCTGTCTCTCTTAAAATTAAACATTAAAAATTTTTTTGGTAAATAATTAATGGCCCACTCCTGGCCAAATATTGTTACCAGGCACAAGATAAGTATCTCTTACTTTTGAAGATAGACGGACTCAGCAGTTAGGTAAAAGGAAACACTGAGTTTTTCAAGTAATTCAGAGATGAAACCGATCTTCCGCCCCTTCCCCTGGCTCCAGCCGATGGGACTTACACGTGCGTGCTGGGCAACAAATTCTCCAGCAGGCTGCCTTTCTAGGAGTTAACAGTTCTTGTTTTTGTTTTTCGTTTTGTTGTTTGAAGAGTTCCCAGTGGTACTCAAGTTTGAGAAACAAGTACACAATGGCTGGCGTCTTGCCTTTTGAAGCAGGAGGCCTTTCTGTGGGAGGGAAGGAAGTGGGCTCCTACCATGCAGTTAACTTAGGTTCTCTTAACCCCTCTCAACACAGGACGATCGTGTCGCTGTCCATCGTGTACACAATCGGGCAGGCGGTGATTTCAGTCAGTTCCATTAATGACCTCACAGACTTCGACCATGACGGAATCCCTGACAACCTCCCCACACATGTGTGAGTTGACACCTGCTGCCCTCCCCCACCCCCACCCCCTGCCACTGGTGGCTTACTCCGTGCTCTAATTTTTCATCTTTTTTCCTTGAACTTCACCGTAAGTGCAAGGAGGTCTTTCCTCCCTCATCAGCATAGAGGAAGCTTTTTCGTTGACTAAGAGTTGGGTCTATGTATGTCACCATCCTAGCAGCTGTCTGGAGCCACTGCTCACTCGACGCCTTGCTGTCTCGGGTACATGTCACACGACACACGGTCAGCGCCCGGAATACTTGTGTTAATCTTGATCTTCCTCCCAGGGAGAGAACTCCCACAGACCTTGATCCCTAATCGTGCCAGGTTTCCTCAAGACTCTGTGCCTTTGGGTGTCTCCTCGTACCATACTTCCGCTTATTTTTCAGTAATTCAGTTTCAGAAATATTTATTGCAGCCCTGTGTTCTGAGTTCTTGATGGAAAGTGCCATTGACAAACGCTCCTCTGTGAGACTAATTTCCCATCACTACAGTCTGGCCTTATAAAAATGTATTTTGTTTCTGGTTCTTGTGCTTCCGTTCCTTGATCTATGTGTAACGTATGGTATGGGTTGGGGAAATATCACTGAAATTCAAATTGGTTTCTGCAATTCCGGCGTTTCTGGTTTGTTAGCCAATCGGATTGCTGTTTAGACCCTGTCCCTTGCTGCAACACCCTCGGTGCCCACAGAGAACTGCGCTGGTGGGAGGGAGTGGTTGTATGACTGGGTCAGGAGCTCACACTTCCAATGTCTGAGTCCCAGCTACTCACAAAGGAGCTGTAAGACCTGGGCAGCTCACCTTCCCCAGGCCTCAGTTTTCTCTTCTATGGTATCAGTTAAGAACATGGACTTTGGAGCCAGGCTAACGGTTCAAATGCTGGCTATGCCCTTTACTAGTTGTGGGATCTTGAGCACATTTCTTAACCTCTGTGCCTAGGTTTCCTCACTTTAACTAGTGCCTGCCTCGTGTGGCAGTTTTGTGCCTTAATCTGGGTAAAGGACCCACAACATGGCCTGGCAAGTGGTAAGTATTCAAGAAAGCTTAGTCTCTTTGGGTATTTCATGGAGTTCATATTCAAGCATACCTACAGTTCTCACTAGAGGGCCTGGTACATCATATCCAACCGGCCATGTTCTGTTGTCATTTAAAATGTTTGGGGGTGCCTGAGTGGCTCAGTTGGCTAAGCTTCCAACTTCAGCTCGGGTCATGATCTCACTGCTGGTGAGTTTGAGTCCCGCGTCAGGCTCTGTGCTGACAGCTCAGAGCCTGGAGCCTGCTTCAGATTCTGTGTCTCCCCCTCTCTCTGCCCCTCCCCTGCTCACGCTCTCTCTCTCTCTCTCTCAAAAATAATAAACATTAAAAAAATTAAAAATTTTTTTGAATATTTATTTTTGAGACAGAGAGAGACAGAGCATGAGTGGGGAAGGGGCAGAGAGGGAGACACAGAATCCGAAGCAGGCTCCAGGCTCTGAGCTGTCAGCACAGAGCCCAACATGGGGCTCGAACGCTAGATCATGACCTGAGCCTGAGTTAGACAACCGATTGAGCCCCCCAGGTGCCTCTAAACATAAAAAAATTTTAAAAATAAATAAATAAAAATAAAAGAGTGATAGCACTAAGCACAAGTTTATTAAGAGGCAAACAAAAAAAGTGCTTCAGCCAGTTAATTCAAGAAGAGGAGCATGATTTTTTTTAAGTTTTATTTATTTAACTAAACTCTACACCCAACATGGGGCTTGAACTCACAACCCCGAGATCAAGAGTCACACGCTCTTCTGACTGAGCCAGCCAGGAGCCCTAAGATGAGCAGATTTTTTAATTTTTTTTTTAACGTTTATTTATTTTTGAGACAGAGAGAGACAGAGCATGAACAAGGGAGGGGCAGAGAGAGAGGGAGACACAGAATCTGAAACGGGCTCCAGGCTCTGAGCTGTCAGCACAGAGCCCGACATGGGGCTCGAACTCACGGACTGTGAGATCATGACCTGAGCCGAAGTCGGACGCTTAACCCTCTAAGCCACCCAGGCGCCCCTGAGCAGATTTTTTAAAGGAATTTTTCAATGTGCAGTATCTTCCTTGACTTTATCTATAGTTTCCTAAAATATTTGTTAGAATTTTAAAGTAATATTTGCAAACAAGAAGATTTGGAGTAAACCCTTATAAAACTTGAAATTTGGGAGTGCTTGGGTAGCTCAGTCAGTTCAGTGTCCAACTCTTGATTTCAGCTCAGGTCATATCTCATGGTTTGTGAGTTCAAACCCCCCGCTGGGCTCTGTGCTGACAGCGTGGAGCCTGCTTGGGATTCTCTCTCTCTCTCTCTCTCTCTCTCTGCCCCTCCCCAGCTTGTGCATGTGCTCATGCTCCCTCTCTCTCTCAAAATAAATAAATAAACTTAAAAAAAAAATTTTAAAAACCTGAAATTTGTAGTACCTACTATAAATCTAACAAAACTACAAAATGGGAGTTGGTAAGTTCCATGAGTGATTTTTTTCAATTCAGGAGGTAAAATACATAGACTTGGAAAATACAAGGGAAGTAAAAATAACTAAGCCTTAATTCCCTCCATTATTACAAATAATCTCTTCTATCATTGTAAAAGATTATAGTAGTAAATCTTTCGTTCTGCTTCTTTCCAGTCTTCTGTACTTTGTAAACAAGTTAAGATCATACCACATAACCTGATACTCTGCTTTGCATTTAAATTGTCTTTTTCCATGGCTTTTCATGACTATTATGATTCTATTATGATTGTACTAGACACAGTGCACGCAGACACATTTTACCTACCCATTATTTTACTGAAAACGGTAAGAGCTACAAAAGAATTCCATACATAAATCCTTGTCCAGTATTCAAGCGGTTGCTTTAAGTTTTTTAAATATACATACAAGTTTGTTAACAGAGAGAGTAATAATGATTTCAGGAATAGAATGCAGTGATTCATCACTTACATGTAGCACCCAGTGCTCATCCCAACAAGTGCCCTTCTTAATGCCCCTCACCCATTTAGCCCATCCCCCCCCCCACAACCCCTCCAGCAACCCCCAGTTTGTTCTCTGTATTTAAGAGTCTCTTGTGGTTTGTCTCCCTCTCTGTTTTCGTATTATTTTTTGCTTCTCTTCCCTTACGTTCATCTGTTTTGTATCTTAAATTCCACATATGAGTGAAGTCATATGATACTTGTCTTTCTCTGACTGACTAATGTCACGTAGCGTAATACCCTCTAGCTCCATCCACATTGTTGCAAATGGCAAGATTTCATTCTTTTGGATCGAGTACTCCATGACTTCTTTATCCAGTCATCCGTCGATGGACATTTGGGCTCTTTCTATACTTCGGCTATTGTCGATAGTCCTGCTATGAACATTGGGGTGCATGAGCCCCTTCAAAACAGCCCACCTGTGTCCTTTGGATAAATACTTAGTAGTGTAATTGCTGGGTTGCGAGGTAGCTCTATTTTTAACTTTCTGAGGAACCTCCATACTGTTTTCCAGAGTGGCTGCACCAGTTTGCATTCCCCCCAGCAGTGCAAAAGTGTTCCTCTTTCTCTGCATCCTCACCAACATCTGTCATTTCCTGAGTTGTTAATTTTAGCCATTCTGACAGATGTGAGCTGGTATCTCATTGTGGATTTGATTTGTATCTCCCTGCTAATGAGTTTGTTGAACATTTTTTCATGTGTCAGTTGGCCATCTGGCTGTCTTCTTTAGAAAAATGTCTATTCATGTCTTTTGCCCATTTCTTCACTGGATTATTTGGTATTTGGATGTTGAGTTTGATAGATTCTTTATAGATTTTGGATACTAACCCTTCATCTGATGTGTCATTTGTAAATATCTTCTCCCATTCCCTTGGTTGCCTTTTAGATTTGCTGATTGTTTCTTTCACCATGCTGAAACTTTTTATCTTGATGAGGTCCCAATAGTTCATTTTTGCTTTTGTTTCCCTTGCCTCTGGAGACATGTCAAGTAAGAAGTTGCTGCGGCCAAGATCAAAGAGGTTGTTGCCTGTTTTCTCCTCTAGGATTTTGATGGCTTCAAGACTTATGTTTAGGTCTTTCATGCATTTTGAGTTTATTTTTGTGTCTGGTATAAGAAAGTGGTTCAGGTTCATTCTTCTGCATGTCACCGTCCAGTTTTCCCAATACCATTTGCTGAAGAGCCCATCTTTTTTCCATTGGATATTCTTTCCTCTTTGTCAAAGATTAGTTGGCCATACGTTTGTGGGTCTATTATGGGTTCTCTATTCTGTTCCATTGATCTGTGTGTCTTTTTTGTGCCAGTACCATACGGTCTTGATGATTACAGCTTTGTAATATAGCTTGAAATCCAGAATTGTGATAACTCCAGCTTTGGTTTTCTTTTTCAGGGTAGCTTTGGCTATTCAGGTTTTTTTCTGGTTCCATACAAATTTAGGATTGTTTGTTCTAGCTCTGTGAAGAATGCTGGTGTTATCTTGATAGGGATTGCATTGAATATGTAGATTGCTTTGGGCAGAATCGACATTTTAACAATATTTGTTCTTCCAGTCCATGAGCATGGAATGTTTTTCCATTTTTTTGCGTCTTCTTCAGTTTATTTCACAAGCTTTCTATAATTTTCAGTGTATAGATTTTTCACCTCTGTGGTTAACTCTATTCCTAGGTATTTTATGGTTTTTGGTGCAGTTGTAAATAGAATAGATTCCTTAATTTTTCCTTCTGCTGCTTCATTATTGGTGTATAGAAATGCAACCAATTTCTGTGCATTGATTCTATATCCTGTAACTTTGCTGAATTCATGGATCAGTTCTAGCAGTTTGTGGAGTCTTTTGGGTTTTCCACATAGAGTATCATGTCATCTGCAAAGAGTGAGAGTTTGACTTCCTCCTTGCGAATTTGGATGCCTTTTATTTCTTTGTGTTGTCTGAATGCTGAGGCTAGGATTTCCAACACTATGTTGAATAACAGTGGTGAGAGTGGACATCCTTGTCGTGTTCCTGACCTTAGGGGGAAAGCTCTCAGTTTTTCCCCGTTGAGGATGACATTAGCGGTGGATCTTTTGTGAATAGCTTTTATGATCTTGGGTTTTTATCAAGAAAGGATGCTGTACTTTGTCAAATGCTTTCTCTGCATCTCTTGAGAAGATCAAAAGATAGTAGATTATGGTAGTAATGTTAAGGCCCATGAATTCAAATTTCATTCTGCTATCAAGACTGTATTCCTGTGAATTATCTTCTCAAACAGGTTGAGTCCCTTCTCTGTGTTTAACTACTGTGAGATTGTGATTTATAATAAGAAATACATATTCAATCTTCCCTGTTTTGGGAACAGAGCTCCTAAAACCGTTGGAATTCCCTAAGTGATGAGAGTGGTGAACTATCTCTTGTTATGTTGATGAGGTGACTTTGGGGACCTCGCTAAGGATGGAGCCTGGTTGCCAAAAGAACCAATCATGTGACTAGAGAGTTGGAACTTTCATTCCCACCCCCTGACCTCCAGGGAGGGGGAGAGGGCCTAGAGATTGAGTTAATATCCAGAGGCCAATGATTTAATCAAGCATGCCTATGTAAGGAAGCCTCCATAAAAACCCAAAAGACAGGGTTGGAAGAGCTTCCAGGTTGGTAGGCACAGGGAGGTACGGGGACAGAGGCACCCTGGAGAGGGCGTGGGAGCTCCGTGCCCCTTCCCACCTATTTTGTCCTGTGCGTTTCTTCCACTTAAGTGCTCCCAAGTTATATCCTTTTATGATAAATTGGTGATCTAGTAAGTAAAGTGTTTCCTGAGTTCTGTGAGCAGCTCCAGCAAGTTAATTGAACCCTACAAGGAGGTCGTTTATACTGATTTATAGCCAGTAGGTCAGAAGTACAGGCAACAACCTGGGATTGTGGTTTGTATCTGAAGTTCAAGGAGATGGTCTTTGGAACTTCCAATTTGTAGCTTATCAGTCAGAAGCACAGGTGACAACCTAGGCTTGCCTGTAGTGCCTGAAGTCGGGGGGAAGGCAGTCTTATAGGACTGAGCCCTTAACCTGTGGAATTTTTTTTTAATTATTTTTTTTAGTATTATTTTTTGTCAAGTTAGCTAACATACAGTGTGTACAGTGTGCTCTTGGGGGAGGGGCAGAGAGAGAGGGAGACACAGAATCAGAAGCAGGCTCCAGGCTCTGAGCCACCAGCCCAGAGCCCGACGCGGGGCTCGAACTCGCGGACCGCGAGATCGTGACCTGAGCTGAAGTCGGACGCTTAACCGACTGAGCCACCCAGTCGCCCCTGTTCTCTGTTTTTAAAAGTCTCTTATGGGTTTCCTCCCTCTCTGTAACCGTATGTTTCTTTTCTTTCCCTTCCCCCATGGTCTTCCGTGAAGTTTCTCAACTTCCACATATGAGTGAAAACATGATATCTGTCTTTCTCTGACTGACGTATTTCACTCAGCATGATACCCTCCAGTTCCATCCATGTAGTTGCAGATGGCAAGACTTCATTCTTTTTCATTGGTCAGTAGTACTCCATTATATATATGTACCACATCTTTATCCAGTCATCAGTTGATGGACACTTGGGCTCTTTCCATGATTTGGCTGTTGTTGAAAGCGCTGCTATAAACATTGGGGTACATGTGTCCCTATGCATCAGGACTCCTGTATCCCTTGGATAAATTCCCAGCAGTGCTGTTGCTGGGTCATATGAGCTGTGGAATCTGATACTGTCTCCGGGTAGAGAGTGTCAGAATTGCTTTGAATTGTAGGACACCCAGCCAGTGGCCGTGAATTGTTTATTGTTAGTATGGGGATTCCCCTCCCTACATTGGAAATTGGGCCCAGGAACCCAAATAGATCCACTGTCCCTGGTCCTCTGAGGGAAATTAGAGGACAGAGAGACTCCTGCTTTGAAGAATCTCACATTTCTGCAATATTGCCTCTCCTTTCCCTAGGGCACTGTCCATGATTGGCCTGGCCCTGATAGCTCTGGGAACCGGAGGAATAAAGCCCTGTGTGTCTGCGTTTGGTGGAGACCAGTTCGAAGAGGGCCAGGTGAGATCATGTGCCTTCACAGAAACTACATAAAACAAATATAAACATCCAGGAATTATTCCACAGACACCAAGTCTGTTCTCCATTTGATTCTTTTCAAGGACCGATCATCAGCCACATTTGATCAGTTGATATATAACCAAAGTCATGTTGTAACCTTATCCTGTTAATTACAGGAAAAACAAAGAAACCGATTCTTTTCCATCTTTTATTTGGCCATTAATGCTGGAAGCTTGCTTTCTACTATCATCACTCCCATGCTCAGAGGTAAGACATATCCGGTTTTCTTTTTTTGAATTATGGGGAGAAAGTCAGGTGGCAAGTTTAAGTCCTTGTTTTGTTTGTTTGTTTTGTTCCTCTTTTCTCCCATTACGCTTCCGCTGTCGGATACTTCGAAATCCAGAAAATGAGCTTCGTGTCGTTTCTAATCCTATTTGACTCCCTTATCCCAAAGACCACTGAAGAATCTAAAACACCCCTAGCATGGCAATAATTTTTCCTAATTTTTTTATTAATGCAAAGTCTTTATTCATGGTAAGAGAGAAGGCAAGAAAGAGGTGCTGTCTGGCAACCAGACCTGGATGGGTCGTACTTGGCATTTGTGCCTTTGGGCACAAATTTGTGCTCCCCAGCGATATGCAGTGAGTTGGGAAGAATTTAGTGGCAACATTTTATTCTTTGCCTTCCTCTCATCTCAACTATTTCTTGTTGGTTTTTTTTTTTTTAGATTTTTTAAATGTTTATTTAGTTTTGAGAGAGAGAGAGAGAGAGAGAGAGAGAGAGAGAGAGAGAGAGAGAGAGACAGAGCGTAAGCAGGGGCGGGACAGAGAGAGAGGGAGACACAGAATCCGAAGCAGGCTCCAGGCTCTGAGCTGTCAGCACAGGACCCGACGCAGGGCTCAAACCCACAAACCGTGAGATCATGACCTGAGCGGAAGTTGGATGTTTAATCAACTGAGCCACCCAGGTACCCCTTAGCTATTTCTAAAAGAACTTCCCGGGATGGAGAAGGAGACAGCAGCTGTCAAGAGCGCTCAGGTATTTGTGTTTGCTGACACTCCACTGAGAGTCTGTGAATTTCCCACCTGAAGGGACTATCCGGGGACAGATTAGACCAAAACAACCCAGTGGTGTCCACACTGCAAATCAGATTCAATGATGAAAGAAAATATTTTGTGGGGATTTATGTATTTCTGCCTGGAGTAGTAGTTTGAGGATGACCCTTAAATCCCATTCCAACTTGTTTTGTATAAACATTTAATAGCTTTGGGGCACCTGGCTGGCTCAGTCCATAGAACATCCGACTTTTGACCTCAGGGTTGTGAGTTCAAGCCCCACATTGGGCATGGAGCCTACTTTAAAAAATAATAATAAAGATACTTTATTCTTCCATTATGTTCCCTCACCTCCCCCACTTCCAGGTTCTAGTAGAATATGTACTTATGCACGTTTGAATTACAGAATGTGTTAAAGGATAATTTTAAAGGTAAAATCCTAGCTCTTACACAAATATAAAATGAGCATGTGCTGAGATTTTATATGACTGATTAATCAGTGAAGAAACTGGAGGAACACTGCTACAATCAGCTCCAATAAGGATTTGAACAACAGAGATGTATGCTCTTCCCAGAGGGAAGAGTGAGTTTGCATTGCCACGAACAGAATCATTTGGACAGCTATGAACAGGAAACATTTGCGTGACTATCAATTTTCTACGAGTTAACTTCTTTCTCTACCGAATTGTGAAACGGTTAGTCAGTCAAAGACAAAGTCAAACCCCTTTCAGATCAGATTATTCCTGGAGGCTCCATTTCACTGAAAGAATTTCTAGGAGACCCTGGGTGGCTCAGTCGGTTAAATGTCCAACTCTTGATATTAGCTCAGGTCGTGATCTCATGGTCATGAGATCAAGTCCCATGTCAGGCTGAGCACAAGCCTGCTTGGGATTTTCTCCCTCCCTCTCTCTCTGCTCCTCCCCCACTTGTGCTCATGCTCTCTCTCAAAATAAATAAATAAACATTTTTTAAAAAAAGAAAAAGAAGGAATGTCCAATAATCTCTACTTCTCCTTCCAGAGTCTTAATTTTTTTTTTCCTCACCAATCCTAGGATTTCAGAGCTACAATGGATGTGCAGTCAGAGGTTAGAAAACTATGGCTGATGGGCCAAATCCAGAAATCTGGACAAGACCATCGATTTGTCTATCGTCTATGACTGCTTTCACCTTACAAAGTCAAGGTCGAGTAGTTGGGACAGAGACTGGATGGTCCACAAAGCCTAGAATATTTACTTCCAGCTCTTCACAGAAAACTTTGTTCACCCCTGCCCTGGGCCATCTAATTGTTTTTTAAATAGCATGAATTCAGGAACACACACTCTTGATTTTCCAGGGTGCTTTTGATTTTATTTACTGGGTCCCCTGTCTTCAAGTTATTGGATCCAGGTCACTTTTATCTCTCCCGCCAAGAAAATCCATATAAGGATTCCCACTGATTTTGGCTTGGCCAGTGTCAGACATCTATTTAGGGGCTAAGATTTGAACCTACGTTCGTCTCTTGCTCTTTCTACTACAAAGCTGCTGGGCTCAGCAGGCGATGAAATCGATAAAGCAAATGGGTAAGTCTAGAACATCAAGTAAAAGCAATATGTAATAACCAGTTAGGGATTTTTAAAAAAATGATAACCACATATGAGCATTAAAAATGCCATAATGAGGGGCGTCTGGGTGGCTCAGTCGGTTAAGCATCCAAGTTCCGCTCAGGTCATGATCTCACAGTTTGTGAGTCCGAGTCCTACGTCGGGCTCTGTACTGACAGCTCAGAGCCCGGAGCCTGCTTCCGATTCTGTGTCCCCTTCTCTCTCTGCCCCTCCCCTGCTCATGCTCTTTCTCTCTGTCTCAAAAATAAATAGACGTTAAAAAATACGATTATAAAAAAATGCTATAATGAATTTTAATCTTACAATTTCTCCCCAGTCCAACAATGTGGAATTCACAGCAAACAAGCTTGCTACCCACTGGCATTTGGGGTTCCTGCTGCTCTGATGGCTGTGGCTCTGAGTAAGTAGAAATCAGTTGAATTAGTACAATCCTATGATCAGGTCAGACCCTCACATTAATTATTGTGACCAATTTTTTAAAACTTCACGGAATAAATGGTAATAATAATTCCCGTGCTCTGAACATTCAAACAAAGTAGAGTTGGCATATTACTTCAGAGGAAATAAGATCAAAAAAGAGTTTACAGGAAATGGGATCAACTGAGCTGGGCTCTGGAAAGTTTGACACTATTTAGGCAGATTTCAGGTGAAAAGTGACGGAATCTATTAGACTAGATGACCCCATGACCGAACGCTTTTGCTCTTATCAGCGTGTGCTCGTCTCCAGCTTGCCTCAAGACCCGGCAGCCTGGTCCAGTTAGCGTTTAAATACTTCCAGTGAACATCCAGATTTCCATAATACATCATCTCGAAATGGTTCTACCAGAGCCTCTTCCCGTTGGGAGGAATATATGTGTCTGTTAGACACATTCATTCACACATTAGTTCTTGGCCCTGGCTTTTTCGGAAGTATGGACAGTTTCGCCCTAGGATAGTCTACACATTGAAAGACGGCAGGTGTCTTCCTTTCCTGGGACTACCGCGACAAAACACTACAGATTGGGTGGCTTCATTACAAATTTATTTATCATCTCACAGCTCTGGAGGTGGGGAATCCAAAATCAACATGGCGAGAGGGCCCTGCTCCCTCTGAAGTTACCGAGAGGGATCTCTTCCAGGTCTCTCTTCTACCTCTGGTAGTTCCCTGGCCTGATGCAGCACAATGCCAATCTGCCTGTGGCCTTCCCCTGTGTGCACATCTGTGTCCAAATTTGCGCTTTTTTGTAAGGCCACCAGTCATATTGGAGTAGGAGCCACCTGAATGACCTCATCTTAACTCGATCTTCTGCAAAGGCTGTATTTCCAAATGAGGTCACATTCTGAGGTACTGGGGGTAAGGACCTCAGCATCTTCTGGGGGCGGGGGGTGGTGGGGGTCGGGGACACGATTCAACCTGTAACGGTAGTACAAGCAGGAAACAGAGCCCAATACGCATCTCAGGCCTTTGCAGCTTCCCACTCAAATGAGAAAGTGCTGGCACTATTACTTTCTCTGACTTTTTTTCAGTTCTTCATAGAGTCAATTATGCCCCCTCTTAACCCTGTTTGTTCAGCTTGTAGCAAATTAGCTTCACCCTTACATCCAAGCCAGAATTCAGTATTTTCCCTTTTTTTCTGTGTCCATTTCCTTCCATAACTTTTTAAATACTGCCACACTCCCCTAAAAAGTCCATATATGCCTACTCCTCTCCGATTCTGCGTAAGGAGATAAAAAAGGATCTCAAAAGCTGTTGTTCGAGGCCAGACGCTGTAGTCAGTTGGCATTAGATAAATTGTCATTTAGTTTGCATGGGTCATTCTTACATCATACAATGTTTTTCGAATGGAAGAATTGAGAATAGGCCAAATTCTATGCATCAATGCTGTCTCTTGAAGTTTCTTTCAGCAGCAATCTTGTGCTTGAATTAGGCGTAAGTTAATCAGAAGCTTAAAGATTAAAATATTCGTTGGTAAAACAGAGTAGACTCCATCTATGGGTATCTCTGCCATCTCTGGATTAAGGAAGACTGGCATCGGGTGAGGATTCAAGTATATTTCTCTTTATTCAACCATAAAGAACACCTATAACACAGGCACATACTTGGACATATGCTTTCAGAGGTAGCACTTCTCAAAATCTCAGGCCCTTTTAAATTGAGGAAATTAAGTGGCATTCCATCAACCCATCGGTGCTTTTAAATGATTAAACTGTGGTATTGGACAATCAGAAATCCTCATACGGTACTGGGTTTCCAGAGTCTCCTGAAGGAATGCTTTTTCTATTTTTACAATATGCCTTTTCTAGGAAGATCCATGGAAGAATTGCCTTATTGTAAAAGTGCTTTAACTGTGTAAAACTGTAGCCGCAGATGCAAAAATTCACCACTGTTTTTCTGTACCGTGACCACGGAATGAACTCTGCCACACATGATTAAGTAAGGTTTTAACAAACTAGTTTCTTCTTTTTTCTGAAGATTTATTAAAAAAGAAGAAACTCTTCTGCCATTGCAATCAGAAAATTAAAGCTGTTTTTTGTCTTTATAGAATTATGCGCTGATCTGTTACGTGAAAGCACTTACTCCTTTGTCTCCCTATGCTTAAGAATAAAACTTGCACTTAAATAGCCGTATGGAGCGTCTGTGAGCCACCCCAAAATGTGGGAAGTGGACAGTAATAGGCTCCAATGTTTGTATATGACAGCACAAATATACCACCGCTCAAAGTTTCTGTGATTGTTAGGATCAAAAGCACTTTCCAAACTGGGACATAGGAAGGCAAGCCCATTCTGTGACTAATCCCAGTATTTCCAAAACAAGGTTGTAACTCAAATAAAAACACGTCTTCTAGGTCACAGGTAGTTCTGTCAAACGCCTTGTTAACGTCTTCTTTTGCCTTCCCAGTTGTGTTCGTCATTGGCAGTGGAATGTACAAGAAGTTTCAGCCCCAGGGTAATGTCATGGCTAAAGTTGTCAAGTGCATTGGTGTAAGTATTTCAGTAGCTTTCTCTGTCAGTGATATTTAGCCACCCCAGAACCTTCTACCTCCTTCAAATTAAAATGCAATGAAACATTGACTTTTCTTTATTTTTTTTAAGTTTATTTATTTATTTTGAGAGAGAGAGAGAGAAACAGAGAGAGAGCATGAGCGGGGAGGGGCAGAGAGAGGGAAAGAGAGCTTCCCAAGCAGGCTCCTCACTGTCAGTACAGAGCCTGACGTGGGGCTCAAACTCACGAACTGTGAGATCATGACCTGAGCCAATACCAAGAGTCAGACACTTAGCCGACTGAGCCACCCAGGTGCCCCAACATTGACTTCTCTTTAAACATTTTCTTAATGTTCTTAACTATTTTGGTAATTAAAGTTTCTTATAAAACTGACCAAATGGAAAAGGACACAAACTGAACTCAAAAAGGGAGGGATAGAAATGGCTCTTGAACTTTCGAATTAGATCGGTAGTCAAAGAAAGGCAAAGCAGAGTGACTGTTCAGCTATCACGCTGGCTAACCATGGCTGATGCGGGTCAGGAAGAGTGAAACGGAAGTGGAGAGGCGTAGTTTGATGCTGCATCTCAAGGGTCTGGAGTGTCAGTAATGCTACTTTCAGAATTAAGACTAAGAAAATCACTTTTTAAAGTGAACACACAAAATGAACACAGATTCATGTAGAAGATTATCAATGTCATATTTATAACAGCAAAATTTTATAACACAAAATTGCAGGAGAACAGTGCTTAACTTCTAGTAGATGTAGCCATGCTATGTAGCCATCGGAAGTCTGGTTTCCAAAGACAATTTGGTGACAGGAACATGCAGAATATGGTTTCTTCCATGTGCATCAACGTGATGTACATGCATACAGGCACATTTAAAGGTAGGAAAGGGGTGCCTGGGTGGCTCAGTCAGCTAAGCATCTGAATTCAGATCAGGTCATAATCTCAAGGCTCGTGAGTTTGAGCCCCACATCACGCTCTGTGCTGACAGCTCAGAGCCTAGAGCCTGCTTCAGATTCTGTGTCTCTTTCTCTTTCTGCCCCTTCCCCACTAGCATTCTGTCTCTCTCTCAAAAATAAACATTAAAAATTTTTTAATAATAATAAATTAATTTTAAAAAAATAAAGGCAGGAAATAAATGTTATTGTTGATCTATACTGTCCAGCCACTAGCCTCATGTGGCTCTCAAACATTTGAAATGTGTCATGTGCAACTGGGAACAGAATTTTAAATTAGATTTCATTCAAATTAATTTAAATCACACAATTTCCTATATATTGCTATATTATATTGTGAGTTCTCACTTTTTTTTTAATGTTTTTTTTTTAATTTTTTTTCAACGTTTATTTATTTTGGGGACAGAGAGAGACAGACCATGAACGGGGGAGGGGCAGAGAGAGAGGGAGACACAGAATCGGAAACAGGCTCCAGGCTCTGAGCCATCAGCCCAGAGCCTGATGCGGGGCTTGAACTCACGGACCGCGAGATCCTGACCTGAGCTGAAGTCAGACGCTTAACCGACTGAGCCACCCAGGCGCCCCTTTAATGTTTATTTTTGAAGAGTGCAAGTGGGATAGGGGCAGAGGGAGGGAGACACAGAATCCGAAGCAGACTCCAGGCTCTGAGCTGTCAGCACAGAGCCCGATGCGGGGCTTGAACCCACGGACCGCGAGATCATGACCTGAGCCGAAGTCGGACACTTAACCGACCGAGCTACCCAGGTGCTCCTTCACTCTTAAATTTTAATGGGACACCTGGCTGGCTCAGTCTGTGCAGCATGCGACTCTTGGACTCAGGGCTGTAAGTTTGAGCCCCATGTTGGGTGTATTACTTAAAAAAAAAATCTTTTAAAAAATTTATTTTATTATTATTACTTTCACTTTTACACTTTAAAACTGATACTCAGTTCAGTGAGTGGAAAACTTTTAAGTATATTTGGAACAACTTAGGTATATAAATTTAGTTTTTCAAACATAAATTTATGAAAAGTAAATATAAATCAAATAGTTCTGATAAAAATTGATCATGTTCTGTAAGTATAAAATATGCCCCGGGTTTTGAAGACTTGGTATGAAAAAAGAAATATAGAAATTCTCGATTGTAATATTTAATATTATTAATTTATTAATAATTGTTTAAATAATTATTGATTTAATATTAAAGTTATTCTTATTACATATTAAGATCATATGTAAGATCATTTGGATTTATTGGATTAAATAATATATAACATATTTAAAATGAATTTTACCTGTTTCCCTGTTACTTTTTTTTTTACATTTATATATATCTTTTTTATTTTAATTCTAGTACAGTTAACATAGTATTATATTAGTTTCAGGTGTATCCCTGTTATTTTTTTTCAAATTTTTATTTAAATTCTAGTTAGTTAACATACAGTGCAATTTGGGTTTCCAGAATAGGATTTGGTGATTCATATCTTACATACAACACCCAATGCTCATCACAATACCCTTACTACCCATTGCCATTTGGCCCATCCCCCTGCCCACCTCCCCTCCAACAACCCTCAGTTTGTTCTCTATCTTTAGGAGTCTCTCCAGGAGCACCTGGGTGGCTCAGTCGGTTAAGCGTCCGACTTCAGCTCAGGTCATGATCTCACGGTCTGTGAGTTCAAGCCCCGCATCGGGCTCTGTGCTGACAGCTCAGAGCCTGGAGCCCATTTCAGATTCTGTGTCTCCCTCTCTCTCTGCCCCTCCCCTACTCATGCTCTGTCTCTCTCTGTCTCAAAAATAAATAAACATTAAAAAGAAAATTTAAAAAAAAGAGTCTCTCCTGGTTTGTTTCCCTCTTCCCCCCCCCCCAACATGTTCATCTGTTTTGTTCTTAAATTCCACAGATGAGCGAAATCATATGGTGTCTGTCTTTCTCTGGTTGACTTAGATCCCTGTTACTTTGTACTATGGCCAGCAGAAAACCGAACTCACAAATGGCATACATTATATTTCTCTTGAATGCTCCTCTCTAGAGGGCCCAGAGAGTCAAGTAGTAAGAATATGGCTTTGTTTACCCCACTCAAAGGCTCATAGTTAGAAAGAGATTAGGAATAAATGCAGGTTCTTTTAGCATCATCATTACACGAGTTTATACGATATACGTTGCTTCTCTCACAAACACAGCTTTCCATTAAAGGCAGTTGTATTGAAATGTGTTTCCCTCATAAAGTAATCGGTTCTGTTTTGAAATGTGATTTTTCTTCCTTCCTTCAGTTTGCCCTCAAAAATAGGTTTAAGCATCGGAGTAAGGAGTTTCCCAAGAGGGAGCACTGGCTGGACTGGGCTAAAGAGAAATATGATGTGAGTGACCGTTATGGCTGCAGTTTTCTTGGGGTCTTCCTCCAGCACGGGAACAGCCACAGTGGCGGTTCGTATGATTAAGGCCACGTGGACAAAATTATCGGTTGTATCCTTGTAAACCTGACTAGTGTTTTGAACAAGACTATGCAAGAATGTGTGTTAATGTTGAGAAGAGCTTGATAAACGGTGGGTATAGCTGCAAACAACATTATCTTTTCATAGGTTTTCATTTGGTAGAATCGGTTATTAATTATGCGTGATTGTGGTCACGTAACCAGTGTGAAAACAGAAGAATCAGTGAACAGTGGTGATGAGGGTTACATTTATTGGAATTACATTTAAATTCTAGTAATATGCCTTTTATTTATTTATTTATTTACTTTATAGTTTATTATTTATTTTGAGAGAGAGATAGAGAGCAAGCGGGGGAGGGGCACAGAGAGAGGAAGACAGAATCCCAAGCAGGCTCCATGCTGTCAGCGCATGGATGCGGGGCTCGAACTCACGAACTGTGAGATCATGACCTGAGCTGAAGTCTAGTTGGACGCTTATCCGACTGAGCCACCCAGGTGCCCCTAGTAAGATGCCTTTTAAACTGACATTCGCACTCATTTTAAATAGCTGAGGAATTCTGGGTTTTCTAAAAAAAATTTGCGGGAGGGTTCTTTGGAACAATTAGTCACCTCCCGGCTTGTCTCTGGTTGCACGTGTCTATACTGAAACAACACTGCTGACAGCTGTGAATGACACTGATTCATCCTTCCCCATTTCATCCACAGGAGCGGCTCATCTCTCAAATTAAGATGGTTACGAGGGTGATGTTCCTGTATATCCCGCTCCCAATGTTCTGGGCCTTGTTTGACCAGCAGGTAATGTAAAGCTGTGTGTGTTTCTTTACATCTTTATTTAGCAAAATTCCTTGGGCGCTACCACGGACGGGGAAGTACTTAGTATTTAGCTTCTAAAAACGTTTTCTTCCAGTTTCTTTTTTATACTTCGTTTATTTACTAAGTGTTAGATCACACTGAGTTTCTTTAAAAAAAAAACACCACCACAACTCTAGATGGTTCTATCCACATTTCTGTTGCAAAACAATGAAGAAAATCAGGTGTGGTCAGCTTACAGAGCCTTGGGAAAGACTTGATCAAAGTATCTAGAACTCTTACCAGTGAAACCAAGAATAAAGAGCTTTTCTACTGATACAGTGTGCTCAGAGGATGTACAGTATTGCCTTTTATGGGATCCACAGAACATTTAAGCTGAAAAAGGCCTTGATACCTTCTGCTCTAAAATAGAATGCTTGAGCTAGAAGTACCATCCAAGGATGTGAAATGACTACCTAAGTCATTCCGACCAGAGCAAAGAACTCAAACCCAGATCAGTGCCTTGTCACCCTCCTCTTGCTCCCGCAACCGGAAGACGTGTGCCTAGGAAGTTTTCAGATTTGGGTTAAACAACTCAATGCGTGAATACTCGGTTGCCAGAGTAATGAGATAGTGTTTCTTCTAGAAACTGCAGCTTTAAAAAAAATTATAAACGCAGGTCCTTTTATTATACAGGAAGGGTTATTAGAAGGACAAAACAACTCTTGGAAAAAATTTGAGTGAACACATTAATCTCCTTAGTTGTAAATATGGGATTTAGACCAGCATCTTAAGCACAGGGAGGCAGTTTTGCGTGTTGAATAGGAACCAGCTGAATAGGAATCAGATTTGCTCTAGAAGTACACTCATCACCTTCTAGCTGTATGACTGGGGTAGGGGGCGGATTCTGTAATGCTCCTGGAAGGGTAATCGCCCATGGCAAGGCTGTGCAGATCAAATTAGAGACCGTGCATAAAGTGATCCGTGCCTGACATCTCTTAAGAGCTCAAGCAGTGGTGTACTTCTTGACTTTCCATAATGCCTTCTAAACGGAGTTGACAGATTGAAAACTTTATGTGTTCAGTCCTCCATGGAAATAATCACATGTACCTGTATACAGTCCTGAATCCTCTTTATATAAAAGTTGAATGTAACTAGGCTGCAGGGTTAAATCCATCAGTCTTTTTTAAAATGTTTATTTATTTATTTTGATGGGGAGGGCAAGGGGAAGGGGCAGAGAGAGAGGGAGAGAGAGAATCCCAAGCAGGCTCTGCACCATCAGCATGGAGCCCAAGGTGGGGCTCGATCACACAAACCATGAGATCATGACCTGAGCCAAAATCAAGAGTTGGATCCCTAACCAACTGAGCCACCCAGGCGCCCCTGAACCATCACACTATTGGTGGATTTCTACTTCAGGACAGCCTAGACTGTCAAACATGGCTCTTAACGATAATGATGTTCTTGGAGCGCCTGGTGGCTCAGTCAGTTAAGTGTCCCACTCTTGGTTTCTGCTCAGGTCATGATATTGTGGTTTGTGGAATTGAGCCCCACATTGGGCTCTGCACTGACAATGCAGAGCTCGCTTGGGGTTCTCTCTCTCTCTCTCTCTCCCCCCCTCACCCACTCATGCTCGCTTTCCCTCTATCTCCCAAAATAAATAAATAAACTTAAAAAAAAAAAAAGATGTTCTTGAAACTGTGATGCCAGTGAATGTAGAATATCTTACATGTACGTAGCTGCCTCCACCTTATAGGTGATGCCATGCTTTCCAACAGGCCCCAGCCTGTGTCTTTGTATTTCCTAAGGATGGCCGTCTCTCAGAAGAGCGCTTTCTAGATTCTTCCCTGGGGTTGAGAACTATATGTTGTGTTAACCTGTGCAGCAGAAATGCAAGTTGTTTGGTTTTACCCAGCGTGACAATGGAGCTGGAAGATAAACTTGAGGTTTAAATCCCATAACATTTAAATCCCATAACATTTCAGACCTCCTTCCTGCTCTGGAAGAGACGCAACATTGACTTGTAAAACGTTTAAAACTCATGTTCCCAAATGATGCAGTGAACGTATTCATTTTTAGGGCTCCAGGTGGACGCTGCAAGCCACAGCTATGAGTGGGAAAATTGTAAGTTCGGGACGTCCAGCTATTCCCCCTCCCCTGGGCACCGCTCCTCTGTTTTAGTCCCTTCACCCTCTTTCCCTTCCCTGACACGACATTCTTCATCCTCCCCACCTGATCACCTCTGGGAACTGATCAGTGAGACTTTCCCCCCTGCTCTTTTCAGGGACTTCTTGAAATTCAGCCGGACCAGATGCAGGTAGGAGATGTTTAAGTTGCTTTCTGAGATCAAAGTACCTTTGAGACAACAGCTAACGGTTCCTCTCCACTCCACTCACAGACCGTGAACGCCATCTTGATCGTCATCATGGTCCCCATTGTGGATGCCGTGATATATCCTCTGATTGCAAAATGTGGCTTCAATTTCACGTAGGTTCTCAGCAGGTTGGGGGTGGGGGTGAGGCCCTGTCAGTCCCAGGGCTTTGCAAATAGACCGCACTCCATCAGCTGGAAAGAATGTCTCCCCTCCCAGCACACCACCTATATGATGGGGTTTTTAAAGAATTATATTTGAATGAGAGGTCTCTGTGCTGATGTTTCTGGAAATTTGCCCTTAACATAAAAGTGCTGTAAAAGGCAGCCTGAAAAGCTTCTAATTAAAGCTTTCATATATGTAGATGATAGAAATGTTAACTGTCATCCAACGTATCGCCTAAGCCATAGTTTCTAGAAATTAAATGTGAAAATGCAAATAAGCTCCCTTATATATATCCTTCCTCATCTCAATCAGAAATAAGAGAGGAAGAGATACTTTCGAACAGTATTTCACAGGGAAGTTAGTTTTGTTTGGGTGGATGGCGGGAAAGGAATGTTATCATTAGCTCGCTTGTGTATGAGGCTGGTTGAGAGTCACTCTTACTTATGTCTCAGCTCTTTGAAGAAGATGACAGTTGGAATGTTCCTGGCTTCCATGGCTTTCGTGGTGGCGGCAATTGTGCAAGTGGAAATTGATGTGAGTTGCCCTCTGGTCCCCCAGTGGCTTTTCCTGCGGGTCAGGTGGAACGTTCAGAAGGCTTCTTTCTCCGGGGCTGTGGGGATTAGGGGAGGCCAGGGTCTCTGCCGACAGACTGTCCTGGAGCCAGAGACAATGTCGATGTGTTGCAGGGGCAAAATGGTCCTTTTCGGGCAGTGCGCACTACAGGTTCTCGTCACTGTGAAGGGGGCAGCCTGCAGTAGAGTCAGATGGGTGTGCTTCACTTGAGAAGTATGCATGGCGGTGACACGGGGAGTTTCCATTGACACGGTTTATGTAAGGGGAGCGGGAGTTCATGGAACTTGTTTTTTGCAATCTGAACTCCTAGGAAGTCTGGTTAGAAGTTCATCACTCAACAAACAAGAAAACATGTAAATTGTCTTTGGGAAGACACCTCTGTGATTTCAAGTTTCCAGTGATGTTAGTCCCCACTCCAGTCCACACTCAGTCTGTTGGACCCACAGTGGCACTAAACCAAGTTTCTAGTGCTGTTAGAGACCAGGCCCCGGAAATGGGCGTTACATAGTGTGTAAGACAGGAGGTAAACACTCCCCTCCCACCTCTCTCCCCTCCTCCTTTCTCTGTCTCTGTCTGTCTCCTCCTCTCTGTCTCTGTGTGTGTGTCTCTCTCTGTCTCTCTCTGTTTCTGTCTTTATCTCTCCCTCCCTCCCTCCTTCTCTCTTTTTAAATTTTTTTAAAATTTGGAATTGTGATAAAACATACATTAAAAAATTCACCATCTTAACCATTTCTAAGTATACAGTTCAGTCATGTTAAATACATTCACAGCGTCGTGCAATCAATCTCCAGAATGCTTTTCATCTTGCAACACTAAAGCTCTGTGCCCATTAAAAACAGCTCCCCATCTCCCCTCCCCCAGCCCCTGGCAACCACCATCCCACTTACTGTCTCTATGAGTTCGTGCACTCTTGGTACCTCATCTAAGTGGATTCATACACCAAGTGGTCTTTGCTGGGTGGCTTGTTTCACCAAGCATAATGTCCCCAAGCTTCTTCCATGCGGTAGCAGGTGTCAGAATCTCCTTTGGTAAAGTGGAATCATAGTCCACTGTTGGATGGACCACGTTTTGTTTATCCATTCGTCTGTCAGTGGACATTTGCGTTGCTTTCATGTTTTGGCTACCGTGCGTCGTGTTCCTGTGAACGTGCGTGTACTCACTTGCTCTGGAACATAGCTCGCTTTGTGCAAAATGAACTCTGGGACTAGTGTAGGCTTCTAGACTAGAATTGAAAGGATTGCTCCACGGACCCCAGGATTTGAGAGAGAGCACTATAGGGAGAAGGCAGAAGCCCTGAAGGAACGTGTGGAGGCAGGAGGGCATAGAATACCTATGGAAGGATGTCGAGAGCACTGTCAAGGCTGTGGTCCAGGCTCCCAAAGTTAGAGGGGATGATGGTGGCCTCCAGGAGAGTAGATCTCACGTGTCACAACAAGATAAACATTCACTTGGGCTGTGGTTACTCTGACCTCCTCAGAAAACAGGCTTCATAACCTGGTATCCTTTGACTTGGAGGTGGCTAGGTAAGACCCAGAGCAGCCTCTTTGTGATTTCTTCCATGTTTTGTACAAGCATCATTTTCTGTGGGTGCCATGAGGTGAACAACTGAAGACTTCACAGGGGAGTTTGGTATCTCAGCCGGTGCGGCTTTCTGTGCTGTAGCAGGGGTGGGGGTGGGGGGTGGTGACTGTCGTGCTAGGGCAAGCTTATCTTCAATATGCATGGACACATCACTGCTAATCTTCTTTTATTTTGCTCAGAAAACTCTTCCAGTCTTCCCCAAACAAAACGAAGTCCAGATTAAAGTACTGAATATAGGAAATGATAACATGACTGTATATTTTCCTGGAAGCGCGGTTACACTTGACCAAATGTCCCAGGTAAGTAGAAGGGAATTCAACTTCCTTTTTTATCTTCTGACCTGAATTATAATAGTTTTGAAGAAACTGATCTTCTTGACCCTTATGTAATTCCTACAACAAGTCCAGAAGTGAAATGTCTTGTTATCTTGGTCTCATTTTGGCCTCACTCCAGACCAGTGTGCCTCAAACTTTAATGTACATGTGAATCACCTGGGGAGCTTATGAAATGCAGAGTCTTAATCAGTAGGTCTGAAATGATGCATTTTTAACATGCTCTCTCATGCATGGATCCACATTTTAAATAGCAAGGATCTGATAATGGTTCTCTACTAGGGGCTATTTTGCCCCCAAAGGGGACATTTGGTAATTTCTGGAAACATTTTTCATTGGCACAACTGAGAGTGTGCTCTTGGCATTTCATATGTAAGAAGCCAGGGATGCTGACACACAGTCCCACAACAAAGAATTATCTGGCCCCAAACGTCAATAGTGCCAACGTTGGAAAACCCTAATCTGGATGGTCGCTGGTCTCAATTAGAGGTTCTCATCCTTGGGTCCATACTGGAATCACCTAGAGAGCTTTGAAAATTCTGATACCTCATAGATTTTGATTTAACTGGTCTCACTCCTGTTCAGCCACGGTTAAGAACCGCTCCCTTATAGCTTATGAAACTGACAATCTCGGAGAAAAAAGAAAATTTGACTTCTGAGTGCTCAGAGCAGCCCAGTACTGATTGTCACCAGGGTTACGGCTTTTCCTCTAAAACTACTCTTTGACCAGTGGTGGAAATGATTTCCAGAACATTTATTTTCATAAAATGAAATAATAGTAAAATGCTGTACAAAAAGTATAATTCTTGTGTAGCACTAAAGAAGTTCATGACAGAGTTCAAAAGAGTGGGTGGGAGGCTGAGACAAACCAATGCCAGCTTCTGCAAGGCTTTTCTTTCTTCCTTCCTCCCTCCCTCTCTTTCTTTCTTTCTTTCTTTCTTTCTT
>NW_024412405.1:13026974-13120357 GCF_014898765.1 Herpailurus yagouaroundi
TTCTTTCTCTTTCTTTCTTTCTCTCTTTTTTCTTTCTTTCTTTCTTTTTTCCTCTTTCTTTCTTTCTTTCTTTCTTTCTTTCTTTCTTTCTTTCTTTCTTTCTAAGTAGCTTCTGTGCCCAATGTGGATCTTGAACTCACCACCCTGAGATTAAGAGTCACATGCTCTACTGACAGAACCAGCCAAGCACCCCCCGCCCCGCCCCTCAAGGCATTTTTTTGATGTGTATGAACGTCAACTGGGGATGTCAAATGATATGCCATGGCAGTGTGCAGTTATTCTGCGTGACAGTGCAGAATAAGATGCTATGGTATTAACTTTGACTCCTTTTCTCCCGTTATAGACAAATGAATTTATGACGTTTGATGTAGACAAACTGACAAGTATAAACATCTCTTCTACTGGATTACCCATCACTCCAGTAACTCATAAGTTTGAGCAGGGCCATCGCCATACCCTGCTAGTGTGGGCCCCCAATAACTACCGCGTGGTAAGTAGTTAGACCCTACAGCTGATTCTTTACTATTTGTGATGTTGGAAACAGCCTGTGAATGGTGTGACTTTCTTTTACCCCATGTAGTATAATTATAATTATATAAGATCATCTTCAAGTCTTCCTTCTTCAAGGGTACAAGTCATTTGACTTCCAATAAAAGTTTGAGTGATAGATGGGAAGGATTAATATTAATTAAAATGTTCAAAAAGAACTTTGGGGCATGATATAGTTGGGGGGGCGAGTGCATACAAGTCACACAGAATACATATATGCATTCTTAACAACTTTTTGAGATAAAATTTTAAATATATCTTTAATTGTATTGGTTATAAAATTCACACTGACTGAGTAATTGGAAAATTAAAGCAGCCCCTTAAAAATGTAGTAAATATATTAGGTAAAAGCAATAAAAATATACACAAAATATTTCATGACAAAATACAAGCACTTATAAGCCAATCCACATATAAAGAAACTATGAAGGTATAGTTGAACCAAGTGAAGGAGTTGTGGGTATTCTATAAGGTAAATTTAGGTGACCTTCTATAAAACTGCAATATGGAATTAAGACTTCTTGGTCATGTGTTTTATTAGGGAGTTCTTGAGTGACTCATTCCAAATTCCTGGACAGTAGGGTTCTGTGGAACCTCCAGAAAGCAAGCATCAAAAATTGTGGAGGCTCATGTTAACCTTAAAGAAAACCAAGGCCAAAGGTTGGAGCCCTGCACATATAATCATTATGCCCTTGGCTCCTAGGATATATGTCAACGTAATTCTCCTTCTCAAAGGCTGAAATGGTAATCTGAACTTATTCAAGTGGATAAGATTTGAAAATGCTTTCTTTTTCAGGTAAAAGATGGCCTTAACCAGAAGCCAGAAAAAGGAGAAAATGGCATCAGGTATGTGTATTTCTTTCTTTCTTTATTTTTTTTTTAATTTTTTTTTCAACGTTTATTTATTTTTGGGACAGAGAGAGACAGAGCATGAACGGGGGAGGGGCAGAGAGAGAGGGAGACACAGAATCGGAAACAGGCTCCAGGCTCTGAGCCATCAGCCCAGAGCCTGACGCGGGGCTGGAACTCACGGACCGCGAGATTGTGACCTGGCTGAAGTCGGACGCTTAACCGACTGCGCCACCCAGGCGCCCCTGTATATTTCTTTAAAACTTAAGTTTTATCAGCTTCTTATGGAAGTGATGATTCCCATAATAAAGTCCAGCTATAACAAGGAGAGTATGGGAATTTATCCAAAGAATGTAAGGCTGGTTCAATATTCAAAAAAAAAAAAAAAAAAAAATCAATCAAAATAAACTGTCATCTAAATAAAAGAAAAAAACCCATATCATCATATCAATGGATGCAGAAAAAGCATTTAATAAACTTCAGTGTCCATTCACGATTAAAAAAAAAAAACTTCAACAAACTAGTAGTTGAAGAGAACTTCCTTACTCTGAAAAAGGACATCTAAAAAACCGAAGCTATCGTTACACTTAATGATGAAAGTCTGAATGCTCTTCCCGTAAGATCATCCGCGCTCTCCACTCCTATTCAGTATCCTTCTAGACACCAGTGCAATGAGACTAGAAAAAGAAGCATCTTGATTGGAAAGGAAGAAATAAACTATTCCTACTCACAGATGACATAAGTATCTGCACAGAATGTCCCAAAGACTACCAAAAAACTCATAGAATCAGTAAGTGAGTTTAGGAACAAGTGTAGAAATGGCACAAAATACGAGGGCAACACAACAAAGCATCACATTTCTATATACCAGTAATGAATGATTGGAAACTGAAACTCTAAAACTATGCAATAGCTCCAAGAAAAGATAAAATACTAGTTGCAAATCTAATAAAACATGGTGTACAGTTCTATGAATTTTAACACAGGTCTAGATTCATATAAACACCATTCATTACAACCAGAATGCAGACCAGTTCCCCAAATCTCCCTTGTGCTGCCGATAGCCAAACCTCTCCTCCACTCCTAGCCCAAGGCAACCACTGATCTGTTCCCACATCTTTATCATTTTTTTGACTATTGCCATATACAAGATTTGAGAACTAAAACTACAAAAGGCTTATGAAAGAAACTAACAGTGAGTGAAATAAATGGAGAGATATGCTGGATTCATGGATTAGAAGACTTAATATAGGGGTACCAAAGTGGCTCTGTCAATTGAGTGACCAATTGTTGATTTTGGGTCAGGTCATGATCTCAGGGTTGTGGTATTGAGCCCCGCATTGGGTGTTGTGCTGAGCATGCAGCCTGCTTGAGATTCTCTTTCCCTTTCCCTCTGCCCCTCCCTGCTTGTGCACGTGTGCACACAAGCCCTCTCTCTAAAATATAAATGAATGAATGAATGAATGAATGAATGAATAAAATAATTTTTTTAAGTTAGAAAAAAGGGGGGCCTGGTTGACTCAGTTGATTGAGTGTCCAACTTCAGCTCAGATCATGATCTTTGCAGTTCAGTTGGTTAGTTTGAGCCCCGTGTTGGGCTCTGTGCTGACAGCTCAGAGCCTGGAGCCTGCTTTGGATTCTGTGTCTCCCTCTCTCTCTGTCCCTCCCCCGCTCGCAGTCTCAGAAAAATAAGTAAACTTTAAAAGGCTTTTAAAAAAATAAAATAATAAAAATAAATTTAAGAAATAAAAGTTAAAAGAAAAGAAGTCTTAATATAGTGACAACGTCAATTCTTCCCAAACTGGCCCCTCGGTTTAGTGCAATTCCTATCAAAATCATAGCAGTATTTTTCTATGACTTTTTCCACTTTTATTGAGGTATAAAATGACAAATAAAATTGTATATATTTAAAGTATTCAACATGATGATTCAATATATGTATACATTGTGAAGCATTTACTACAATCAAATTAACACAATCACCTTAGTTACCTTCTGTGTGTGTGGAAAGAATGCTTAAGATCTAATCACTTAGTGCACTTGAAGTATACAATATGGTGTTACAAATTATAGTCCCCATTTGTACATTAGAACCTCGAAACTTATTCCTCTTGGAACTATGTTTGTGCTCTTTAACCCAACATGTCCCTGTTTCCCACCCCCAGTCCCTGGCAACCACCATTCATTCTACTCTCTGCTTCTATGAGTTCAACTTTTTTTTTTTTTTTTTTTAGATTCCATATATATATGTGATGCCATGCAGTATTTGTCTTTTTCTGTCTGGCTTGTTTCTCTTGGCATGATGTTTCTAGGTTCATCCATGTTGTCACAATGGCAGGAGTGCCTTTTTAATGGCTGAATAATATTTCATTTTAATATATACATATAGATATATAGACATAGGTAAATTAGAGTTCATCCAAACTAAAACCCTTTGTTCTGTAAATCTCACTGTTAAGAGAATGAAAAGGTAAGCTACATTCTGGCGTAAAATATTTACAAATCATATATCTAAGTATTTGTATCCAGAATATATAAAGTAGTCTGTAAACTCAATAATAAGAAAATAACCCAGTTAAAAAACAGCAAAAGATTTTGACATGACAACAGAGAAGATATATCCATTGCAAATAAACATGTGAAAAGATGTTCAACATCATTGGCCATTAAAAAAATTAAAACCACAGTGAGTTGCATGACATACCTATTAGACGGCTCTAATAATTTTTTTTTAACTGATAATACCAAATGCTGGTGAGGAGACAGAGTAACCATGCTTTGTTGAAAAACAGTGAGGCAGTTTCTTATAAAGTCAAATGTATACTTACCATACAACCCAGCCATCCATTCTCAGATATTTATCCTAAAGAAATGCAAATTTGGGGCACCAGGGTGGCTCAGTCAGTTGAGCATCTTACTCTTGATTTTGGTTCAGGTCATGATCCCAGGGTCATGGGATTGAGCCCTGCATCAGGCTCTGAGCAGAGCATGGTGCCTGCTTAAGATTCTCTCTCTCTCTCTCTCTCTCTCTCTCTCTCTCTCTCTCTCTCTTTCTCTTTCTCTCTCTCTCTCTCCCCCTTCCTCTGCCCCTCTTCTGCTTGTGCTCTTGTGCTCTTTCTCTCTCTCAAATTAAAAAAAATTTTAATTAAAAAAAGATTTTAATTAAAAATATATGCAAACTTACGTTCACATAAAAACTTATACACAAATGTTCATAGAACTTCTAATCATAATCACCAAAGACTGGAAGTCACCCAAATGACCTTCAGTGGGTAATGGATAAACAGACAATAGACTATAGTACATCCACATAAAAGAATATTACTCAAAAAAGGAACAAACTATTGACATATACAATAATATAAATGAATGTCAAATGCATCATGCCATGAAAGAAGCCGATCTCAAAAAAGTTAGATGCATACTATATAATTCCATTCACATGGCATCCTGGCAATGGTCAAAACAACTATAAGGATGTGGGAACAGATCAGTGGTTGGGAGTGGAGGAGAGGTTTGGCTATGGGCAGCACGAGGGAGATTTGGGGAACTGGTCTGTATTCTGGTTGTAGTGGTATTTATATGAATCTAGACATGTGTTAAAATTCATAGAACTGGGGGCGCCTGGGTGGCTCAGTCGGTTAAGCATCTGACTTCGGCTTAGGTCATGATCTCATGGTCCGTGAGTTCGAGCCCTGCGTCGGGCTCTGTGCTGACAGCTCAGAGCCTGGAGCCTGTTTCAGATTCTGTGTCTTCCTCTCTCTGACCTTCCCCCATTCATGCTCTGTCTCTCTCTGTCTCTAAAATGAATAAACGTTAAAAAAAAAAAAAAAAGAAAAAATATATCCTCAAATGGAAACGTTCTGAATGTCAAGATTAATTGGAATATTCTGTTATATACCTTGAATTGTTCGGTGGTACTACATCTTGATTGTTTTAATTTTAATTCTTTTTTTTTAATGTTTATTTTTGAGAGAGAGAGAGAGAGAGAGAGTGCCAGCAGGGAAGGGGCAGAGAGGGAGGGGGACAGAGGATCCGAAGCGGGCTCTGTGCTGACAGCAGAGAGCCTGATGTGGGGCTCGAACTCACAAACTGTGAGATCATGACCGGAGCTGAAGTCACACACTCAACTGACTGAGACACCCAGGTGCCCCTGACTGCTTTAATTTTAAACTAAGGTTTTCTTGCACAACCTTTGTTTTTTCCTGTAACTCACTTGGCCTCTTGTTGACAAAAGGATAAATCTTTATCTCCAGGGATTGGATCAAGGGAATTCACTTTCCTCTTTGAGAACCAACTCTCGAGCACGCTCTTTAATCTAACTAGGGCATTTGCTCTGTAGTCCTGAGATGCCGCTGTCCTCCTAGAATTGTCTGTTTGCCCAGGTTAGCGCCTTTCTTTCTTGAACTCCATATCATCTTTCTTGGACACCTTTCTTGTTTTGCTAAGACCGTGCTCAAATATCTGACCAAGAAAAGCTGTGAGGTAAATTGCGAGTCCCTGCTTGCCTGGGAGTGCTCTTCTGTTCTCACACTTGGTCACAGGTTAGCCGCCATTGTCTTCCCAGAACTCTAGAATCTTATCTCTGTTGGCATCTAGCACCTAATTGTACTCACGATAGATAGACAGATAGACAGACAGACAGACAGCGTCTGCCACTCTCTGTAGTTGATTTAATTTCGTTTCACCAAGCCGTATCTTCTTTCTCTTTGGTGTGCTCAGGTTTCCCTACAGTATAACTGCATGTGGGTAGTAGCCAGCGCTAGGCCCTTTCGATTTTTGGCTCTTCCTCTCTTTCTTTGTTCTCTTCTGTATGAGTTTGCTAAGGCTGCCATAACAAAGTACCACAGGCTGGAAGGCTTAAACAACAGAAAATTATTTCCTCATAGTTCTGGAGGCTGGAAGTCCAATATCAAAGCATTGGCAGGGCTGATTTTCTCTGAGGCCTCTCCCCTTGGCTTAGAGATGGCCATCTTCTGTGTCTTCATATGGTCTTTCTTCTGTAGGTCTGTATCCTAATCTCCTCTTCTTATAAGGACACCAGTGATCTTGGATTAAGGCCCACCCTAATGACCTCATTTTACCTCTTGAAAGACCCAGCCTCCAAATACGGTCACATTCTGAGGTATTGAGGGTTAGGACCTCAACATGTGAATTGGAGAGAGGGGGCCGGGAGACATAGTTAAGTCCATGACATCTTCTTTTGTGTCTTCTAGATCGTTCTTCCATCCCTCACGCATGCACATACACACAACTGTCCTAGCAGACCCGGAAGGAAATCTTCTGATGATGGTCACTTGGCCCTTTCCTGATCTTCATATTGCGTCTGAGCTGGAAGTGCCTCTGGTATTTCCTTTGTGCC
The DNA here is from genome assembly GCF_014898765.1 of Herpailurus yagouaroundi. Taxonomy (NCBI): domain Eukaryota; kingdom Metazoa; phylum Chordata; class Mammalia; order Carnivora; family Felidae; genus Herpailurus; species Herpailurus yagouaroundi. The sequence continues at coordinate 13,033,735 of NW_024412405.1, forward strand.
TCAGAATCATCATTTTCATTTCTTCAAAAATGTCTCCTAACTTTGGAAACTTTGAACAGTTTAAATCGTGGTGTCCTTTCTCATTCTGGTGCTATGCTAAAGCTTCATTCTTTTTCCCTTTCTTTAAATTGTCTTTATGGAGATACATAAAACCAGCAACATTTTACCCCACCAACCCAGCCAGGGTGGTAAAAAGAGAAGCCAGGAACTTGTTTTCTTTTCACTGGCAACATTAAATCCTTAGTGGATCACAGGATTTGCTATTTCAGCATTGTCTGGGAGACAACCCATTAAAAAGGGAAGTTCTGAAAAACTAATGTCAGAAACTGATAAATAGGACAACTCCAAGAATTTCGGGAGGTCAGATTTCTGAGTAATGCATGAATTAAAGAAAGAATACACAGAAAGAATACATAATTAAAATGGAATCCTTTTAATTATGTGGTATCGGTAAATTAGTTGCAAGACATATCTGGACTACCTTCAAAGAGTCCTTTACATGAAGTGATGATGCTTTGGTCAAAAGTTGGTTGAGAATTTGATATGGATCTTTCTCATGAATTTTTTAGCATTACATATTGCTATATATGTACATATTTACAAATAATGTTTTTGAGCCTTTTTCAACTCAATATGTTATTTTCCTGCTTATGTTCTGTAATATTATAAAATAGTATTTTAATATTTAACCATATGGCTATATGTATCCCTTATCTCCACTCACTTAAACCACTATATAAAATTCCACCGCATAATTTATTTACCCATTCTCTTCTTCAAGGAAATTTAGGTTACTGCCATTTTTCCAAACAGCCATAATTCACATTCATACATGTATTTTTGTCCCCATGTGCAAAGTTTCCCTAGAGAGGTAGGCTTCAAAACTTTTATCACATCCAATAAAAATATTTTGAACATATACCCAAAATGTATGAATATGGTATCTGTTATTAAGTATATACATAAATTATTATACCAAATTAATAACTAATTTTAAAATATATTAAAAGAATGAGCAAAGTAAAAACCCCAATATTTTACAAGTATTTTTATTTACTGGTGGTACAAAAATTGGAAGTAAATCTTTGTGACCTTGGGTTAGACAGTGGTTTCCTGGATATGAAGTCAGAAGGACAAGCAACAAAAGAAAAAAATAGTAACTTGGGCTTCATCATATGGAAAGCTTTTTTACTACCAATGAAATCATCAAGAAAGTAAAGCACCCATAGAATGAGAGAAAATATTTGCAATTCATATATTTGATGAGAGATTCTGAATGTATAAACAATTCTTACAGGTCAAGAGTAAAAACACAAATAACCCAATTTTTATTTTTTATTTTTATTTTTTTTTTAATTTTTTTTTCAACGTTTATTTATTTTCGGGACAGAGAGAGACAGAGCATGAACGGGGGAGGGGCAGAGAGAGAGGGAGACACAGAATCGGAAACAGGCTCCAGGCTCTGAGCCATCAGCCCAGAGCCTGACGCGGGGCTCGAACTCACGGAGCGCGAGATCGTGACCTGGCTGAAGTCGGACGCTTAACCGACTGCGCCACCCAGGTGCCCCAATAACCCAATTTTTAAATGGGACTCTTTCTTTTAATATATAATTTATTGTCAAGTTAGCTAACACACAATGTATACAGTGTGCTCTTGTTTGGGGGCATAGATCCCAGTGATTCGTCGCTTACATAGAACACCCAGTGCTCATCCCAACAAGCACCCTCCTCAGTGCCCATTACCCATTTCCCCTCTCCCCTGCCCTAAATGGGACATTTTTAGAGAGATGTTTCTCCAAGGAAAATATACAAACAGCCTAAAAACAGAGGAGGAGAAGCTCAGCATCATTAATTATGAGGGCAATGCAAATCAAAACCACATATATACCATTTCACACTCACTAGGCTCTAGCCAAAAACAAAAACAAAAGCAACAAAAAAGGCAATCACAAGTGTTGGTGAGGATGTGGACAAGTCGGAATCCTTCAGCAGTGCTGGTGGAAATGTAAAATGACAACATGAGGCAGACACTTTGAAAAACTGTTCCTCAAAATGTTAAACAGAGAGTGACCATGTGACCCAGCCATTTCACTCCTAGGGGTCTACCTAGGACCTAGGGTCCTGCTGACCGGTGTCACATTCTGTGTTCTATGTTAAGCACCTGTCAAACTACATCAAATCCAATGCCCAGGGACTTCAGCACCTGAGCTTAATTCAGAGAAATGTTCTCCCAGTACCTAGAATTTGACTGACATTACTTGTTGCCACAAAGCTGATGAAATTCGGCCATATGTTTTAGGAATGTACAGGTTAAATTGTTCTCTACAGTACTTAGGTATACAATCTCATTACTTCCCATCCTTTAAATTGGATAACCTGCTGAAAGCTTTCACTCACCTATCTGGTGGGAAAAATCAGCTGGTCTTATTTGGGCCAGCACTCTCCTCTCCTGTGTAGGACAAGAGCATCAGCGTCTTCTGCAGCCCGGAACATTTAAGCGTGGGATCTAATCATCTGTCTACACTGTCACCATCTATATGGTCCTTTGAAGGCAAACAACTCAACTGGCTCCATGTGTAGCTGAGGCATAGGGGACTTTGCAGAACCCGGAAGCCTTGGAATCTAGCAGCAAGTCCTGTGGGTGCTGCCCTCCTATCTGTTTTCTAGTGGGGTGCCAGTCACCATCACTCGAGGACCTGCAGACCTGAAGGGAGCTCCCCCAAAACTGTCTCTGGTTGCTGAACTGGCCCACTTCTTCCTCTCCACTCCTTGGAGCCTGTCCCTGCTCAGGCTCTAAGAGGTAAAGGACAGGAAATGGCCTTCCATCCCCACCCCCCAAAAAGAAGCCCCCGATGGAGACTGTCTGTTAGGGTACCAGGCAACTTCTGCTTTTCACGCTGACCAGTATTTGATGCTTCTTCATGGACTATTTACATGGGCTTCACTGCTTTAGCTCTAAAGCTTCTGAGCAAGGAACACAAAGACACACTGCCTTCTTGAAGGGGGTGCTCGGCACCTATTTCAATCCATACTAACAGCCTAACATACCATTAAAATAGTTTCTAGTGGGGCACCCGGGGGACTCAGTCCATTAAGCGTCCGACTCTTGATTTCAGCTCAGGTCATAATCTCACAGTTGTAACATCAAGCCCCAAGTTGGGGCTGCTTGGGATGCTCTCTCTCCCTCTCTCTCTGCCCCTCCCCCACTCATGTCATTCCCCCTCCCCAAAATAAATAAATAAACTTACGAAAAGAAATGGTACCTAGTTACAAAGTACTTAGAACAGCTGTGGGGAGAGAATTGTGGTAAATTCTCTGGGGTGTGTTTTCATGAGCAGGTGAACAAGGACCAACCTAGGGTCGCTTCTTTCTGCCTTTATAGTCTAGAAATCTGTAAACATCTTAAACTCCTTCCAAAAGAGAGCATAGCCCAAGTTCAGGTGCACAAACTATGACCTAAAGCCAAGTATCCCATAGTCCAGTCACAAGACAGATGGTTTTCTGTTTCAGATTTATAAATAGTTTCGATGACAGCTTCAACATCACAATGGATGGAAAAGTGTATGTGAACGTCACCAGTCACAATGCCAGCGAATATCAGTTTTTTCCTTTGGGCGTGTAAGTACCGGTCACTGTACTCTAAAGTTCAACGGTTTCGAGTCTTCTTCTTTAAACAATACATCGAAGCTATTAAAACCAGGAATGTTTACCTATGTTACTCTTTCTCTTTATAGAAAAAGCTTTACACTAAGCCCAACACAACAGACTCCACCACAGTGTAAGAATGATTTTCAATCATCCAACCTGGAATTCGGTAGTGCCTATACCTATGTAATCAGAAGGAAGGTCAGTAACTCATTCTGTTGTTATCAGAACTCGTACGCAAACACTTAGGTCATGCTAATGATTTAACTGGGGTAATATTAGTGTCTGTATTTTAAATGGGCTTAGAATTCATTCAGTTCTCCACTGATCCTTTAACTTAGCATTGACTTAAGTTCACTGTCATTTTTAGAATAAAAATAAACAGACCGATTAAGTCTAAAAGTTCATGCTGGCTAGTATTTGCTGCTGCTTCATAATCTATTTACATGGACTTACGAACTTTTAGTCCAAAGAGATGGCAACATTTTAAAGAAACCCGACTTCCAATGTGCTCTCTGATTTAAGAGAAAAACACCGGTGAACAGATTTTCAAATCTCACCAAGGCCGTTTCATCACGAGCATAAAATGCACTGTTGCATATTTACGTTTAAAATGTGTACTTCCTTGACAAATCATCTGACGTCATCCTAGAAGTCCAGACTCCATTTGCCCGTTCGAGCAATTTTTATTTCAGAAGCAATCTCCATTTTAATTTCTTCTCACTTTTTGCCTTACTGGTTTAGAGTGACGGCTGTGCTGAATTGCACATGTTTGAAGATATTGCACCCAACACAGTTAACATGGCTCTGCAGATCCCACAGTATTTCCTGATCACCTGCGGTGAAGTGGTTTTCTCTGTCACGGGATTGGAGTTCTCATATTCTCAGGTCTCTTGGTCACTGTTTCTACCACCCCTCCCCCAGGCTCCTGCCTTCAAAAAATGCTGCTGGGACTTAATTTACATAAGCTCTCCGTTCATAGTTCAGAAAATGCGAGAAAGCATTATGGTAAATTCCACCAAACAAGGCTTTTGAGATGACCAAGTTGTCGAATAGTATTATGACTCTGTTTAGCTTCTTGGGGGTGTACATCATATGATGCTGAATTCCCATATCATATACTAGAGATTTAGAGTCCTACGTGGGAAGAACTGTATTAATGACCGTGACCAGGGTCATGATAGGCAGCGAATTCTATACTCTGAAACAACTAAGATGTCAGCTGTTCCTACTGGCGTTCGCTTCCAAGTCCGTGTCTTTGTGATCATTAAGGCTCAGTTGCGATCTCTTCATAGCTACCAGTAGACACACTGATTAAGGCCTAGCTTTTATTTATTTTTTTTTTTAATGTCTGTTTATTTATGAGAGAGAGAGACAGAGTGTGAGCAGGGGAGGGGCAGAGAGAGAGAGGGAGACACAGAATCTGGAGCAGGCTCCGGCTCTGAGCTGTCAGTACAGAGCCCGACACGGGGCCCAGATTCACAGGACTACAAGATCATGACCTGAGCCAAAGTTGGATGCCTGACCGAACGAGCTCCCCAGGCACCCCAATGTGCATTTTGAAAAATATTTATTTACTTTTTAGAGGGGGAAGGGGTAAAGGGAAAGGGAAACGGAATCCCAAGTAGGCTCTGTGCTGTCCACGCAGGGCCCCACATGGGGCTCGATCCCACGAACCGTGGGATCATGACCTGAGCTGAAACCAAGAGCTGGACGCTCAACTGACTGAGCCACCCAGGTGCCCCCTCAGTGTGCATTTTTAGGGTGAACTGCCTAATTAAAGAATCAGTAAGTTGTGTTCTCCAGCTCTGTGGTTGCAGCTTAGATCGGGATTCACTTTGTTTTGTTTCCTCAGGCCCCCTCCAACATGAAGTCGGTGCTTCAGGCGGGATGGCTGTTGACAGTGGCTGTCGGCAACATCATTGTGCTTATCGTAGCAGGAGCAGGCCAGTTCAGCGAACAGGTACAGAGTGGACAAAGAGATCGTACGAGCCTCTGTCTTATGTGTCACTGGTCGTCATGATGACTCTAATGATTGGGTAATGATTGGATAAAACCAGCCAGAGAGGGTGATGAGCAAACAGTCTTTTGGCCAAACGTGTGCTGATTCTCCATATTTACCCTCGGTGTTGCACAGTTGGAAAGTGACAACCAAAATAACTAGGTTGGGTTAACATACCTACATCCTAGTGTGGCTTACTGCCAAAGGAAAGATCTTTCCTAGCTTCTGTGAATGCAGCTTAATGGCCCCAAGCCAGACATATTTTCCAGAAAGCTTCGTAATATCTAAAGGTGGAGCCATTCTAAAGGCGATTGTAATTTTTCCAGCTAACATAAAACGAGGGCTTTTATGATACTGAAACCGTTCCCTTCCACACTTCGGCATCTGTACCTCATAAGGGGGTCGTCCCTTACCCTGTCTGTTTCTTTACTTCTCTCTCTGGTCCCATCAGAGCATACGCTAATGCTGTGTGCTCATAACCTCAAGATACTGCCGGAAGATAATGTGGGGGTCTTAACTTAGAACAATTCAGCACACTATTTTTCCCTCAAGGGTACTGTGTGGTGTTCTCTGGGCCCCCGTCCTTCTAGGGGCCAGCTATGTCTCTTAATGCGGGTTTTTCAGAAATTTTCTCTCATCTCCCCAAACTCTTGATTTTTGCACTCCAGCTGCTGCTAAAAAAATGTTATCTTTATACCTGGGCACTCAAGCAAAGCGGGCCATTCTGTATCTATGGTAACAGCTGCCAATTGTCCATAACGATTTAATCACAAAGCACCTCTTACCTAGACATAGCAAGAAAATGTGCTCCCGATGCGTACCTTACCTGTATCGTCTCTGTTGTTTTTTTTCTTGCTCCAACTCCAATTCCTTTAAAGTGGGCTGAGTACATTCTGTTTGCGGCCTTGCTTCTGGTTGTCTGCGTGATATTTGCCATCATGGCCCGTTTCTATACTTACATCAATCCAGCGGAGATCGAGGCTCAGTTTGATGATGATGACAAGAAAAAGAGCCTGGAAAATATCCATTCCACGGTGACTCCCGTCTCACAGACGCAGATGTAAATGTCAGGAAGCAAGTGGAGGATGGACTGGGTCCGGAACATGCCCTGGCTTCTGTCCCCTGGTGGCAGGACACTCTGATGGGGAAGACTTCAGAATTGCGAACCAAGAAAGCTCTTTTCTAAAAGCTGCCAGTGGTGAACCTAAAAGTCTGGAAGAAGTCTTTTTTTTTTTTTTTTAAAGAAAAGTCATATTTAAAGCTTGCACACATACACACATACATACACTTCTACAACCCTGAGTCTATATCCTGCCTTTAACTCCTTTTCTACCACATGAATGAAGTTATTTTGGACTAAACTTTTTGAAAGGGTGGCAAAGTTCCATATTGTTTGCATTCCAGCACTCTTTGAAAACACTGTTTGATGCGGCAGGAGCCAATGTGAAAAAGTGAATTTACAGGCTTTAGAATGGTATATAATAAGCACCGGCTAGTATTAACTGATAACTTTACCTTTTGTTTTTTGTTTTGTTTTTTCCATTCCCTACCTCTTTAAATTTTGTGTGACTCAAAAGACCACTCAGGTAAAGGCCAGTAATGACTTTTGGAGTTTCAGGAATGTATGAAATACCTTCCTGTTCTTAAGAGCAAGTGTCTGTGTGTTCTGGGGGTAGGATAAGAAATCCTTAACATGGGTCCTGATTCTAAAAGTCATGTACACTCAATAAAGTGTCATCAGAGGTTGATAAAAGTATGAACAAAAGCAATGCCCACGTACAATAAATTCCAGGAACACGAAATACAAGGTTTATTTCTTCCCAGTCCTATTTTTCCCAGGGATATAGAGGTTTCTACGTGCATATTTATGTACCATCTTGTTTTTCTTGATACTCATAAGCATTTTTCTGCTGGAACAAAAATTCTTGTAGAGCGTTATAAAGACTTCGTGCTTGATTCATCCTGTAAGTATTTATCTCAGGTTATCAGACCCAGAAAATTCTGCTTTGTCACTCCTACAAAAACAAACTTGTGTACAGCTCTGAATGTTGGAACTTGCCCCTGTAATGGATTAGGAGGAAGGGCCTGGGCCAGGCTTCCAAGATGCTTCGTGCACAAGCTCATCATTGCACAACGGACACTGAAGGAAGGGGAGGCTCAAAAACCCAGAGTGAGAAACAATGTGACTCTCAAACCTTGCTGAAGACCCTTAGGATCAAGTCCTCATTCTTTAACTGAGGCCCACGAGGCTTTCTCTTCTCATGAGACATATCCTTTCTCTCTGATCACTCCAATCCACCCAACAATGACCCTCTTCTGGAAAGCATCAAGTTCTCATTTCCAGGTCAGAAGAAAACTCAGGTCCTGAGACACATACTCTCTAACCACCCTTTCCCCACCCCCGGCTGAATCCTCTTGATTTTCAGGATTCGGGCCACTTCCCCCAGGAGTTTTCCCATCCCCAGCCCGGCCGTCCACCCACTGCACTCACGCCGTTCGCCCTGTCCAACTCTGCCTAGGCTGAAAGCTCTTGTGTGTGTCTCGTTCTCCATTCATTCTCTGCAACATAGTGGGCCTCAATGTGCTCCCCTTAGGCTGGGAGGGGTATGCTGGTAGAGGCGGGGCACTGAATGTTCAACAGTGAGGGGAATGAGCCTAATGAACGAAGTCTGGCATGAAAGAGTAGCTATGAGGAACTACTAATTTTGCCTCCCTGATCATTCTGCCCTTTGATTCACATGTGGTGCCTTTGATGGAGCAGACCAGTAGCTACAGTGACGAGGGCTCAGTTGTCATTACCTGCTCTGGCCAATCATTGAAAGAGAACTAATTCTAAATCCTCCAAAGAAAGATATTCTAGTCCTAAGTGTCCTTTCAGATTTTTAGTGGACCTTTTAGATTTCATTTCTCCTACAAGGCAAAGAATACCGTATGGTATTCTGAAGCTTTAAAAATCCTTGGTTTGAAGGTATCTGGCCCACAATAGACTCCCCAATGTTTGAATGAAACCCCCTTGACTCTGATGTGAACACTGGGGTATGCTTTGCATATGAATGGAGATGATGCCTACGTGGTCTCTATTGACCTGTAAATGGTATGAGGAGAGCACAGATGGAAGTAGGCCACTGTGCTGCTCAGGGCTGAGTTTCCAGAGTCATCCTCCCTGTAGCTATTATTAGCCACTTCTCCAAACATCATCAAGACTGACAGGTGACAGCATGGGTGTTGTAGATGCAAGGTATTGGACGATAGCAAACATCATGGTGCGGGGACAGCGGAAGGGACACATCCGGCTAAGTCAATAACGCAGGGTCTTTTGGTCCTCATGTTTTCTTGCTTTATGCCTTTCTCTTAAGTTCCGGGCTGATCAGTGTGAAACCAAAGGGTACACTGACTCGGTTGTTGGCTGACTGCTAAATACACTTCAGCATGGATTGGGGAGAGCACCCGCACTGGAAGTGCTTTTGTTGAAAATAGTAGGACTTCATCACTTACACAGATTTTGCCCGCTCTCTGAAAGTGGGGTGTTCCCGTGAAGGCTTCTGTCAGCTCAAATGGCGGAAAGCAAAGAAGCCATTACCATTATGCCCCCAGACCCCCAAAATTACCTCTCTCAGGCTCTGCTGATACCTTACAACACATCTTGCTAATAGATGCACAAAGGAAATGGAGGTAAAGCCCAGATACTCCAAGACACAGTTCAAAGCTCTTCCGGCTTGATGCCGAGAGGCTGAGTGTGGTTCTCGGGGAAGGAGCTTGGCTGCACGGCTCTCGCTGCTCGGGGCATGTGCAGCCTCTACGACACTGGCCTCAAAACCAGCACTAAATGCTATTTGGGTTTCCACGCCCTCTTTTTTTGTAAAAGTAAAAATGCTCGTTGGATTTCTTTCTACTAGCAACAACAGGCACTAATGTAGGTTTCCATAAAAGTCAAGTGGCATAATGCGAATTTTCAGAAAGTGGGGAACACCTGCCCCTAAAAGCCAAACTATTTTGAAAAGTGTTTATAATATACACGTGAATCTTTTTCATAATAGCTTATTCTTGTTTTGTTTCCATATTTCTCTTGCTATTGTTTTTTACTTTTGTGGATGTTCTTTTTCTTGGGGGTACTAAATATGTAGCTTACAGTCTATTTTAGACTTTATAGAATTACTTTATTTTCCTTTTTAAGTTTATTTATTTTGAGAGAGAGAGCATGTGAGCTGGGGAGGGGCAGAGAGAGAGGGGAGAGAGACAATCCCAAGCAGGCTCTGTGCTGTGAGCACAGAGCCCAACTCAGGGCTCAATCTCATGAACAGTGAGACCATGACCTTGAGCCGAAACCAAGAAGAGCACACTTAATCGACTGAGCCACCCAGGCGCCCCTATAAAATTACTTCATTAAATGTATGTTCAAGTTTGATTTTTGTTGACCACTTTGCAGACATTTCATCACGCATTATGGCATTTTTTTTGCAGCGTCATTGTTTTAAATGGCAAACAGTAGTCAACATTTATTGGACACTGTAGGCACGTTATTGCATGAAGTTTACAAGCATCAATCCTTACTACTGCCCTATAATGTAGATTACTATTATTATTCCCATTCCAAAGAGGGGGAAACAGCCACAGAGAAACCAAGTAATCTGCCCAAGGTCGTATCCACAGTCTGGCTCCAGGGCCCAGGTTTCCAGCCACTGTACCAACCTGCCTCTCGCAGCCAATGTTTAATGGACGGTGTGGGATTAACTCTAACAATACTAAAGAAAGTCTTCTTGCCCCCATTTCAGAGATAAGAAAACTGAGAAGTAACTGGCTTAAGTTACTTGCTCCAGGCCATATACCTAGCAGAGGGCTGAGCCAGGATTTGAACCCAAGCAAGTCTGAGCAGAGAGAAAGACCTGCCTCTTAACCACCTGGCTATTCTGTCTCCTTTAAACACGTGCTGGTGAGGGCATTGTAAAGGGGGTACCAGAGAGCTTCAGAGAAGCAGCTCCCTTGAAACCCAGGATGGACAACCCAGGGCTGGGCTAGATGGACAGGAGGGAGATCTGTAGGGAGGAGAGACTGGTAAGCCCTGTTCTCAAAGCATGAAACAGAAAAGATTAAACACATTTACCATCTCAGAGGGAGCCAGGACCTCCTCTAAGGACCTTGTGGTGCTCTGAAAACACCAGAAGCCCCTCCCTTGGATCCGAGTTCTGCGTCCCATTGCCAGTGGGGGTCCCGGCAGTGGCTCCTCCGGTCGGTCGGTCGGTCGGTGTGCTTAGCTCTGAGGACCTGCAGGGGCCAGCGTCTCACCCTGAGGGGCAGCGGCTTGGGGCGAGGGGAGAGACGTGAGCCGCAGAAGGAGTGGTAGCCAGTGACAGTGCTGGAGAGAAAAGGAGACCAGAAGTGACAGCAGGCGGAGGACAGCAGAGAATGTGCAAGCTGTTCGGGTTTTTTTTAACTGTGGTAAAATATACGTGACAAAACTTGCCACATAGCCCTCTTGAGGTGGCATGAAGGGCACTCGCACTGCTGTGCAAGTGTCACTACCCTGCATCCCCAGGACTTTTCCCACCTTGCAGAACTGGATCTTCATACTCACGAAACAGTAACTCCCCATTCCCTAAACCTCTCAGAGGCCTCCAGAAAACAAATAAATAAATAAAAAGTCCTTCCACTTGGCTCCAGGCCGTGATGTCAGAGGGACTGCAGGCTTTCTAGAGAAAGCCCCGTGTGTCTGGGGCCTCTGACTCCAACCTGATCAAAGTCAGTAAACAGTGGAGACAGAGCGCGGGCCTCTGGGCTCTGAGGTGTCTCAGGACGCAGCCCCTCCCACGCCCACCCCCATCCACTGCAGTGTGACCAGAATGGCTTTCGATCTTGCTTGCTTTCTCTCACCCCGCTAACCTCTGACAATTCAGAGCCACTGGAGTTTTTATTGGATGTAACATCTGGCTTGTTCTAACGAGACTTGTAGGCTCCTCGATGTGTTGAAAGGCTCCAAAGGAACAGGGGCTAGATCTGTCGGGCTGCTGGTCTGGAACCCCTGCAACAAAGATTCACGCATTTCTTAGAGCTGACTGTCCTGGAGGCCAGTGTGGAGGCCTAAGAGCTTTCAGTGAGTGTTGGGAGTCAGGGGATTGGTCCCGGGCAGCAAGCCTGTGGGCCTGGGGACTGTCCTGTCCTCAGTGCTGAGCCAAGCACGCGTTTCCCTTAACAGTTTCCATTTCAAAGGTGGCTCTCAACCCATTCTCTGCCCCCCTCGGCACAGGAAAGAGAGAGAAGGGAGGTTCAGGCACCCCCCGCCTCTCCCTTAAGGAACTCAGTTTGACAGGTTTCCCCAGCCTTGTGGTCACGGGCAGGGGATGCCAAGAGCCCTTCCCTAAAGTATACTTTTGGGCAGAGATGGTATTCACAGCTGCCCCCTGGCGTTCAGCCAGCATTTTAGTCATGGGGAAGACTGAACTTTAGTAAGAATAACCTTCAGTAAGTCATTAAACTTACTTGGGTCCTTGGATTGGTTTACAAACCTGAAAGGAATCCTCATTATGGCCCACTCAACTCCCAAAAGTCACGCCCATGTGTATCCAATAAGCATTAAGGCCCTCAAGCGGGCATCCCAGGAGCAAGTGAGGGAGCCCTCACGGAATTTGTGCCCCCTAAGAAGAGGAAGCGAGAGATTTCTCTCTCACTCTGCGGACACAGCAAGAAAGCGCTGTCTGCAAGCTAGGAAGCGTGGTCTCACCAGAAGCCAGCCCTCATGGCATCCTGATTTTGGACTTCCAACCTCCAGAACTGTGAGCAAATTCATTTCTGTCATCTAAGCCCGGGTCTGTGGCATTTGTTCTGGCTGCCCAAGCCGACTAATTCGGGCACTGACTGTCCTTCTCTGTCGGGGGACTAAGCAAGTTCCAGGGCCACTCCTGGGAATATTGACACGTGATTTATAAGACTGTGCATGGAAAGTGCTTGGGCTTCATATAGTGCATGCCATGTAGTAAGTGCTCTATAAAGTGCTCTAGCAATTTTTATTTTATCCCTGTAACAAATGTTTAGTGAGCACCTGTTCTGTGCTAAATACGGTTTAATATACCGGGGGTACAAAATAGATAAATAAACTTGTGAAGTTTACAAGCCTTTAGTGAGTAGCCAGACAAAATCGTGGGGGTCTGGGTGTGACCAGGGTCACGGTAGAGGCTGTGTCAGAATAGGAGGACAAAGGCCAGGCACAGTGCTGAGCCTGGGGGAGGCTCTGGGGGAGGTGACCCTTTAGGCATTCCTCTCAGCTGTCCCCCAGCAAAAGCTACCCAAACAAGCAGTCACCTCCATTGCTTTCTGTTTCTAAACATTGGGAGCCTAAGAAGATTGGTAGCACCGGGGCCTGATCAAATCAAATGTCCACAGGTGTTTTGCCAAATGGCTCTAGCCAAGCCCAGCTGCGGGAAATTTCCTTTGACTAAGTGAGGTTATGACACACTGTTTGTCTGGAAGTTCCCCAGGTTGGCCACAAGATGGCAGACGAGAACATGCTCGCGAATATGTGGTGCCAACAAAAGGCTTTTTTTGTTAATGTCAGAAATATTTATTATGAATCTTTCATGCATACAAAACAGAAAGCCTCATCAGGTAATGAATATCTATTTCTCTCTTTTTTAGTTTTTTTAAATGTTTATTTTTGAGAGAGAGAGAGACAGACAGACAGACAAAGTGTGAGCAGTGGAGGGGCAGAGAGAGAGGGAGACACAGAATCTGAAGCAGGCTCCAGGCGGGGCTCGAACTCATAAAATGTGAGATCACGACCTGAGCCGAAGTCAGACAATCAGCTGAGTCACCCAAGTACCCCAATGAATATCTATTTCTAGAAGCTTCTTTCTTGGGACTGGCATTAGTGGACTTCCATCCTGTCTGGGACTCAGGTACAAATTCCAGCAGGGGTCGCCGTTCCTCAGGATGGCACTAGGCAGTCGGAGGAAGCAGCTGGCTTTTTGTGAGTTGGCAAAGAAACCTAGTCATCAAGCACTTCCTACCTGCCTGAGTTTGCATTATTTTACATATATCCTCATCCATTCATTGATTCATTCAACAAATATTTATTAAGCTTCTACTGTTTTCCAGGCACTGATGTAAGCCAGATTAATATATAACATAATAGCAGATGTTGATAAGTGCTATGAAGCAAAAATAAGCAGAGTAAGGAGACAGCCTGGTGAAGGCTGGTATCTTTTTTTTTTAATGTTTATTTATTTTCGATACAGAGACAGACAGAGCATGAACAGGGGAGGGTCAGAGAGAGAGGGAGACACAGAATCTGAAGCAGGCTCCAGGCCCTGAGCTGTCAGCACAGAGCCCGACACAGGGCTCGAACTCACGAACCGCGAGATCATGACCTGAGCCGAAGTAGGAGGCTCAACCGACTGAGCCACCCAGGCACCCCATGGCTGGTATCTTAAATGGAGTGGTCAAGGAGGGTGTCTCTGAGGAGGCGACATTTGAGCAGAGATGTGAATGGAGTAAGGAAGCAAGACAGTCAAATGTCTAGGGGAAGAACATTCTAGAAGGGGCCCTAACAAGGGGCATATGTCCTGAGATGGGAATACGGTGGGTGTGTTTGAGAACAGAGTGTGGTAAGCAAGGAATGAGGGAGGGGTGACCCGGATTGATGACGCAGGGCCTTGTGGGCCACAACAGGGACCTCTGCATGTTAGGAAGCTGTCAGTACAGTGGTTTCTCAACACTGGCTGCTTTTTAGAATCATCTTAGGATTAAACCATTCTTTAATATCACGCACGGGTCTCACTCTAGACCACTGAAATCAGAACTCTGGGGTTGCAGGGGCACCTGGGTGGTTCAGTTGGTTGAGCGTCCAACTTCAGCTCAGCTCATCGTCTCATGGTTCATGGGTTCGAGCCCCACATCAGGCTTGCTGCTGTCAGCGTGGAGCCTGGTTCAGATCCTCTGTCCCCTCTCTCCCCCTGCCCCTCCTTCACTTGTGCTCTTTCAAAAATAAATAAACATTTAAAAAAAAAAAAAACTGTGGGGTTGCAGCCTGGGCATCTGTTTTGTTTTTTTTTTTTTTTTTTTTTCTCTGAATGCCCCTGGGGATTCTAATAAAGAACCAAGGTTGAAAACCACAGCATTTGGTATCGTGTGAAAACATAATAGAGACTGTAAAACCATGCAAACACTGTGATTAATGATAATATGTGCCTTTCTGGAACAACAACTTTTAGATCTAGCAAGTGCACGGAAATGTACTGTGGTTCATTAAAGACAACTATTTAAAACTATGAACTTTCCGTTGGAACTCCCGCCTCCCATCAGCAGGAATGAATCTTTCCTGGGGAAAATGCAATTTCGAAAGCATCGTGAGTCACTCAAAGCTGTGATGGCTGGCATAATAATATCAGCATGGCGATAGAGCGAACACACGGGCGTGTTTCTCTTCCTGTACACTTTGCAGGTGTGTGTGGATAGAAATATCTGCAAGCCAAGGTTTGGAGTCCCTCCATGCTATTGTTGTAACAGGTGTAATGAGATGCGGGTGGTCACACGTCTGTGAACCACAAAACACCTCTCACATCCTTTGCCCTTCCTCTTGGCCCTTTGCTCTCTGGTTCTGTTCACGTTAGCATGTGACCTGCCGAAGGAATCCCCAGAAAAGAGAAGACTAGTTTATTTGAGCAAACACGTGTTAACTTCCCTCTGGGTGGTGGAAAATGCGTCAGGGGGTCTCCTAAAGAACATTCTCAGTGGTGCTTAGAACCTCTGGCACAGACATGTATAATTTTTAGATCATTTTCGCAAGCAAGGGATGCCAGCCTAGGTCACTGTGCATTTTCTTCGATGTATCACCACATCTGCCCAGAGCAGCTACGAATAATATATACAAATGTCCTGCTTGGACCTCATTTTGTTATAAAATAAAGTGTGATGGGATTCCCTCATGGCCTGAGTTTGGGCTCCCCATCTTTGCCCTGGAGAGATTACCAACAGGTTAGAATATTCCCTCCATTTGCTGAACTCTGTTTTCTTGGCCATCCTCCTTCCCGACCGTCAACTGTCACTGCGCCAGCAACAGCGGCCCAGGCCCACAAAGCCTGAGATGTAGATGGCATTGACGTGGCCCACCCGCAGGCTGAAGGTTGAAATCCATGTGGATAAAAAGCAAATATCCGTTGGGTGTGGCATTTATTAGAGACTAAAGTACAGCCTTCTGACTGGTCTCTGAAATTTCTGTCTCCTTGCAATGACAAAAACTTAACAAACAAACCCCAAAGAATGGTGGGCCCTAAAGCAAGGGGGTTTGGGCAGCAGAAATAGAAAACCGCACCCAGGGAGGTGGGAGAAGCAGAGTCCGCCTCTCACATCACTGTTCCTTGATCCCTAGTCTGCCAAGACTGGATGCAGAAGGGCGGGGCTCCTCCTACCTCATAACGAGACAGATAAGTTTTACGAGACAGATGAATGCCCCCGGGGTCCCCAGTCGGCTTCCAGAGAACTGCGTGCGTGAAATTCATCTACACCCACCTCGACGAAAATGTCCAAACCCGCTCCGCCATCCCGAATACTCTGTACGAATACAGTGTATTTTTAAAAGTAAGTTTTTACCTTTTATCAAGCCAGTACCTGCAAAGTCTAAAAAAGGCAAAGTTTCGTTTGGAAAAATCGCAGTCCTCTGGTTTTCCTGCCCGGGCCGCTTCACGCGGGTTCTATGAACCCTTCCGCCTCGCTGCTTACCTCCAAACGGCAGGCTTCGCCAGCTCCTGGTGGGTTTCTGGGTTTTAAGCTGCGTTCACGTCCTACAGCAGAGAATGAGAATTTAGCTCTCCCTCACGAACACCCTGCCGTTCGTGGCAGCTACAAACGCACGCTGCGTGAGCCGTGTGGTGATTTCAGTTAGACTAATAGGCACTGTTCTATTACTGCGCTCATGACAGTGTGATTCCACAGAAGCCACACGGTACGCCGTGATTCGTTGTCCCTTCCAGGCATGATATCGCAGTTTGTTTGCTCTGGCGTTAATCATTCCTTTTCAAATTTGTTTATTTTTCCACATATTTTTACAAATTAAACCTCCAGGGGCCCCCTGGGTGGCTGAGTCTGTTCAGCAGCTGACTGACTCTTGATTTTGGCTCAGGTCATGACCTCAGGTCCGTGAGTTCAAGCCCCACGTGGGGGCTCTGCACGGGCAGTGCAGATCTCCTCTCTTCTCTCTCGGCGCCCCCCTCGCCACTCGCGCGCGTGTGTGTGCGTGTGCCCGCATGTGCTCTCTCAAAAATAAAAACTTAAAGAAAAATACAAATTCAACCTCCAAAAGTCCCTCAGTTTAGTAAATCTCTTCGCAATGTGACCAGATACACTAAATGTTCTATCAATTTCATCATCTTAAAGAGGTTTCTTCTAGGGACACCTGGGTGGCTCAGTTGGTTGAGCGTCTGCGTCTGGCTCTTGATTTCAGCTTAGGTCATGATCTCATGGTCCATGGGATCGGGCCCTGTGCTCTTGAGCGCCTGCGTGCACTCTCACTTGTGCACGCGCTCTCTCTCTCAAAAATAAATAAATAAACATTAAAAAGGTTTTTTCTGGAACCTCCTGAAGGATTTGTTACCAGAGAAACAGGCCCAAGATGGAGCCGATGGCGCTCAGGACAGCAAACCAAGACTTAATTGCAATTTCAACCTCTGCAGTGGAATTTTAAGCCAATTAATCTGGAATTTTCTGGTCAGCACCTGTGAGGTAATCTGTGCCTGGGCCCTCTCCATCCCCTGAAGGAAGATGAGGTCATCTGCACGATAAGACCCCCTGAAGGAAGTTGACTTTGTCAGAAACAATTCTTTCATTTCTTGAGCTAATAACTTTTTGCCTGCCTTCGCTTCCATTTTGTACACCGCCTTGGGGAGCCCCTCCCCTCCTTGCTGGATGGATGCTGCCTGATTCTGAATCTCTTAATAAAGCCAATTAGATTTTCAAATTCACTTGGTTGAATTTTGTTTTTTAACAGATGCCAATCTGTAGGCCAAAAAGATCCTTGTTAGAGGGTCTTAAAATTGCCGTCACCTCTTTGTTACCTCCCACGTCGTGTATTTCATAGCCTCTTCTCTCTTATTCCTTTTTTTTTGGTTGGGCACTTTTCTATGGTTGATTCCTAAGAAGTGAGGTAAATTTTTTCTAGGGTTTTGCATGTCTGTCTGAAAGCCTATTTTAAGCTATTTATTTTGAGAGAGAGAGAGAGTAAGTGAGAAAGTGTGTGTGTATGTGTGTGTGTGTGCGTGTGCATCAGGGAGGGGCAGAGAGAGAGAGAGGGAGAATCCCAAGCAGGCTCCCCACTGTCAGAACAGAGCCTGATGAGGGGCTCAATATCATGTCCATGAAATTATGACCTGAGCTGAAACCAAAACCTGGATGCTTAACCAACTGAGCCACTCAGGGGCACCCCACATGTCTGAAAGCTTTTTATTCTACTCTGCTGTTTGCTTCACATTTGGCTGGGTGTGGAGTTCCAATTGGGAGCCATTTTCCCTGGTAATGGGAATTCTGGGACCATCTCCATGTCTCTGAGCTTTTCAGTGTCACTATTGAAAAGCTCAAGCTAGGGGCGCCTGGGTGGCTCAGTCGGTTAAGCATCAGACTTCGGCTCAGGTCATGATCTCACCGTCCATGAGTTCAAGCCCCGTGTCGGGTTCTGTGCTGACAGCTCAGAGCCTGGAGCCTGTTTCAGATTCTGTGTCTCCCTCTCTCTGACCCTCCCCTGTTCATGCTCTGTCTCTCTCTGTCTCAAAAATAAAAAGAAAGAGGGGCGCCTGGGTGGCGCAGTCAGTTAAGCGTCCGACTTCAGCCAGGTCATGATCTCCCAATCCATGAGTTCGAGCCCCGCGTCGGGCCCTGGACTGATGGCTCAGAGCCTGGAGCCTGTTTCCAATTCTGTGTCTCCCTCTCTCTCTGCCCCTCCCCCATTCATGCTCTGTCTCTCTCTGTCCCAAAAATAAATAAACGTTGAAAAAAAATTTAAAAAAAATAAAATAAAATAAAAAAATAAAAAAAAAAATAAAAAGAAAGAAAAGCTCAAGCTATTCTGATTATTGACCTTTCCTATGAAAACTATTTTCTCTAGAAGTTTGTAGGATTGTCTCTTGGCTTCTAGGAATTTGAAATTTCATGGTGCTGTATGAGTCTATTTAGGTATTTATTTATTTATTTACATCCAAGTTAGTTAGCATATAGTGCAACAATGATTTCAGGGGTAGATTCCTTAATGCCCCTTACCCATGTAGCCCATCCCCCCTTTCCACAACCCCACCAGCAACCCTCTGTTTGTTCTCTATATTTAAAAGTCTCTTATGTTTTGTCCCCCTCCCTGTTTTTATATTATTTTTGCTTCCCTTCCCTTATATTCACCTGTTTTGTATTTTAAATTCCTCGTATGAGTGAAGTCATATGATATTTATTTTTCTCTGACTAATTTCGCTTAGCATAATACCCTCTAGTTCCATCCACATAGTTGCAAATGGCAAGATTTCATTCTCTTTGACTGCCGTGTAGAACTCCATTGTATGTATATATACCACATCTTCTTTATCCATTCATCCATCGATGGACATTTGGGCTCTTCCCATACTTTGGCTATTGTCGATAGTGCTGCTATAAACATGGGGGTGCATGTGCCCCTTCGAAACAGCACACCTGTATCCCTTAGATAAATACCTAGCAGGGCAATTGCTGGATCATAGGGTAGTTCTATTTTTAATTTTTTGAGGAACCTCCATACTGTTTTCCAGAGTGGCTGTACCAGTTTGCATTCCCACCAGCAGTGCAAAAGAGATCCTCTTTCCTCCACATCCTCACCAACATCTGTTGTTACCTGAGTTGTTAATGTTAGTCATTCTGACAGGTGTGAGGTGGTATCTCATTGTGGTTCTGATTTTTTTTTCCTGTGTTTCTCATTTTTGCTGTGGTTTCCCTGGCCTCCAGAGATATGTTGAGTAGGAAGTTGCTGCGGCCGAGGTCAAAGAGGTTTTTGCCTGCTTTCTCCTCTAGGATTTTGATGGCTTCCTGTCTTACGTTTAGGTCTTTCATCCATTTTGAGTTTATTTTTGTGTATGGTGTAAGAAAGTGGTCCAGGCTCATTCTTCTGAAAGTCACTGTCCAGTTTTCCCAGCACCACTTGCTGAAGAAACTGTCTTTATTCCATTGGATATTCTTTCCTGCTTTGTCAAAGATTAGTTGGCCATACGTTTGTGGGTCCATTTCTGGGTTCTCTGTTCTGTTCCATTGATCTGAGTGTCTGTTTTTGTACCAGTACCATACTGTCTTGATGATTACAGCTTTGTAATACAGCTTGAAGTCCAGGATTGCGATGCATCCAGCTTTGGTTTTCTTGTTCAGGTTTGCTTTGGCTATTCAGGATCTTTTCTGGTTCCATACAAACTTTAGGATTGTTTGTTCTAGCTCTGTGGAGAACACTGGTGTTATGTTGATAGGTATTGTTGATAGGGATTGCGAGTCCGTCTTTTAAATTTTAATTCCAGTTACCACAGTGTTATATTACTTTCAGGTGTACAATATAGTGATTCAACACGACAGGTGCACCCCTAAGTCCCCATCACCTAATTAACCCATCCCTCCCAGATGTGGGTCTATTTTTATCTGTTGTGCTGGATGCTCTGTGGGCCCTTTTGATCTGGAAACTCCTGTCCTTTGATTCTGGGTCATTTTCATAAATTGTTTCAAATCCTCTCCTCTCCATTTCCTCTGCTCTCTCTAGAACTCCTGTTATTTAGATTTTCCTCCTCTTTGACCAGACTCTAGGGGTTTTTTTTTTTAATCCTTTCTCTCCTACTTTTTTGTTTTGTTTTACTTTTGAGAAATCCTCAGTTTATGTTCCAAACTCTCTCATGCATTTTTTCCTCAATTTCTGCCATCATGTCTTTAACCCAGAGTCTTTCCAATGAGCGGACTTGTCACGATCAGATCCAGCTTCTATTTCATGATGGCCGCTCTTCTCCCAACTTCTAGACTACCACTCTGGGTATCTTGAAGTCTTCTTCCCCTGTATTGTGTCTCTTCCTTCCCTCCAAGTTGGTTTTTTCTGAGTTGCTTGTTTCTCAGCCTGTTTCTCAAATGGCACATTTCCTCAAATACCTTCTGATTCTTGGCTGTCTGCTCGGATTTAAGAGAAGAGCCCTAAAGAGCTGATTGGAAGCTCCATGCACGTGACTGTGATCTCCACATAGGGAAATCTGGATGAGCCATTTTATTGCAGAAACCCAGAAGGTGGCATTTTTAGATTTTTTTTTCCCTTCAGCTGATCCAAACCAGAGGGTGGAAGCACAACAGGAAGGAGGGAGGAGGAGGACGTGCCTACATTCAGTATGGAAACCTTCATTTACGCCGCCCCATTGTTTGTTATCCAGTACTCTACCCAATGGCCCATGTGTCCCCTGAGCCTGTGACCCTTGGTTTTACCCCCTCCAGAGACTAAGCCACCACACAGAAGCATCCAGCTGTGTAGCGGGAGGAGGACTTAAGGATCAAATTCCTACCTGTTGCCCTATCGTCACCTCAACTTCCTAAGGTGCTGGTGCTGCTGATTCCTCAGATGCATGTGCCTGTGTGTGCATGTGTAAACGTGTGTGTGTGTGTGTACGCATGCAATTTGAGTTGTTCTGTAGCTTCCCTACTACTGGCTTTGGATCTTGCTTTCTGAAGTCGGCTAAGTTACCATTCATCTATCTGCTGTTCGGCTTCCAAAATTGTCAATATTGTCTTCTCTCCAATTCTTGTGAGTTTATACATTTAAAAATATATATTTTACCATCTTTACTGTCATTTAGTGAGTTTAAGGAGGGAGTAGATATAAATATTTGTATTCAGTCCCTGTCTCTATCCAGAAGTCCTAATTGCAGCCTTCTTTTTATTGAATATGCTTTCTGTCTCTACTCTTTCCAACAGTCTGTTCACAACGCTTGGAAAAGCTGCCTTGTCCCCCCGGTGTGGTTCCCTGACCTGTTTTCCCCAAAGCCATCTTCCAGACCCTCACAGGTTAGCTTGCCACACGCTCTCCTTCTGCGGGACTTCTAGGCACACGCCGGCTTGTGGCATCTACGCGGGACAGACCTGATGGGGCTGAAAACCCAGAGATCTAGGAAGAGAGGACGTATTCCCCATCGACATCCTGACACTGAGAACCAGACGGCCTCCAATTCTCACCTGGCCATCTTGTATCCAAGAAAACTGCTTTCTGATTTTGTTTTGGGTTTTTTTTGTTCTATCTTCTTAGTCATTTAGAAACAAGAGAAAGGAAAAAAAAAAAAAAACACAACCCAGCTGCAAGTAACAGAAACCCAAACCCAAACCAACTTAGGTCACATAAGCATGGTTAGGCTTACATGATTCAAAGTCTGAGGTGGGCCAGCCTTCAGGGCTCATTGACCCAGTTGTTCTATGATGTCATCAGTGGCCAAGTCTTTTCATTTTATTTCAGTTTCCTGTCCACATTATTCTCTCTCTCTCTCTTTCTCTCTTTCTCTTTTTGAGAGGGAGACAGACAGTCAGAGAATCTTAAGCAGTCTCCATGCTCAGCACAGAGCCCAATGTGGGGCTCGATTCCATGACCCTGGGATCAGGACCTGAACAGAAATCAAGAGTCAGTCACTCAACCTACTGAGTCACCCAGGCGCCCCTATCCACATTATTCTTGTCTCATTTGGAAACCAGCTCCTGTCATGGTTATAGGAAGGCTATGCCAGTAGTAGACCTTCCTTTGTCATGGTCAATGTGAGCGTGCATGCATGGGGGTGGAGTGAGGGAAGAAGGAAAGGAATGGAGGGAGAGGGAGAGGGGCACAAAGGAGGAGACGTTTCCCCAAATTCCACCCCTTCATGGTTGGGTGGACATATGTCACATGCCATCTGTGTTAACAGGGAATGCCATGCATAGTTGGCTCTCTTCTAGGAGGTGGGGAGAGTCTACCAGGAGACCAGAGCAGAACAGGGCAAAGAAAATTAATACCTTAAAACTGGAGTGGTGACTGGGGCGCCTGGCTGGCTCAGTTAGTAGGCTGATCTCAGAACTGTGGGTTCGAGTCCCACATTGGGTATTGAGATTACTTACAAATGTATATAAAATCTTGAAAAAGAAAACAACACAGAACTGTAGTGGTGGCAACATTGCCAAGACAAAAAGAAGAGTTTCTGGGGGATAGTGTTTGAGGTCATTGGGAAATCAAGTAGGAGAACAACGTGAAGAAAGTGAAGCAAGCAGGAGGACTAATGGAGGAGACCAGGGGGGCCTGAGAACCTGGAGGGAGAGAAGAGCCACTTGGGACACCATATCCATTGGAGCCTGTTGTGGGTTGAGCTGTACCCTCCAAAAAGATATATTGACATCCTAACCCCTTGTGCCTATGAATGTGACCTTATTTGGAAATAGGGTCTTTGCAGATGTCTCAAATTAAGATGAAGTCACACTGGGGAACCTGAGTGGCTCAGTCAGTGAAGCGTCTGACTCTTGATTTTGGCTCAGGTCGTGATCTACAATTTGTGAGTTCAAGCCCCGAGTTGTGCTCCATGCTGATGGCGCGGAGCCTGCTTGGGATTCCCTCTCCCTCTCGCTCTGACCCTCCCCCACAGAGAGGAGCCTGCCCTGTGAAGAGGGAGCAGAGATTGGAGTCACACAGCTGCAGGCCAAGGGCTTCTGGCCGCACCAGAAGCTGAGAGAAGTGCCCAGAGGAGTCTCCCCTAGGGCCTCCCAAGAGAGTGCAAGAGAGCACAGCCCTGTCGGCAGCCGACACCTCGATTTTAGAGTCCAAGACTCCAGATTGTAAGGGAACAAATCTCTGCTGTGTAAAGTCACTCTGCCGTGGGTATTTGTCACAGCAGTCCTAGGAAATGAGCACAGGCCCCCAGCAGAAAACAGATGGCACGCTCAAACGGGAAACGAGAAGTGTCTCTACAGTGTGGGTAAAGTTGGTGGGACCAACATGACACAATTAAGCACTGGGCCTAGGAAAGACCTCACCAGTGCCGGAATTCAGGGGCAAGGTGGGAGCTGTCACTGACAGCCAAAAGGAGCACTCAGCTATAGGAGATGCAGCCAACCAAGGCAGTCTGGAAAGGGGACTTCTGGACTTCCTTCACCACCTCTCTGTCCTTGGCTGAATCCACCAGAAGCCAGAGCAAGGAAGACACTGATGCTGTTCCGATAGACCAGCTTCCTGAGTCAGAGAACAGAATGGAGAGGGGTGGGCACTGGACCCAGAAGGACCTGTGGAAAATACCTCTGGGGAAAAAAAGAAGAAAGAACAAGAAATGTGGTTTCAGCTAGAATGTTCTTAGAGAACCAGTCCATACATTTGAAGCTGTTCCCAAAAGTAAGGTGTCCAAGAAAGAGAGCCAATGAATATGACAATAAGGGATGTTAGCCACGTTTCCATGTGTCTCTATATGCAGACTTCAGATTACCACAGTTTCTGGTTCTCTAAACTATCTATAGCCGAAACCACACCAGGAGACTGAGGGGATAGACAGGATTCAAACCAGAGCTTTCATCAGGGCTGGCTTTGATGTTAGCGCCTTTCTCCTGTTTGTCTCCATAACTCCTCATAAGCCATGTGTCTTCTGGAGAAATGTGTTCATCAGGTTTTCTCATCCCTGCCAACCAGCTGATGGTAATTAGCTTCTTGGTTTCCCCAGCTGGAATGGGCCTTAAGCAGCCATAAGAATGGGGTGGGGGTGGTTTAGGAGCTGGGAGCCGGTGCTTCCTTCAGACCCCAGCTGGCTGCTCCAAGCGACCCACCCGGCCTTGCCTGGGTTTTGGTCCTGCCCCTGGAAATGGTCACTACAGCCGCCAGTAGCTTGTTCTTAACAACTCAGGACTCATTCACATCTCAGAGTTAGGCTAGCATGTTATCATGGAGATCATTCAGGTACTTTATTATAGCACAGAAGGCAGGACTTTTAATATCTAAATGAAATAATGAGAACTGAAAAAATATACATTAGAATAAAGCAAATAACCAAATTCCAGTAAAAACTGGATTGCTGTGCCTTCTATCAGTTTAAATTTATGAACCCAACATTTCCAAGGACAGAGGACTCAGAATTATCATAATGGCTCTGATACAGAACAAAACCATCCATTACTATCTCTTCCTGCATAAGCTGGGCTTTCATCCTCATTAAATTGTAAAAATGATGAAGTAGTGGCCTCCATGAGAAATGTAAAATGTTTTCAATTAAAAGATACACTTGAGGAAGAGGATTTTATTTATAGATGATCATTACCATGTTAGTCAAATTCACGTATCCATGTCCGGCACCCAATAAATCATAATTCTATGTTATAAGAATTCTTTCAGGGCACCTGGGCGGACCTATTGGTTGAGCGTCTGACTCTTGATTTGGGCTCAGGTCATGATTCCAGGGTCATGGGATCGAGCCCCAAGTCAGAATCCACTCTGAACGCGGAGCCTGCTTCAGGTTCTCTCTCTCTCCCTCTGCCCTTCTTCCCCGCTTGCGCGCACACTCGCTCTCTCTCAAAAAAGAATACATAAAATAAAAATCTTAAAAAATAAATGATCTTGAGCTTCCTCACCACACAGATTCACACATATGAAAATGGTCAGAACTGGGATTTTTTTGTTCATGTGAGATGAAAGATCACTGCTACCAAAAGAAATAATTATAACAATCACTAACATTTAATGACTTCTTATCGTGCTTGACCCACGTGTATGACTTCATTTAATCTTCAGGGCAGCCCTCTGGGGTGTGTTCTTTTTTTTTTTTAATGTTTATTTATTTTTGAGAGAGATAGAGCAAGCGGGAGTGGGGGAGGGGCAGAGAGAGAGGGAGACACAGAATCTAAAGCAGGGTCCAGGCTTCGAGCTGTCAGCACAGAGCCCAATGCGGGGCTCAAACCACGAACCTCGAGATCATGACCTGAGTCAAAGTCGGCCACTCAACCAACTGAGCCACCCAGGAGCCCTGGGGTGTGTTCTATTTTAATGACAGGCCATGTTTTGGCCACTATGCTTTTCATTCCAAGGTTTAATAGGGTTTTCTTTTCATTTATTTAAACAAAATCCAAAATTTGGTTTTAAGAAGACATGTAGTTCAGCTGTAAATTACTAAAGACCTGGATTACAAGTTTGGCCATGAGAACCTAGAAAAAGGGAACATTCACCAATGAAGTTATAGATTCTCTTGAAATTGATTTGTGAAATTAGCATGTTCCATATAAAAAACAAGGTTTTGTCTGATTGATTGACTTTGAGAACTAGATTAATTCTAAAGGTTACATGGACAAATAAGCATGTAAGAACACCAGGAAAAGTCTAATCAAGAGGGGCATTGAGGAAGGACTCCCCTATGAAGTGATGTCAACAACCAGGAAGGGTCAGAGATTTTAACCTTCCTGCAAGCTAACAAGTTAGCCCCCTACAGGTTCATGATATGATAGAAGATACAAGATTCCTGGCTAAAGCAAAGTGTCAGCATTATCAACATTTTCCTGGATGTGTTCCCTGAACCCTAGTTTCCACAAGTGACATGAATACAGCCATGTAGGTTGCCTGACAGGGGAGAAACTCTGAACTTAGGGAGCCCAAATCTTTTATAACAGACGGGAGCATGCCTGCCCTTTGCTTCTGGGAGACATGATCTCTGTCTTCCAACACTGTTTGTTATACACATATCCTTTAAAGAAAGCCCAGAACAAAGGCATCATCAGCTCAAAGGATGTGCAAATTTAAAGGTTTTTGTTTTTTTTTTTTAATTTTTTTAATGTTTGTTTATTCTTGAGAGAGAGACAGACAGACCACAAGTGAGGGAGGGGCAGAGGGAGAGGGAGACACAGAATCCAAAGCAGGCTCCTGGCTCTGGGCTGTCAGCACAGAGCCAGACATGGGGCTCAAACTCATAAGCCGTGAGATCGTGACTTGAGTAGAAATCAGACGCCCAACCGACTGAGCCGCCCAGGCCCCCCCACCCCCTAAGTTTCTTTATTTTTCAGGGAGAGAGCACAAGCTGGGAAGGGGCAGAGAGAAAGGGAGGGATACAGAATCCAAACCAGGCCCCAGGCTCTGAGCTGCCAGCACAGAGCCCGATGTGGGGCTTGAACCCATGAGCTATGAGATCATGACCTGAGCCAAATCAGATGCTCAACCAACTGAGCCTCCCAGGCACCCCTCAAAAAATGTGCAAAAATGCAAGAAACACACAGACAATTGTCTCCAGGAGATAGCACAAGATATTATGGAAGCCCTATAATTAAACAGGGACTATGGGCCATGAAAAGACAAATAAACGGAATAGAATACAAAAATCAAAGTGGAGCCAGATTATATGGGAATTTAGAATTTGATAAAGGTATCATATCAAATCATTGGGAGAAAACATGGACTTTTGACAAATGGTGATAAGAAAATAAAGTCATCTGGGAAAAAATCAGGTTGGCTCCATATGTCACAATGTACTTGGTATAAGTTCCAAATGAAGCAAAGACTTACTTACAAAATGAAACTATGTGGAATTGATGAGATATTACACCAAAATAATAGTTATATATCATACTTCTGGGAAACAGTGGAAGAATTTAGCTTTATCTGCATTTTCCTGTTTTTTTGTTTTTTTTTTTAACGGCTGACAAATGTAGAAGGAATGATAGAGTTAGAACACTGCCATCTTGAATCATCATGGTCATGATCAATTAAAGCTAAAATTATCAATGTATGGTCAAACCATTGGATAGAAGTTTGAGGAGTGTGATAGTTAATTGTATGTCAACTTGGCTAGGCCAGTCTGGATGTCACTGTAAAGGTATTTTTTAGATGAGATTGACATTGAAATCACTAGACTGAGTAAAGCAGATTGTCCTCCATGATATGGGTGGGCCTCATCCAACCCTTTGAAGGCCATAAAAGAAAAAGACTGAAGTCTCCCAAAGAAGTGGGAATTCTGTCTCCAGCCTGCCAGCCTAGCCTGCAGATTTTGGACTCAACAACTACCATGACTGTGTGAGCCAACTTCTTAAAATCAATCTTTCCTCCCTCTTTCTCTCTCCATACATATACATGCACATCATTGGTTTTATTTCCCCCAGAAATCCCTGACAAATACAATGGATTACAGGCTATTCACATGTCTCAAAGTATATCCTGCAGTTAACTTATTAATTGCAAAGGGAAAAAAGGGAACTTTGCTGTGGAGACATCTGAAGGGGATTACCTTAACTGAGTGATCCCAGTAACGGGATGAACGAACATCATCATGTGCCCCCTAATGCAATGCACTGAGAAAGATCCAATATCACTGATGTAGGAGCCCTTCCAAAAATGAGCCAACTGATTCTAATCAAGAGGAAAGCTTGATTTGATTGTTTTCTGGAACATAGTACAAAGCAAATGGCCTCTACTCTTTAATACAAAATGTCAATGTCATTGAAGAGGGAAAAAAAGAAGAAGAAGAAGAAGAGGAAGAAGAAGCCTGAGGAACTGGTCTTGATTAAAGGAAAGAAGGACAAAACAACTAAATACAAAGTACAAAGCACAATCCTGGAGTAGAGGCTTAGAAAAAAATTGCCTATAAAATACATTACTGGACAAGTGGTTAGCTAATAGAATAGCATTATTATGGTATCCCCTGACTTGGACTAATTGTACTATAATTAGGCAAGAGAATGTCTTTGCTCTTATGAGATACTGTGAGTGAGAGAGAAGGAGGGGCTGGGGAGAGCAGAGAATGAGAGCAAGAAAGCAGTGCGTAAAAATGGCTAAGATCCGTGAACTCAGGTGAAGGTTATATGGAGTTTATCATATTCTATTGTAATCTTACAACTTTTCTGACATCCAAGGGCTTTTTTTTCTTCAGAATAAAAAGTTTAAATTAAAAAAAGAAAATATAAGCATTAGAAATGTTTACATCAGAGGCATCTGGGTGGCACAGTCGGTTAAGTAGCCAATTCTTGATTTTGGCTCAGGTCATGATCTCACGGTTCGTGAGTTTGAGCTCCATGTCAGGCTCTGGGCTGAGAGCCTGCTTGGGATTCTCTCTCTCCCTCTCTCTGCCCCTCCCCTGCTCATGATCTCTTTCTCTCAAAATAAATAAATAAAACTTAAAAAAAAAAAGGAAATATTTAAATCAAATATTAAGCATGCTTTGGAAAGACAGACATGCAAGAGTTTCCAATTCATTTAATTATATGGTACATTTTTTTTTTTACCTCTACTCCCCATGCATATAATCATGATGAAGTAAGATATTGTAGCAGTAAGCGGTCCATTTGCACACCCCCCCCCCCCAATTTTCCTGGTGTGAGTCCTCCTGGGGTCCTCACTCCCTATTGTATAATCAGTATTATTTCAAGGCCACCTATTATGTGGCTTGGTACAGGACCTATTTTTTAAAATGCTGGTACCTATGGTATGTTTTTCTTCCTTTACCTATTTATTCTAAAGATTTCTTAAATTCTGGTGTATTATGTCTTAAAGCTCTGATCAAGCACATTTCTATACTGAATAATATGGCAGCTGTGCCACTGTTATGGGGCTTCAGCTCATGCCAGGTCAGGAGCAGAAGCAGCCTGTGCTGGAGAGTTAGCGGTCAGTGCCGGATGGGACAGGCAGTGGGGTCACAGGTTAGGCTCTGAGAGATGGAATCTGGTGATGGTCAGCAGGGGCAGAGCTACAAGCCCCGGTTTTCAAGAACAGGCTTTGGAGAAACCAAGGCCTCTGGACAAAGGGTGGGGACAAGATGGGGGTCTAGGTGCTAAAATGCTTGTACCAAGTGGGGTATTGGCCTCAAAAAAGAAATGCAGATGTTCCTTCCTTGAGAAGGAAGTGGGCGTCAATGACCCCCTCCTGCAAGACTCCTCACACACAAGCTCTTGAGCTCACAACTTCTTCAGCTTTTTGGTTACGTTTCATCTCTGCCTTCATTGTCCTTCACTCATCACCCACCCCCACTCTGACTTCCCTATGAATCACTCATTTAGAACCATGTAGATTCAGCTGAAGGGTGTCCCCTGTGACTACAGATGCACTGAATGTTTCTTTTGGGTGAATGGAAATGACCAACTGTTAAAATCGATATCCAGGGGCACCTGGGTGGCTCAGTTGGTCAAGCGTCTGACTTCGGCTCAGGTCATGATCTCAGGGTTTGTGAATTTGAGCTCCACATCAGGCTCTGTGGTGTGACCTGATCAGGTGGAGGCCGGTGGTGCCGGCGGTGAAAGAATTCACCCAAGGCACAACAAAGGAGATAGAAGTTGATTGAATACACGGCAAGGGAGCGTTGGGCATGGTAGCAAGGGAGAGACTATGCCAAGAGGCAGTGGTCGGGGTCTATAGTTAAGGGGGAAGGTGAGCAGGTATGGGAATGTATAGAATTTTCCTTTTTTGGTACCTGTGTCTAGGTGTAAGTAGCACATTGGTCAGCTAGGGCGTATGGATATTTTGAGGTGGGTTGCCTAATGGACCTGTTTGTATTTAGCCGGGGGGTAAGGGTCACTGTGGGCCCTTCTGCCTTACTCAGGTTTCCATTGTTCAGGTTGGTTGCCTAAAACGGTCCTCTACAGTCACCGGGTTATGAAGCTTCCCATCCCCTCCAGTGGCAAGTGACAAAGGTTAAGCTTTATCTATTCTTTAACTCCTCAACTTAATAAAGATTGATCAGTGGTAGCAATGCAAGTTCATTGAAGTAATCCTGCAAACTAAGACTTGTGCCATGCTTTAAAACACAGTTTCTGAGAGTTTTTATTACACATTTGTGTTTACTCATGTTGAAAGTAAGTGTTCGGGTATAACAATAAAGGTGAATGGCATGGTTTATATTACTGGCATCACTATGCTGGTCAGAGTTCATGGCAACCTAGGTGCTCGAGGTGTGGGTTCCCGAAAAGACAAAGGAGTTGGCTTCTTGACCTTCCACGGGCACACCTGGCTGCACAGCTGAATCACAGATTTTAGCCAAAAGCCGAGACCACAGTTAAGCGTCTTTGCAGCCTTATCTGCTACCAGGTATTTTTCAAGAAAGGTTTCCTGGTCTTCCTGCCGAACATTTTTCCAGAAGGCTGAAGCCACTGCCTTGGCCCTCTGCCAACTCAGTAGTCTTTAAGTTTTAGCAAGCACCTGTAGCCTACGTGATTGCTTAACTAAACCTTTCTTTCTATAGATCATGAATTGTTTCCTAGAAAGACTCAGAACCCAGGCGTCTTACCCAACTTCCCCCCCAGGGCACCAGGACACAACCTCAGAGCACCACGATAATGTCTGTAGCTGGCACCATTTAGTCTGCAGGCAATCAAGTGTGACAGACCACTGTGCTCCCCTTTTACTGATTAACTGCCCTAAAATTCCTTTACAAAATTATTGGGCCAGACAGAAACCTAGGAGTTGGTTTTTGGACAAGAGCTGGCCTTCCCCAGGTAGTCGGCCTCCTGAATAAAGCTCCTATTCCTTTCCAATCAAAACTCATCTCTTGAGTATTGGCTTTTCTCTCTCCCTCTCCCTCTCCCTCTCTTTTCTTTTCTTTCCTTTTCTCTTTTCTTTTCTTCTCTTTTCTTTTCTTTTCTTTTCTTTTCTTTTTTCTTTCTAGAGAGTATGATCACAAACAGGAGAAGGGCAGAGGGAGAGAGAGAATCTTAAGCAGGCTCTACACCCAGCATGGAGAGGCTCTATCTCAGGAACCATAAGATCATGACCTGAGCTGAAATCAAAAGCTTAACTCACTGAACCACCTGGGCGCCCTTGAGTACTGGCCTTTCGAGGGATGGGCAGCCGAACTTGGGTTTTTGGTGGCAAGGTGAGGTACAATAGGATTCAGACCGCATGTCAGGTGACACTGCCAGAGCTCACTTCTCTGGGGGGGATGGATGGCTCAGACCCCACATCTTGATGCATTTGTCCTCTCTGTAGGGATGTGCAGAGGCAGAATCTGTTTTGTCCACACACTGTCGGAGCAATGCCCAACACAAAGCTGGCCATCAATCCTTTCTCGTTGAAGAGGCGAATGAGGTGAACAAGCAAATGAGCAGGAACCTGTAGCAACATCAGCATTTAATTCAAGGTAAGACCAGCAGTTATTTGCCCCGAGGGCATCAGGTCATGACCTTTCTGGAGGCAGACGGTTTGACCTTATGATATAATTAAGATCTTTTTTTTTTTTTTTTTTGAGAGAGTGTGCGCACCAGTTCGGGAGGGGAGGAACAGAGAGAGGGGAGATTTTTTTTAAATTGGGTTTTCCTTTTTTTTTTTTTAAGTTTACTTATTTATTTTGAGAGCGGTGGGGGGAAGAGCAGAGAGAAAGGGAGAGAATCCCAAGCACAGTGCAGAGCCCAACATGGGGCTCGAACCCACGAACAGTGAGATCATGACCTGAACCAAGGGCTCAGAGTCAGGTCTTAATTAACTGAGCCACCCAAGTGCCCTGGGGAGAATCTTAAGCAGGCTCTGCGCTCATCTCATGGCGGATCTCATCTCATGACCTTGAGATCATGACCTGAGCCAAAATGGAATCGGATGCTTAACTCACTGACCACCCAGGTGTCCCTGGAGATCTTTTTCAACCTCGGATGGCTTTGCTAGAAACCCACCATAGGTGCTTGGGCCTCCGAGGGAATGTTTCAGACACCACAGGATGTCCACTCCTCCAGAGCCCTGGAAGCAATAGCAGGACAGGCAGCGTTTCCAGAGAGGGCCAGGTTGGAGGATGACTCCTTGGAGGGAGGGGGAAGGAATGTTCGAGCAAGGATTGTGATGTGCTGGCGGGTCGCTGTGCTCTGCTTCACAAGCTGCGGCCCCAGCGTCAGCCTTTAGAGCAGCCTTCTTAAATTGCTGGCTCAATTGGCTCTGACTCACCACCTGACTCGTTCTTGCTCTTTTTTTCCATTATAGAAACCTTATCTTGTGCGTCAAGATCAGAGATAAAGATGTGAGAATCTAACAGGGTGGGGGCGGGGAGGGGGTTGGGCTGTATGGGGGAGAAGGAAGGGGGGACAGAAGCCCTTATAAATGCCCCCTTCGCCAGGGAGGGTGTCTCTAGCCATCAAAGGAGAGCCCGGTTCCCTCACTGTGGACACAGACAGCACAGGGAAGACAGAAACTCACCTGATGAGAGCTGCTCCCAGAGCCTGGTGCCATCCCCAGGCTCGCTGGCTGCAGGGCTCCAGCCCAGTCCCTCTAGACCCTGACCCTGACTCCTGACACAGGGGTAACTTTTGTAAGGGCAAATATAAATTAAAAATTAAAGGCTTAATTCTCCCAGTTGAAAGGAAGGGGGCAAAACACTCCCCTGCCTCACTTTTCTTTCAGAATTCCTTTCTCCATCCTTTCCAAATGCACAGGAATCTTTTTAATGGCCACAGAAGCCATTTGCCAGTCTTACAACTCAAAGACCCGGGGGGCATCTCTTTGTGTGTGATCATCAAGGAAGGTGATGCCCTAGCTTCCAGTTTCCCTTTTGGGGGAGATGCGCCTAACTTCACCTGACTCCACATCGTGGAACCTGCCTGACATAAACGAGTTATCCACTTAGGTGCCCAAGAGAGATGCTTTCTGTCTTTGCAGCCCCTCCAGCTGGTTGCCTGTGATGCTCACACATTCTGGTTTAACGCTGTTCAGTAATAAACCTGTTTTCTTTCTCTTCTACCTTTGTGGAGGGGGTTTGGGGGTTAGGAGTAGATTTCGTTTCTAATTATATTCCCCACACTTTGTCCAGCACCAGGGACATGGTTTTCACAACAAGAACAAGTAGGGAGACATGGAATCCTGTCTATTGACCCAACAAAGGTGGCCCAGGCCCAGCCCTCTGCAGTTTCTCTGCCAGATTCCTGGCCACTAATTTTCCCCTTGCGGGCTTTGAACTGCGGACGGAACACACTCCATGAGCAGCAGAGTATTGAGCCCGAAGCTATGGGGACAGAATGTCATAAGTGACCTGAGAGGGCCGGTGATGGTCCACACTCACCGATTCCGCCTCCAACCTGAGAGGCCAGGGAACATTCCAGTGTGGTGATAGGCCTCTGAATTGCATCACCCCAGGGTGGCATCACATCCCTTGTTCATTCCTTGTTTTGTGGCTTGCCCCAGGGGTGTGGCTGTTCTCTCACCCTCGCCCTCGGCAATTAAAGAGGCCCTCCCACTGCACAGGACATAATTACCCGCTTCAGGATACTCCCCTCCCTTATTGCCAGGGATCCTTTCCCTGAGTCACACCCCAGAACTTGCACGAATTGGAGCTGCTTTAGCTTTAACCAGCATCTTCTATAGAGATACAGAGGCATCGGGGAAGGCGCTGCAGGCATACTCGCACCTTAATCAGTCCCCTTTGTGCAAACGTCCAAGACCTCACACTTTGAGATGGGGTTTCATTTTTTATTTTTTTTTAGTAATATACACCATTTATTTTGTTATTTTTTTTTTTGAGAGAGAGAGAGAGAGAGAGAGAGAGAGAGAGAGAGAGAGAAAGGGGTCACAAGTGAGAGAGAGGAAGCAGGGCTCGAGCTCACCCAATGTGGGACTTGAACTCACCGTGAGGTGATGACCTGAGCAGAAGTCAGATAGTTACGACTAAGCCACCCAGGCACCCTGAGATGGAGTTTTAGAAAGAGAAGATGAGGCCTGAAGAAAGACTGATTAAGGAAGAAGAAGCTATTTTAGAACTGGGCACGTAAGCAGAGCATACCAGCAGGGAGAAGCGTCTCAGGAGATTTACATACAGCCCAGAAGCCAGCCTGCGGTACAAGTTAGTCCTGTAGGCGGTCAGACCGGTATCTCTAGCCATCAGCCCCGAGACCTACATAACCACACCAGCAGTTGGGCAAACATGGCCAGGACTTGGTAAATACTGGCAGCTTCCCTAATTTTTTTTTTTGAAGTTTATTTATTTTTAAGAGAGCACAAGCAGGGGAGGGGCAGAGAGAGGGAGAGAGCGAGAATCCCAAGAGACTCCACACCGTTAGCGCAGAGCACAATGCGGGGCTCGAACTCATGAACCGTGAGATCATGTCCCGAGCCGAAGTTGGACGCTTAATCGACTGAGCCACCCAGGCGCCCACCCCTCCTAGTTTTGGACCCACTTCCAACTTAGCGCCAATCAGGGAAAACCAAATGTGCGCCTCAATCCGTCACATAGGACACCCCAGTTCTAGTTAGCCTGCCTGCAGCTTCCCAAGGCCAGCAGCCTCCAATCAGGGCACGCCTAGAGACTTCCCTTTGAACTCTGTGAAGCTCTCCCATGCTCTGCCTGCTTCTGAGTCTCTGCCAAACCCCAGTGGTGGTGTCCAATTCCCTTGCTCCAGCAAGCTCTGAATAAGCAGCCTCTGCTTGTCGCATTTGGTTGGTCTTCATTTATTTCCCCGGAGGTAAGACCACCTTCTTTTGTCTTGGAAGAGAGAAGGTGCTGTCCAGGCTGGGGGATGGGTGGGAGAGTGACAGGGCAATGTCCTCCCCTCTTGCCAAGGTGAGTCTGTGTGACATGTCCAGGAGGCCAGAGATGCTTTTTAGGATAGGCAGAGGCTTGTGAAAGATGCCATGCCTTGTGCCAGCATGAAGTAGGAAAGCCGTCGTCCTTCCAGAATCCTTACATTGCCTTACCTGACAGGCCTGCCGCCTCATCCCAGCCTGCCCTCCCCAAGAGGGAGAGGATCGGACAGGAGTCTGAGGTGGTTACCACGTGTTCTGGAAGCGCCTCCCCCACACAGACGCTCCAGTTACCCAGGCATCAGACCTGGGGGTATTGTTGTGGAGCTTCATGGGAAGTGACCCTCTGGCCTGTCTCCTTTGGGAGGCAAGCAGGAGGTCATGCGGGCAGAGACGTGGGCAGTGTGGCAAGAGGCAGCATGGGCTGGAAACAGGAAACCATTCTGGAAGACCCTGATGGAATCAGCACGACTCTGTGTGGCAACCCCTTGGGGTTATGTGA
The DNA here is from genome assembly GCF_014898765.1 of Herpailurus yagouaroundi. Lineage (NCBI taxonomy): Eukaryota > Metazoa > Chordata > Mammalia > Carnivora > Felidae > Herpailurus > Herpailurus yagouaroundi. The sequence goes on from NW_024412405.1 coordinate 13,069,267, forward strand.
TGACAGCTGATAGGGATGATCATATACAAAACTCAGGCAGCCTCTTTTCTCCCACCCCAACCTCCACCTCAGACAAAGACTGAGTCAGCTTCCCAACAGAAAACAGTGACTCAGACCCCAAGGGATAGAGTTTCGTGCACTTTCTCCAGCTCTTCCTTCATGAAATGGAATAACTTTCCATGAAAATATCCAGAGGAGATGTCCCTTGCCTTCATCCTTTATGCTAAAGCCTTCGGAGAAAGACTCCTGTTTCACTAAAAATGAAACCCACCTTCTGAGAGAGTGTTAACTCAGCCGTGTGGGATACTACGGGAATTATAAACATATGAGACCAGGCCCCCAAACGTCTGAACCTATCAGAGATTGGATTGGGCCAGACGTCCTTGCTAACTCCAGTATTGTTCATCTTTTGTGTTTTTGTTACTGTCCTCAAAAATCCCGTAGGCCTTCCAGAATTGAGGCACCGGGTGAAAACAAAGACGAGGACAAAGCAACACCAGCAAGCATCTATGTGGCTGACACCACTGCGTAAAATGGTCATGTTCAGATTTCATCTTGTCTTCAAAATGTAGCCAAAAAATGGATTGAGGGCTGTCCCAGTTGACCGGTGACAGCAGTAACGTCTGCTTGGTCTGAGAACGTTCTCAAAATGACACCCGTGTGAATCCTCAGCCCGGCAAATGCACTGAAATCCACCGTGCAGACCTTTTGTGAGTTAGGAGAGAAATGCTTTCAAAAATCCCTCCTAGGAGACGTGTTGAGCATTATTATCAAACTCCCCATCTCTCTCATTCTGTGCCAAGCCCCACTTAGTACAAGCACAATGTTGGAACTATTATCTGCCCTGGGAGAGTTTCTCAGTCTTGCTCATTTGTAACTGTCAGTCTCCACACTGGGATTCTTTCACTTCCTGTTCCATCCTTGTGCTTATGCATCCTAATGCTTCCTATCTATCACCAAACCTTATTTTCACCAATACAGTTTGCGGTGGAATTGAAACTCCATCAGGAAGAAGACAGAGGGGAGAGACCAAAGGAATACGTGTGACCCCTGGAGAATGGTAAGCATTTGGATCCTGGGATTCTCTCGCTCCAAAGGAGGAGCCTCCTCTGACCTGGATACCAGCACCTCTGGAGCACCTGCCGGTCTAATGATATTAAGATGCTGCGATAGATAGAAACGAGTTACCAACTAATGGGCGGTTAGTGGAAAATGGCTTTTTTATTGTAATGAGGCAGTGTACAGCTTTCTGTTAAGAAAAAAAAATGATAACTCCTAGGCTAGGTCATATTCGTTCTTCATTTAAGGCAGCGTGTCCTCATTTGGTCTGGAAATGTCAAAGGGAGCCTGAATGATTAATGGAAGAGCCTGGGAGAGACTCAGGCTCTGCGGGCGCTTCTCCGTGTCCCACAGGGAAACCGTTAACCATTCCTGACCTCAGCTTTGCCACCTCGCTTGCTCTTAATCATTCTGTAAAAGAACACAGTGCAATTTCCAAGTGAATGAAGGTGATGTCTAGGGTTGGGACAGGACCAGCAGATACAAAGCAGTGGCCAGTTCTAGATCGACCCAAAAGAGACCTGAGTGTTAATCGTCTATACTGTGCAAAAGCCATCCACGTCAGACTCTGCTACCAAAACGGTTTCTCAAGATCAATGTCTTGCAACCTCCAAGGAATTCTTTTTAGGGTTCCCATGGCAACAGGCATATGTCCATCACATGGGGTTTTTCACATGTCTCTGCCAGAGTTGCTTCCTGGGACTCCGAGCCCCTCTGTCTCAGCCCTAGTCAGGAGCAGAGCACCATGGTCTCCTGAGTCTCCCTTCAGTATGACATGTTCCCCTGCGAGCACAGGACAATGCCCACCTTTCTGCTGCCTTCACACCCAGAGTGTAAAGCATGCAGAATATCGAGTCCTTCTGCTCAAGGATCAGTTTTGGGGGTGGCCTCCCCATTCCTCAGCGTTGCAATCCCAATCTGCCGTTGTTTGTAAGACGTTCTCGATGTTTGAGCCCTGCACTTGTCCCTGGACTTTGATATCACTATCACTACCAGCACGTAAGACTTCCTTAGCTGCAGACCATCCCTGTCCAGCCTTGGGTGTCACCCGACGCAGTGCACTCGAGTTCCTAGCCTCCTGTCCTGGTCTGCACAACATCACTGCCTCCTGTGCCTCCCTAGTGGCTTCTGGCCTCAGATGACCAGGGGAGGAGGAGCCCCTGGGCCAGGCCAGCCGTGAGGTTGCCTCAGAGCCATTGTTGGCATCTGCAAGAGGCAGCCTCACAAAGCCAGGCAATCATGACGGCTGTCTCTCTAGTTCAGTGGGTCACAAAGTGTGGTCCTTGGATCAGCAGCATCTGAGAACAGGTTCAAAATGCACAGCTGTACTCAATCAAACTCTGGGACCGCCTGGGTGGCTCAGTCAGTGGAATGTCCAACTCTTGATTTCCGCTCAGGTCATGATCTCACAGTTTGTGGGATCAAGCCCCAGGTAGGGCTCTGCGCTGACAGTGGGAAGCCTGCTTGGGATTCTTTCTCTCCCTCTCTCTCTCTCTCTCTCTGTGGGGGGGGGCCGCCGCCCCCGCTGCTCACTCAAATAAACAAACACTAAAAAAAAAAAAAAAGGAGAAGAAAGAAACTCTCGGCATGGGGCCAGAAATGGGTGCTTTAACAAGCTCTGCAGGTGATTCTGAGGCACGCAGGTGATGTGTGCTGGGGAGAAGGGGGGTGATGTTTCAAGGAAGGTTTATTGACACATTGTGCCCTTTACATGCCTGCTTATGATCCAGATGGTCACCGGGAGGGTTCACAGCCCTCAGCTGGCCCACTGGGCTGACAGGCCATGACCATAACCTTGGATTTCTGTCCTGCATCAGGGAGTCATTGCAGATACTCGGATCACCAGAGACAAGAGGCCAACATTTCCTGAAATAAGAGCCACACGAAGACAAAGGGGGTACAGCACAGGCTGCGTGGGGTCACCACCACTTCCAAGCACCCCCACCCTTCTGGAAGGCCAATGTGTTCTACTCCAGGAAACAGACCATGTTGAAGTGGCCCCAAAGGACCACCCAAGTCAGACTGTGGCTGAGCAAAGTTGGCCTGGGAAATCCTGGATTGGAGGTAAGTTCCCTGATTTTGAATTTTACGCGGCTAGTGATCACTGAAGAGGAACACATTGCCTTGCCTTAAAAAAAAAAAAAAAAATAGAGCACTCCAAGAGATCTGGGAAGATGTAGGTTAAAATAAATTACCATCTCAAGTTACTAATTAAGGATTTTACATTTGTCGGCTTATGTGTCATGCATTGTGCTGGGAGTTTCTTGGCTAATACTCAGAACTGTGTGCGAGAAATACATGTTGATAGATGTCAGGCGTGGAAAGAATTGTGTTAGTGTCTGAACAGTTGGGTTTGGGGCTCGGTTCTGCCACTAAGCAGAGACTCGGTGTGAAATAGGGGATATGTGGTGCTGGATTCCTGGGCTTTTCCTGGGAGATATGTGAGAAAATGCCTAACAGTTACTCATGAAATAAGTTTGGATTATAAGTGGTTCCTCTCATTTTACACGTAAGGAATGAAAAGTTGGGAGCGAGTGTCAATGCTAGCTGGACATTAGAATCCCCTGCAGGGCTTTTGAAAGACCCAGGCATCCCCAAGAGCAGCAAGCATGGCAGGCAGATGGATTGAACGAGGGGGTTCAACTCGTGGGTTGAACGAGGTGCCGCACGGCCGGCAGGTGGCTGGGCTGGGACTGGAGCCCAGCTGTGCCGACATAGTAACCCGAGCTCTGGCTGAAGAGCAGGTAATACCTCAGAGTCACAGGGCAGATGTGGCGTGAGGATGCTGGCTTCTACGGGGCTTCCCTGTGACCATACTTTCCTGTCACCGGAGGGATGGCATTTTCCCAGCGGAGCCAGTTCGGAGTCTGTCTCAGGCGGTGTCGACCTCAGAGAAAGCAGCCCTTTGGGAAGAGAGCGGATGATAGTGCAGAGAAGGGGCCAAAGGGATCAAGGGAATTACTCGGCCACTAGGAAAACACTGGCTGCCTCCTGACATGCAGCCCTGTGAGCTTCCCAAAGCACATTCCTACTTATTTCCCGGCGCTGGCACTTCCTAGGGTCTCTGGGCAAGTTACTCTCTGTCTCTCGCTTCCTTATCTGGAAAACTGGATGATAATTGCATCGATTGCAACATGTTTCTGCGATGCTCAGATGAGAGGATGTGGGTAAAGCAGTGAGGACAGGGGCTGGCATGACGCCAGCAGGTATTCGGATTTCACAAAAACCTGAGGCTCAACGTCTCACCTCAAGATAATGGCTGGTAGCACAGAGCTGGCATCCAACCCAGGTGTCATAAGTCTGGATCTAAAGTTCGTCCCCTTCTCTGGCTGCCCCTGGCAGGTCCTGTCTTCATCAGGCTGCCTACCTATGCCCCTTTCTCTAGGTCTTTATTTTTTTTTAAGTGTTTTTATTTATTTTTGAGAGAGAGAGAAAGGAGAAGGTGCAGAGAGAGTGGGGGACAGAGGACCCTAAGTGGGCTCTGCTCTGACAGAAGTGAGTCCAACGCGGGGCTTGAACTCGGGAACCGTGAGATCATGACCTGAGCTGAGCTCCAACCCTCGACCGACTGAGCCACCCAGGTGCCCCTCTAGGTCCTTCTCCATCCAATTCCTCATTTCCTCCTTTTTGTTTATATATCTTAACTCTTTACTTATTTATGTTTGTTTTCACTTATTTTATTTTTCATTGTAAAAGCAAAATAATTTTCGCTGGAAAGGTAAAATAGCAGTAGCAAAAAAGTGGGCAGTAAGAAAAACCCATCATTAATCCCGCAAACCTGATACAACTCTTTGGTGCAGGGTTATGTCCCAAGCGTACGGTGCTTTCCCCTGCGGCTCTCGTTCTTTAAGGTCATTGAGAACCATTAGGAAACCTTGGTTCAAGTTCAGGCTGCCGGACTCTCGCCTCCAATGTCAGCAGAACTAAGACTGGAGACTCCAGTATGGCGCAGGCTCTGAGACGTGTGTCTGTGGCGTCGTGCACATTCCTGTGCCATTTCATGGAGACGCTTGGCTACACGTACCCCTTCCCGGTTGCTGGGCAGGCTTCGTACCACAATGCATGCCTTTCACGGGCTCTCTGGGGCCTGAAGATTCGCCTGTCACCGTACAGGTGGTATTTTCCTACCGACCCAGCTCAGACTCCTTCTCTCCATTGCACTGATCTCAGATTAAGCATGTGGGATCTGGCGGAAGGAACAAAACATTCAGTCATTTACCTCTGGTGAGGCCTGGGCATTGAATCCGTCTAAGCTTGCCAGGCAGGTCTGGATGGGATAAAGCCAGTTGGGGGATCCAGACTGGAGAAGCATCCCCGGAATCTGAAAAGGCCCAATCCACTGGGTGAAGTCAAAGTCCTGAGCAGAAGCTCCGAAAGTGCAGAAATCCAGAAGCTGGTGGTCAGAGCAGCTAGAAGAAGGCCTAAACCAGCGGGGGAGGCATGTGCACAGGGCTCAGAATGTCAGGGGGCCTTTCCCTGCACAAGCCTGAGAAAGGATGCCTCACCTGGTCCCTGCTCGGTTAACCACTTTGGCCTTGCCAACTGCCCACGAGATTTTGCCGAGTTCTAACACTAGGAAAACCTTTCGTGCCTACTGACCTGCTCGGGTTCATCCATCTGTCCCTTTCCTCTGTATTTAAAAGCCTCTCCCTTTTCCTTACCCCTAACTGTCTTGATTAATGAATAAGATTTGGCTGGACTCATGGGAATGCCAAATCTCTTCCACGGAAGAGGAAGAACCACATGACCTGGTGGTACAGAGGCCTTATTCTCTATCTTCCCTCCACGATGTCATCAACCACGAGGGATTAACAAGGGCCTATGCGTGCACAGAGAGCCACTCGTGCTGAAAACCATTTTTAATGCCTTGAGAATGAAGGACTCCCCCGTCCCTCAACCGGAAGCAAGATGGCCCCTCATCTTGTCACCACGGGAGTTGCCAAAGGCCTCTGGCTCTGTTTCCAGGAGACTCGGCCACACAGGTCCTGCAATTCGGACTCCTCTAAAGGGTAAATGGGTGGGACTCAACAAAACCAAAATACTCATTTATTAACCGGCAATAAAAGCAGCCAAGTCTTCATTTTACCTGGTCGACAGAGAAGCACGACCTCAAACACACACACACATTGAGGTCAGAGTTGTTCTGTAAATACAGAATTAAAGTAAAAGGAACCAGATGGCTCGGTCAGAAGAGCATGTGACCCTTGATCTCGGGCTGTGAGTTTGAGCCCCACGTTGGGTACAGAGTTTACGGGAAAAAAAAATGAAATAAAGGGAGCCAGATGGTGTAAGAAGTATTTTCACCAAGCCGTGTGTGGTCAGGTAGTCAGTTCCCTTTCTTGGCTCTCCAGACAGGGCCATTATTTTATCCTGTTGGTGGGCCCTTTTCTTCTTTGATCCCACGGTCTCTGCCCAACTGCTTCCTCTGTCTTTCCCTTCTCGGCGCGACGAGCCACCTCTAAATCCCCAGAGCTGTTATGTTATCGCCATCCTTTGGGGGGAGTTGGCGCGGGGGTTAGTTGCACTTCCTCATTATGGCTTGATTGTTTTATGAGCATTTCTGATAGCTTCTCCTCTTAGCCAGTTTCCCCTCGCCTGGTACTGGGGCCTGCCCACACGCCCTCTTGTGCCACATAATCAAGGAAGAGAGATTTTGAAGCGGCCGGTTGGGGCTCAGCCGCCCAGCTTGGGAAACTGGTTTTGCAGGAAGCTTACTGTGTCGAAAAACAGGTGTCACAGAAAGGGCGAATGGCACGAAGAAGCAGGAATGTATGTCACAGGCACTTTTTCGGGGCAAGGTCCACCTCCCTGTGTCCACAGGTGGGCAGATTCCAGCGAGATCAGTCTTCATCAGGACAAAGCCTCCGACACTAGATTTCGAGGAGCTGACGTCACTGGGGTGGAACTAAAGGACTGGCCCATGATCCTTTGCTTACTTCCTGTACCCTGGGCAAATGACAGCCAGCCACAGGGGAGGAGGCCAGAGCCCACACCCTGTCTTCACTTCTCTTAGCCCGAAATCACAGTTCCTCAACCTCAGCACTGACATTTTGGGCTGGATCATTCTCTGCTGTGGGGCCTGTCCCATGCATTGTTTATGACACCCCAAAATGTCTCCAGACATTGATAAATACCCCTTGGGGTGGGAGGTGGAGGGATCAACCACCCCTGAATGAGAACCACGGGTGTTTTCAGAATCACAGCGCAGAGGTGGGGCGGGGTGAGGCGCTGACATGGATTGCCTCTAATTTCAGGTGGGTGCACAGAGAGAATGAGACGGGAGTGAGGGCGGTGTTGGAAGAAGTGGGCGTCTCCTCAGAGGGCTTAGGTGCCTCCCTGCTGCTCCATCCCAAAAACCTGTTGATGCAGCAAATTTTTTAAATGTGCCCTGTGCAGAAATCTTCCCATCTTACAGGCTGGCAGTTTCAGAGAAAGCTACCCACATCTATTATGTTTACCCACCCAGACTCAAACTAATCAGAATTCCAAAAATATTAAAAAAAAAAAAAAGAAAGAAAGAAAGAATAAGACTTTACTGTTTTAAAGTCCCCAAGGCAAAGTTCTCAAAGCCAGAATTTGCCACCAGCATCTTAGGAAGTTTTATTATTAATGTTGTTGGCATTGCATAAACAACACTGAGGGTAATTGAAAGAAAAGAGGGGCGGCTGGGTGGCTGTTGGTTAAGTGTTCAACTCTTGGTTTCAGCTCCGGTCATGATCTCACGGTCATGAGAATGAGCCCCAAGTCCGGCTCTGCACTGGCAGCGGGGAGCCTGCTTAGGATTCTCTCCCTCTCTCTCTCTGCGCCTCCCCTGCCCACGGGTGTGCATGCGCACATTCTCTCTCTCTCTCTCTCTCTCTCTCTCTCTCTCTCTCTCAAAATAAATAAACTTAAAAAAGAAGAAAAGAAAATTCTACTCTTATGCCATCCCCCAAATTCCATGGCTTTCTTATTTTCATTTTCTTCTAATCTTTACAGAAATACGTTTTTCTTAAATGGAGTGGAAAGTTGAGTAGATCCAACTTCAAATCCTCGACACATTTATGGGATATGCACACACGAGCTCCTCTCTTGGAGTCTGAGTGTATTTTGAAAGAAAATGTGAACAAATATACGTACATTTGCAACTGTTAATTCAGCTGTGGCATAATATTTAGTAAAAGGTATTTTACTAAAAAATAGGAAAAAGTAGGAAGACTGCTTCAGTCTTGATTACCCAGATTTGTCCACATCACCCTGCTTAACGATAGGACTTTAAACAAGAAGTGACCTTCTGGAATTACCCAGACTTCTTCTCGTTTTTACAGATAAGTTAACTGTCACCCAGATATATTGACTGTTCTGCCAAGATAACATGAGGAGTAAATGACGAGGCTGGGAAGAATCCCCGATTCCCTGACCGATGCTGCTGACTTTCTACCACATCCCCTCCCTTGCTACACACCCATAAAAGTTTGCTGAGAGGATGGGTCAGAATGAGTAATGATATTATAATGTCCAGTGATATTACACAGCTGATTTTCACAAACAGTTTTAATTCCATTTCTCACAGTGCAAAGATTAGGGCTCTATGACACTTGGTAGAAATTGCCCAAGACCAGAAGTTAGAAGATATGGGTTTAATATGGTCTCTACCATTTATGAGGCCTAAAACCCTAGCTGAACTACTTTACTTCTCTGAGCCTTGGTTTCTTTTTTATTTTTTTTAAGTTTATTTGTTTATTTTGAGAGAGAGAGAGAGAAAGAGCAGAAAAGGGCAGAGAGAGAGAGAGAGAGAGAGAGAGAGAGAGAGAGAGAGAATTCCAAGCAGGCTCCATGCTGTCAGCACAGAGCCCAGTTCAGGGCTGGATCCCATGAACCTAGGATCATGACCTGAGCCTACATCAAGAGTCAGATGCTCAACCAACTGAGCCACCCAGGCCCCCCTGAGCCTTGGTTTCTTACTTTGAAAAATGTCAGTGATAAGTCCTACCAGGTGTGAATCAAGGATCTAAAAAACATTCTATCCTTTGAACCAATAATCCCCCACTGCAGGATTCTTATCATTTAAGAAAAATGCCAGTATGCAGAAATAGCATTATTGTACAGAAATGTACCACCGCCACCCCTTTGTTGAACCTGCTATGTGGGAGCGCTACCGTGCTAGCTGACTTATCTCTAACCTTCGTGACAAATCAGAGAGATGGGTATTGTAGTGTTTATTAAACAAAAGAGAAAATGGAAGGCCGGCGGGGGGGGGGGGGGGGGGATGATTTGCTCAAAATCACAGTTGGTGAACGGTTAAGAGTGCAAGTCAATGGGTGCCTGGGTGGCTCGGTCGGTTAAGTGTCAGCTTCGGCTCGTGGCTTGTGGGTTCGAGCCCCGCATCAGGCTCTGTGATGACAGCTTGGAATGTGGAGCCTGCTTCGGATTCTGTGTCTCCTCCTCTCTCTGCCCCTTCCCCATTCATGCTCCATCTCAAAAATAAACATTAAAAATTTTTTTTAAAAAGAGTGGAAGTCAAAATCACACCTGCCCTTCCTGCTGCCCATTTTCTTTCTACCATGGCTTGTTATTCTCTATAATGGTAAACAATATCCAATGATAGTGGTTGATTTAAACATTATAGAATGGGGGATGCCTGGTTGGCTCAGTCGATCGAGCGACCGACTTCGGCTCAGGTCATTATCTCATGGTTCATGGGTTTGAGCCCTGCATTGGGTTCTGTGCTGAAAGGGCGGATCCTGTTTGGGATTCTCTCTGTCCCTCTCTCTCTGCCCCTCTCCAACTCCATGCTTTCTTTCTCTCTCTCCAAAATAAACAAACAAACAAACAAACAAACAAACTTAAAAAAAATTCTTTTAGGGGTGCCTGAGTGGCTCAGTCTGTTAAGCATCTAACTTCAGCTCAGGTCATGATCTCATGGCTGTGCGTCTCTCTCTCCCTCTGCCCTTCTCCCTTGCTCGTGTTCTCTCTCTCTCTCTCAAATAAAAAAAAAGGGTCTTAAGCTTTTTAATCATTTTTATTTAAATGCTTAATAGACTCTTCTGCCTGATAGAGTTAGGGAGGCACTGGGGTAGGAGGAAAGGACCTCCGTGGCCAGCACCTGGATGGGGATGGGAGCATACGGGCTTGGGCCGAGGATGTGGCAGCAGGGATGGAGGTCAGCCTCCTTTGTATGATAAGGCATTCACCAAGATGCCGGGTCAGTGGATCACAGAACAGAGTGAACATAAGGCCAACGAGGACTGAGTATAAACTTGTGACAAGGTGTGTTGTTGGGATTTAGATTTGGCTGCGCTAACAGAGAAACTTTTATTTAACTAGACGGAAGTATAATTTTCTTGCAGAGAAACCCAGGCAGGGTGTCTGGAACTGGATTCCCAGAACCAGGGACCCAGCTTCCTTCTATTCTGTGGCTCTGCCGTCCTAGGCATAGCTTCCATCTTGCTGTCCAAGAAGACAATTCTAGTTCCCACATTCTAGTATATTCTAGTTACCACGGATGGGGAAAGAAAAGGAAACACTCTCTTTAGGGCCACACTCTGCAAGTTATGTGCATCACTTTAAGACACACCCCATTGGCGAGAATGTGGTCACAGTGCTACATCAAATGCAAGGGAGTCTGGGAAATGTCGTCTTTAGAAGAACTGCTATAGCCAAACTGATAATCTCAAGGGTATCGAATTAGGGGAGAAGGGATGTTGAAGGACAGTTAGCCCAGAAGACAAACGAGAAGGGTTGTTATCCTGTTACCATCTGTAGAGACTGGGAAGGAAATATTAATCACGAAAACACAACAAAACATCCAAAATCCATTTTACAGTGCTCGAACTTTCCTTGGAGTTCTCATTGTACCTGCTTCAATTCTCCCCCATCACAATACGCTTCAGAGACACCGAGTAAAGTCTCACCTTATTTCTCTGGGCTACTTAGAGTCTCATATGTGTTGGACGGACCCCATTCTGAGACTGATATGTGCAGGATAAGTCATTTTTATTATATTCAGTTTAAGAGTCAGGACACAAGTTTGCATACAAAATCAAATTACAATTTTGATTCTTAAATGCGTAGGAAAAAAATTTGGAAGGAGGGGAAAATACCACTATGTGAGTGTTTTTTTGTTGTTGTTAGGATTATAAGTTTTTTCACTTTTTAAAAAATTATTTTGCAAATGTCTAAAATTTTTTTAATGAGCATCTGTGTGTTTTATATTCAGAAAAAAATTTAATGTTTCTTTATAAACCACTGCCTTCTTCTCAGTTCTTACATAAAACCAATGAATATAGTATATGTGAAGTTACTTTAAAACTATAAGGAAGGGGGCACCTGGGTGGCTCAGGTGGTGGGCGTGGGACTTCAGCTCAGGTCATGATCTCACATTTCATGAGTTCAAGCCCTATGTCGTTCTCTGTGCTGACAGCTCAGAACCTAGAGCCTGCTTCGGATTCTGTGTCTCCCTCCCTCTCTGCCCGCCCCCCCCCCCGCCCCCACTCATGTGCTCTCTCTCTCTCTCTCTCTCTCTCTCTCTCTGTGTCTCAGAAATAAATACACATTAAAAAAAATTAGAAAGGGGCACCTAGGTGGCTCAGTCAGTTGTGCCCGACTTCTGCTTGGGTCATGATCTCGTGGTTCTTGAGTTCAAGCTCCCCATCAGGCTCTGTGCTGACAGCTGGGAGCCTGGAACCCGTTTCAGATTCTGTCTCTCCCCCTCTCTTCCCCTTTCTGGCTCATTCTCTCTCTCTCTCTCTCTCTCTCTCTCTCTCTCTCTCTCTCTTCCCCCCACCACTCCCACCCTATCTCCCTCTCTCCCTCTCTCTCTCTCTCAAAAAATAAAAAAATATTAAAAAAAAATTTAAACTATAAGGAAAATTAGAAAAGCAAAGTTCTTAATATGTGTCATAACCGGTTATATTCCAAGGAAATGATGTTACCAGCAAGACAGTAGATTTAGGTGTTACTGGTTCTTCTAATACCAAGGCAGATCAATTGTGTTTTACACGGTATTTTTTCTGTCTTAAAGTTTGTTAGTACACTGGCTCATATTTACTAAGCACTTACCATTTACCAGTCAGAAATTTTTCCCATATGAAGGAGGTTCTATCATTATCTCCTTTTTTCAGACCAAGAAACTGAGGCTTCTGGTGATGAGGTAACTAACCTGAGATAACACAGTTAGTGATCTAATGTATAATTAAAAAAAATTTTTTTAATGTTAATTTAGAGAGAGAGAGAGAGAGAGACAGAACAGGGGACAGGCAGAGAGAAAGGGAGACACAGAATCCGAAGCAGGCTCCAGGCTCCAGGCTCCGAGCTGTCAGCACAGAGCCCGACGTGGCCCTCGAACCCACGAACCGCGAGATCATGACCTGTGCCGTAAGCCAGATGCTTAAGTGACTGAGCCCCCCAGGCGCCCCTCTAATGTATAATTTTTAAGAAAAATTCTACTTATCAAAATTAACCTGTCTAAACAGACTACCAGTGAAGAAATAGAGGAAGTCACCCCAGGTCCAGATTAGGAAGGGGAATTCTGTCGTCTGTCCACCTTTAAAGATCAGGTAGTCCCCCCCAAAAAAATAATAAAATAAAATAAAAAATAAAGATCAGGTAGTCCCAATGCTATTTGAACATAAGCCAGCACATGGAAAAAGAAGGAAACCTTCCAAGCTGATTGTATGAAACAAGTGTTCTGTTGTCCCAGTCCTTGATAGAGATGGCACTAAGAAAAAAAACTATAGACCAATTTCCCTTATGAATAACAGTGGAAAACTTTTAAGTAAAACATTAGCCAACAGAACCCTACAACACATTAATGGTCATGGATCATGTGGTTGGATTTTGATGCCAGTTGTGTTATATTCCCCTACCGTGCCCACTAAATACAAACACACTGAATTTTTTTCTAAAGTAGGTTCCATGCCCAACATGGAGCTTGAACTCATGACCCTGAGATCAAGGGTCACATGCCCTGTTGAGCCAGCTGGATGCTCCAAAACACACCCTATTTTTAAAACAGTGTTAAATACATACAGGAGTGTGTATGATAAATTTTCACGATTGAACACACTTAATGTAGTAGCAGTCATGTTAGGAAACAGAACGTTATTGGGGCAGCTGGTGGCTCAGTCGGCTAAGCGTCTGAGTTCGGCTCAGGTCATGACTGCTCAGTTCATGAGTTTGAACCCTGCATGGGGCTGGGCTCTCTGCTGCAGAGCCTGCTTTGGATCCTCTGTCTCCCTCTCTCTCTGCCCCTCCCCTAGGTTGCACATGCGTGACCTCTCTCTCTCTTTCTCAAAAATAAACAGGGGCGCCTGAGTGGCTCAGTCGTTTCAGCATCCGACTTCAGCTCAGGTCATGATCTCACGGTTCATGGGTTCAAGCCCTGTGTCAGGCTCTGAGCACAGAGTCTGGAGCCTGCTTCAGATTCTGTGTCTCCCTCTCTCTGCCCCTCCCCTGCTTGTTCGCTCTCTCTTCCCCTCTCTCTCTCTCAAAAATAAACATTAAAAAAAAAACTAAAGAGAAAAGAAAAGAAAAAAATTATTAATTCAACTTCATCAAAATGATGCAGTTTCGTATAGCACACACAAAGTTTTATCTGCAGAGATACTGCTAAGAGAACAAAAAGACAAAGGACACAATGAAACAAAATAGTTCCAGATCACATATCAGACAGAGGAGTTACATGTACAGTATCTGAAGAGTTCTCTGAATAGTAAGAAAACAATGTAATTTTAAAATGGGCAAAAGGCTTGAACAGATACTCTGCCAAAAAGACATCATCATCAAGCCCATGAAAATACAGTTGGTATCATAACCATTAGGGAAATGCAAATTAAAACCACAATGAGCTATTGTTACATACTTATTAAAACGGTTGAAAGAGGGGCACCTTGGTGACTCAGTTGAGCATCCAACTCTTGATTTTTGGCTCAGGTCATGATCCCAGGGTTGTGGGATCGAGCCCCATGTCCGGCTCCATGCTGAGCGTGGAGCCTGCTTAAAACTCTCTCTCTCTCTCTCTCTCTCTCTCTCTCTCTCTCTCTCTCTCTCTCCCTCCCTCCCTCCCTCTCTCTCCCTCTCTCTCCCTCTCTCTCCCTCTCTCTCCCTCTCTCTCCCTCTCCCTCCCTCCGTCTCTTTCCCCGGCTCACATGCGTGCTTTCTAAAATAAATTAACATTAAAAAAAATTTTTTTAAATACATAAAATGGCTGAAATGAAAATGATACTGTCAGCACCAATTGCTGGGGAGGATGGAAAGCAATGTTGGTGGTGGGAACGCAAAATAATACAGCCACTCTAGAAAATAATTGGCAACTTCCTATACATTCAAACACAGGGCTACTGGATGGCTGTGGGTTAAGCATCGACTCTTGATTTCGGCTCAGGTCACCATCCCAGGGTGGTGAGATCAAGCCCCTCAACATGTTTTGCACTGGACGTAGAGCCTGCTGAAGATTCTCTCTCTTCCTCTCCTTCTGCCCCTTCCTTCCTTGCGCACGCGCACGTGCGTGCTTTCTCCTTCTCTGAAATAATTAATTAAAAAATAAAGTCAAACATACAACCAAGAAACCCCACTCCTCTGTATCTACTCTATATTCACACAAAAAACCCTGTACATAAGTACTTATCCAGCTCTATTCATAATTGCCCTAAACTGGAAACTCGTCAAATGTCCTTCCAAGGCTGAATGGATAAACCAAATGTGACACATCCTGTAAAATGGGCTAGTACTCAGCAATTGAAAGGAACAAGCGGATGCTACAGTCTCACTTTGGATGAGTCTTAGAGGCATTATGCTGAGATAAGGCAGTCTCAAAAGCTTAGGTACTATGTGATTCCATTTATAAAATATTCTTAAAAAGAAAAAAAATGTTAGGGAGAACATATCAGTGGTTTCTAGGCAGAGGGAGAGCATGACTACAAACAGCACCACATCATTTTTGGGGTGTTGGCACTGTTCTGTATCTTGATTGTGATGGCGATTCCATGGATCTACACGTGCGTGGACCTGTACACTTCCCCCCACCCCAAAAGTGAATCTCCAGCCTTTAAGAAGAAAACTACATTTTGCTTGGCAAAAAAGCATCCTAAGCAAATTCAAAAGATCAACGTCAAATGGGGCGCCTGGGTGGCTCAGTCGGTTAAGCGTCTGACTTTGGCTCAGGTCATGATCTCACAGTTCGTGAGTTCAAGCCCCGTGTCGGGCTCTGTGCTGACAGCTCAGAGCCTGGAGCCTGCTTTGGATTCTGTGTCTCCTTCTCTCTCTGCCCCTCCCCTGCTCACACTTTGTCTCTCTCTCTCTCACTCTCAAAAATAAATAAACATTAAAAATTTTTTTAAAAAAGATAAACATCAAAGATGGGAAGAATATTCATATGACTCATTTCACAAAGCACTACCCTCCTCAATGTATAAACAGCTCCTAAATGTCAATAGCAAGGCCAAAACACCTACTCTCTGAAAGATCGAATGATATGAGCAGACAATTCACATTTAAGGAAATACAAATGACTTTTAAAATATGAATAGAGGGGTGCCTGGGTGGTGCAGTCGGTTAAGCGTCCGACTTCAGCCAGGTCACGATCTCCCGATCCGTGAGTTCGAGCCCTGCATCAGGCTCTGGGCTGATGGCTCAGAGCCTGGAGCCTGTTTCCGATTCTGTGTCTCCCTCTCTCTCTGCCCCTCCCCCGTTCATGCTCTGTCTCTCTCTGTCCCAAAAATAAATAAACGTTGAAAAAAAATTAAAAATAAATAAATAAATAAATAAATAAATAAATAAAATATGAATAGACAGTCCCCTTACACATAAGCAAAATGCACATTAAAGCTACAGGGATATGCTGCCATTTGTCTATAAGATTGGCAAAAATATCAAAGTTCAACAGCATGGACTGCTGACCAAGCACTGTCATTCATTGCTGGGGCGAATGTATATTAACGTATATTAGAAGATTTGGCACTTTCTATCAAATATTTTCTCTGACTCAGGCGTATTTGTGCTATGTGTGCAAAATGAGGTATATCCAAGGTTATTCCAGCATGGTTTTGTAATACTTAAAGAATGGAAACTAGCCAGATTCTATCACTAGGGAACAAGTTAAATCAATCACGGAATATCTCCATCCATTGAACTACTCTGCAGCTATCAAAAAGAATGAGGGAACTTTCCGTGCCCTGATAATGGACGATTTCCAGTATATATTATCGTTAAGGGGAAAAAAGCAAGGTGCAGAATGGTGCATGGGGTATGCAGCACTCCGTGCAAAACACAAAGAATATAAGCATTGACGTCGGTACTTGTGTCACACAAAGAAACTCTGGAAAACTAAGCAAGGAAATAACAGAAGTGGTTATTGGTGGGGAAGAGAAGAGGGGGGACAGAAAGACAGAGAGTAACAGCAGAAACACAATGACCATGACCTGCCTCACTGTATGCTTAATTTTTGAGCCATGTATGTAAATTACTTGGCCCCCAAAATTAGATTTTCAAATAAGAAGATGCATTTTCAGTGGCAGATCGCCGTCAGCCCCTTGGAACACAGAAGGGGCAGAAGAGCACGGAACGCTGAGACAGGAAACCAGAAGAAACACTTCCCTTGCAACAGAATTTAAAATGCAGAAGGAAGTAGGGCTGCCCAAACAGTGGGTATGTCCGAGAAAGAGGAGCCAAGGAGCAGAGGGAGTGGAAGAACAAAAATATTGTGACTCGGCTGTGGAAGACTTGAATGTAGGTCCTCTCTAGGCTGACTGGGGGGGCTGGGGGCAAGCGTTGTAAGTTCTCCAAGCCTGTGTGCTCATCCATAAAATGGAAATCACAACCAAACTCAGCTCACGAGGTTAAATAAGGTAAAGGTTAAATGAAAGGAACATGTTAGGGCACCCTGCAACAGGGAGCGGAGCTGTGTGCAGACAACGTTGCATTAAGAAATAAAAGGAAAACAGAAAAGCGGCCCTACGCCTTCCTGATGCCCCTTTCCTCTAGAGACCTGGAGTCTTGCACCAAGGAAGCCGGGGAGGAGCAGGCCTGGGAGGACCGGGAGACGGCAGGGGTGCAGGGGCAGAGTCACAATCCCCCTGGAGGCAGGGAGGAAGAGGAGAGGTCAGCCGGCCCCAAAGGATTCTGCTTCCCAACCAACTCCTCCTGAGTTTGCTAATTTGGTCAACAGGCTGCCTACTGCAGACCATTCTGGAGAACTTCTGGCGTCCTGAGAGCAAGGGCAAGCCATTTCTGAGGGCTTTGCGTAGGGTGTGGAGGGCGCACCGGCCAAATTTGTTCCGTGCAGAGAGTGGGAAGGTGGGTTGCGGGAAGGCAAGTCTGGGGGCCGGGACCTCTTTGGGAGGCAGCAGTCCAGGGGAGAGATGATGGTGGCCAGAACTGAAGGAGCGGAGAGACGTGGATGGAACCGAGAGGGTGTCAAAGATACACATGGCTGGACATGAAAGCAGTGAGAACAGACCTCACTCAGTAACTGCTGACAACAGAGGCCACCACTGAGCTTCTGAGTTTCTTTCCCATCTGAGCAGAGGTGACTGGGCATTTTAAAGGGAGAAGGAGGAAGGGGTAGGGGCACAGGGGGTTGAGAAGGGTCAGGGAAGTGAAAAGTTACAAAAAGCAGGAAGAGCAGGAAGGCAGTGCTGGTCCCCGTGAAACCGCCTGGGTTTGCTAACTGACCTTTGTGGAAGTTAGGCTCCCACACTCCCCCAGAGGCCGGGAGTCAGGGGCCCTGCCGGCAGGTTTGGCCGGGACCGTCAGTTATCTGGGCAGCCTTGAGTTTTCTCAGAGAGGCACTTCCAGTGGGAGGTGGGGGGCCCTAGGGTCATCTAGAGGATGCGGCTGCAAACTGTTAACAACTGTGTTAGCATCTGTTCAAGTCTGCATAGGCCGAGGTTGAGGCCTAGTCAAGGAAGGGCTCAAAGGAGCCTGGCTGTGGTTTGGTCAAGGAGAGAATCTTTACCAAGGCTTTGGTGAGTGTCTGGTTGTATACTGTGGGCAAGGGAGGGAGAAGCAGCAAGGGTGACCCCCCGCTTTGCCTGTGGAGCCCGCAGGGTAGGATGTTGTTGGTGTTCAGAGACAGAGAAACCGGAAAGGAGAAAAGATTCATAAGGAAAGATGGTCGTCAATCCTGACCGTGGTGAGTCTGAACACCTATGTTTGGGCGCCCAGTGAAAGTGATTAGTGGGCAGCTGGGTGTTAGGGTCCGGTCTCAGCAAAGGTGCCCGGGCTGGAGACCTCTATCTCCAAGTACCAACCGAGGGTATGTGAGCTAGGGCTGGACAATGAATGCAGAAGGAAAGAGAAGGCCCTGAGACACAACCCTCAAGAATATTACTTAATCCCCTTGGGGCGACTGGTTGGCTCAGTCCGACTCTTGATTTCCGCTCAGGTCATGATCTCGCGGTTCATGAGACTGAGCCCCAAGTCAGCCTCTGCGCTGACAGCGTGGATCCTGCTTGGGATTCTCTTTCCCTCTCCCTCTGTCCCTCTCCCCACTCTCTCCCCACCCCCTCAAAATAAGTAAATAAACATTAAAAAAATATATCACTAATCCCCCAAATGCCAGTGGGGTTAGGAAAGTAGGCACGATATCCCCATTTGTCAAAGAACAACACTGGATTGGAGACTGAGGTTGTGACAAAAGTCATCCAGGCACTCTAGAATCACAGCTCTTAATTAATTATTGATCCAATAATTAATTAATAATTAATCCCATCAGAATACATTTCTCCTCTCAAATAAATAAATAAAATGACCAGACAATTGTGTATTTTCTTTTTATGGATTTTGATTATTTTAATATTAAAAAAAATTTACTGACTAGGAGGGGTGCCTGGCTGGCTCAGTCAGTAGAGCATGTGACTCTTGATCTCAGGGTCATGGGTTCGAGGCCCACACTGGGCATAAAGCTTATTTAAAAAAAAAAATTGCCGGGGTGCCTGGGTGTCTCAGTCAGTCAAGTGTCCGACTTGGGTTCAGGTCATGATCTCACAGTTCATGGGTTCGAGCCCCACGTCGGGCTCTGTGCTGACAGCTCAGAGCCTGGAGCCTGCTTTGGATTCTGTGTCTCCCTCTCTCTCTGCCCCTCCCCTGCTCATGCTCTGTCTGTCTCTCTCTCTCTCTCTCTCAAAAATAAATAAATAAATAAACATTAAAAAAAATTCTTTTTTTACAAATTTACCCGCAAGGAGCAAGGAATAGGAAATGATGTAGGAGCAGTCATGTGCTCCTACATGTGGCTGATTCTAGCCACATATTCATGTGCTCACCCAGAACTAATAAGTACATCCCCTTGTCATGTGCCACACCTCAAACACACATGCTCTCTCTCTTTCAGAGACATTGACCCAACCAAGGCCATCCGTAATCTCTGCAGGGCAAGCTCTCAGGGCACACACCCAAGGGAGGAAAGATCTGAAACTTCTCAACGGCCACTGAAGTCAGCACCCAAGCTCCATACAACCCTCAAACACACTGTATATCAAGAGAGATAATTAGCCCACTGTTGCCTTTCTCTTGGCGGTCACTTGCTAAGTTCCTTTTTCAGAATGGTTTTGCCATTTACTGTTTTATTTATTTATTTTTCATGTTTATTTATTTTGAGAGAGAGAGAGCACAGGCATGCATGAGCGTGAGCAGGGGAGGAGCAGAGAACAAGGGAGAGAGAGAGAGAGAGAATCCCAAGCCAGCCGCATGCTGTCAGCACAGAGCCCAGCTTGGGGCTCAGTCTCATGAACCATCAGATCATGACCGGAGCAGAAATCAATATTCACACGCCTAACTGACTGAGCTACCCAGGCACCCTGCAATTTATTATTTTTTACTTTATTTTTGTTGTTTTATTAAATGTTTGTTCTTGAGAGAGAGGGAGAGAGAGCGTGAGTTGGGGAGGGGCAGAGGGAGAGGGAGACAGAGGATCCAAAGTGGGCCCTGCACTGAAAGCAGAGAGCCTGATGTGGGGCTCAAACTCACGGACCATGAGATCAGGACACTTAACCGACTGAGCCACACAGGCTTCCCTTGTTTTTTTATTTTTTAAAAATGCTTATTTAATTTTGAGAAGAGAGAGCATGTGAGCAGGGGAGGAGCAGAGTGAGAGAGGGACATAGGATCCTAAGCAGGTTCAGAGCTGACAGCAGTGAACCTGATGTGGGTCTCGAACTCACGAGCCATGAGATCGTGACCTGAGCCAAAGTCCAGTGCTTAACTGACTGAGCCACCCAGGCACTATTTTAAACCCATGATAAATAGATATCCATTTTTCAGTCAGGTTGGTTAGTTCAACACTGTTTTCTTCCATAACAGACAACAATTCAGCCATGAACATGAGGAAAACATTATTGATTTCTGTCCTTTAACCTCCATCATTACTCAGATTCAAAGTTATACATAAGAGTCTATCTTTGGTAAATGTTGTTTCTGGGAACTGTGCTCTTTAATCACACTCTGCCTAAGGGAAAGCCTCTTTACCACAGGACAGGGTTTCATAGGGTCCTTCCTACCTTCAAATTCTTGTCCTTCCTGGAACCTCAGAACGTGACCTTGCTTGCAAATAGGATCTTCGCAAATGCAATTAGTTAGGATGAGGTCAGGCTCGTACCTGTTAGGATGGCTATTATGGAGAAAAGCGAAAACAGCAAGTTGGTGAGGATGTGGAAAAACTGGAACTCTTGTGCATTGCTGATGGGAACATAAAATGGCGCAACCACTGTGGCAAACAGGTTGGCGGCTCCTCAAAAATCAAACATAGAATTACCGCCTGATTCGGCAATTCTGATTCTAGCCACATATTCAGAAGACTTGAAAGCAGGCACTCAGACAGATTCTTATGCAATGGTACGCACAGCAGCATCACTCACAATCGCCGAAGGATGGAAACAGCCCAAATGCCCATCGTCAGATGAATGAATTGACAATTGCACAATATACATCCAATGAGATATTATTCAGCCTTGAAAAAGATTGAAAGTGTGTCCCATGCTACCACATGGGGGAACCTTAAAAACATACTGTGATGAAATAAGCCAGACACAAAAGGTTAAATATTTGTAAGACTCCACTTATAAGAAGTTCCTAGGAACAGACAAATGGATAGAGACACAAAGTAGAACAGAGGCCACCAGGAGATGAAAGGAGGGCACATGGGAACTATTCTTTAATGGGAGTACACAGATTCAGTTTGGGACATTAAAAACGTTCTGGAAATGGATAGTGGAGACGATCGAATGCCAATGGGAATGTACTTACTGCTACAGAATTGTATACTAGAAGCTCGTTAAAATGGTAAGTTTTATGCTATGTGTATCTTAAGCGCAATACGAAAATAATGATGATAAGAGAAAAAAAGATGGAGAGGAGGCCCTTAATCCAGGGTGACTGGGGTCCTAAAGAAGAGAAGAGACTACAGGGGAGGAGGCCGTGTGACGAGATGAGATATACTGGGAAGACCTCACGAAGGTGGAGGCAGGCATTGCCGTGACGTTTCTAGAAGCCAAAGGAAGCCAAGGATTAATGGCGGCCAGAAGTGAGGAAGGATCCTACCCCAGAGTCTTCAGGGTGGACACGGCCCTGTCGACACCTTGAATTTGGACTTGTAGCTCCAACTGTGAGAGAGTCAATTTTTGTTGTTGTAGGCCACCCAGTTTGTGGTGCTTTGTTACCTCACCCCTGGGGAACTGATGTGTCCTATTTCACGTAAACATAAAAAAGAAGCCTTTGCTTTGGGAGGTTGGGGAAGGGGCAGGAAGGGAGGATCTCAAGGGGACACGCAGAACACCGTTTCCTGGGGCACCTGGGTGGCTCGGTCGGTTAAGTGGCTGACTCTTGATCTCGGCACAGGTCATGAGCTCAGTTTGTGAGATGGAGTCCCTTGTTGGGCTCTGCGCAGACAGTGAGGAGCCTCCTTGGGATTCACTCTCTCCTTCTCTCTGCCCCTCACCTGCTCACAGATGTGGGTGCTCTCTTTCTCTCTCTCAAAATAAATAAATAAACATTAAAAAAACAAGAGAGACAGTTTTCCATCCGTTCCTTTTCAAAAACCAGCTACATTTAACTCTTGTCGGATGAAATCCCATTGTCTATTTACGGCTTACTACACACACGGTAAACCTTATCTAAATGATATTTCTACTTTGTAGATGTTTAAGAGTTAAAAATGACAATATTTGCTTGATGGAATACTATGTTTTAGATGTTTAATATATGGAAAGGTATTTACAAAATATACTAAGCCAAAGAAAAGGTTACAAAAGCAACTTGATTCAAAACGTGAAGATGTATGTATGCCAGGGAGTTAACAGTGGATACTGTTTCCTCAGGAATTTTTCAAAATGTTTTTGAATGAGTTACTTTAGTAATCAGAAAAAGAAATTAATGTTATTACAAAATAACAAGTCAATGTCAAATAGTTGAGTTGATGGGTTGAAGTTAGCCTTTGGCTGGGGGGTTGGGGGTAGCTCTTACAAACTCTGAGCCAGGGGTCCAAGAGCATGCTACTGTCCATGGACCCAAGCCCTTGACATCTGGTTCACTCCCCTGGTGTTCCCCCCTCAGTCATCTGAGTTACGTGGAGATCTGAGGTTACTGGAGAATGCAGTCCTTCGAGGTTCCCCAGTGACCCCTGGGCTCAGAGCTTTGGAAGCAACTGAATTATTCTCCCACAAGAATGATGATGTTTCCGGGGCGCCTGGGTGGCGCAGTCGGTTAAGCGTCTGACTTCAGCCAGGTCACGATCTCGCGGTCCGGGAGTTCGAGCCCCGCGTCGGGCTCTGGGCTGATGGCTCAGAGCCTGGAGCCTGTTTCCGATTCTGTGTCTCCCTCTCTCTCTGCCCCTCCCCCGTTCATGCTCTGTCTCTCTCTGTCCCAAAAATAAAAAACGTTGAAAAAAAAATTAAAAAAAAAAAAAAGAATGATGATGTTTCCATGTTTAGAGACATTCTCTACATATTTGATTATTTTTCTTGCTGAGAATAACAGTCTCATTATTTAAACAGTTTAGTTTATATTGACAAATATTTATTTTACCAGGCACCATGTTAAATGTTGTGGAGGGTGGGGGGGGGGGCGGGGTAGTTTTGTGATCAGAATCATGAGATCTAGAATCCAACTGGCTGGAATTTGAATCCTGGCTCTCTAATTTCCTCACACAGTGAAATGGGCAAATTATTTAATTTCTTCTTCAATCTGCAAAATGGAGACAATATACTTAATCAAACCTAAGGTGCTTTTGATTAGAAGCAGACATTATTTACTTCTAAGAAAGACAAATATTACTCATTAAACTTTGACATGTTGCTTTGAACAATATCCCTGTACGGCGCATGGACTGGTTACACCGGCCTCTCGTGGCGCTGAAATTTCTTTCATCTAGGCCAGAAATCTGGCAATTTCTCCCACCTCCTGTTGCATTGTTTGGCAGGCAACGGGCAGTCCCTTTGTGCACATCTCAGTAACTGAAGATAACACAGCTTCACCTACCTGGAGGGGAGTTTTCTTTCCTTAGGTCCATGAAGCCCTTGGGGGTTGCTTTGCAAGAAGAAGTGTGATCATTTCTCTAAGAGCAAATTTCCAGCTCCATTTTCGTGATTTTCTGGGCTCACACATAGTCCCAACAACGCACATAGCTCAGGCGAAATGCAAACTTCACCAGCAACGACCAAGGCTGGGTATGCGGAGGCAAAGACAACTATGTGTGGGCTGCTTCTGGCCCATACTGATTGCAGAAGGCCATCAATTGTACGGTGCATCAGGATGCTGAGATGTTAGTGAAAGAAAAAAAAATTCTTTTAAATATATATTAGAATTAATTAAATCAGCGATACCGATACTTCCCTCTTGGAGTTTTGTGATGGTTACTTATGTGGTTATAACACAATCCCAGCTATCCTGAAGGGTGTAGGTCCTGAGGTTTAGATCTAAACTGGGCTCCAAAAGAACGAATGCTCTGTGATCGTTAAGTAAGTAGAACCCTGGGGCCCTCGCTTTCTTTCCCAGGGGATTTCTATATCCTCTCTCTGCTTCTTGGATCCAGCCACTTAGCAAGCATGGACCGACATTGTACAATCGGTGCTATGTAAAGGGCTCTCCAGATTCGCGGTCGGCATTCAACAAAAGCAAGTCCAGTGACCCGTGGGATGAAAATATTTGGAGCTCCTAAGCATTGCTCATGTGTTTAAAGGTGGACAGTGATCAGGGCGTCGAAAGAGCAGCTGAAAACAAAGCAGTCTGGGGAGAAAGCGGAAAGCACAAGGCCTTAAAGATGGAAAAACGAAAATCGGGGGCACCTGGCTGGCTCAGTCAGTGAGCACGCCGCTCTTGACCTCAGGGTTGTGGGTTCAAGCCCCACGTTGGCTGCAGAGATCACTTAAAAATAAAATCATTTTTTTTTTTAAAAGGGGTACCGGGGTGTCTCAGTCTGTTAAACATCTGACCCTTGATTTCGGCTCAGGTCATGATCTCATTGTTTGTGAGTTCGAGCCCAGCATCGGTGTCAGTGTGGAGCCTGCTTGGGATTCTCTCTCTCTCCCTCTCTCGCTGCCCCTCCCCAACTCTTGTATGTTCTCTCTCTCTCAAAATAAATAAATAAACTGTTTTCAAAAACCTTTAAAAAGAAAATTGGTGAATGAGGAATGAGAACTAATTTCTGACCCTTGCTTCTCCAAGTCTATTGGGCTGACATTTCCTTTCTATGTTTCCCTTTTAAGCACTATGAGAATCAAGGTCCTTCACATCCACTTCACAATTTCATCAAGGAGCAAATGGAAGCCTGGGAGGGGAGGTGACCTGAGGGACTTGGGTTCTGGTAGGTCCGTGGAGACTGCCCTCCCCTCCTCCTTTATTCGTTTCCCACACTTATCAATTGTTGTAAAATGTATTCTCAGATTGATGGAAATACCTAATTCATTGACAGAGACGTCTGTTAAACAGCACTCCTTCCATCACGGCCGGGGAGGAACTTGATAACTAATATACAAAGAAGTGCCTGGCATTTAGGAAAGAAACGTAAAGAAAAAAATTAAGAAATTCCGTAGCAACAACAAAAATATCTTTGTTGGTCAGGCTATAGTAAAAGGAAGACAAAAACACCAAATAAGGGACCTGAGCTTGTGTTTTTTTTTTTCCTATAAATAGACTTTGGATAAAAGGGCAAAGACATGAATTTTCCACTAAAATAATACTTTTAAGGCTGTTAATTACAGTAAAAAATGTGTTCTCAGATCAGAGTGACACAAATATACACATATGTGTGTATATATATGTGTATACATCATATTTACATATATTAAATATGTATTTTGTAATAAATAAATATGTTTTTATTTAGTGTTTAAAGGTCTAGAAATAAATATAAAAGCATCAGCATGGCCAAACACGGCAGTGATTTTCTAGACTTAAAGGTCTAGAAATTCTGCCAAAAGCCCCTTTCCAGTAAAAGCGGAGCCTCTGATAAGTTACAAACTTGTCTTGCTGATAAATTCCTCTCCCAGATGCTGACCAACTGGAAAAAAACATCGATCCCAGTGGAAGTCTGAGAAATTTGGAGGACAGTGACTCTGTCAGTAGCCAAGAAACGCTAGATGCCCAAGTAAGGTGTTTTGGGTAATACATCAGAGACACTGGCTGGTTCAGGCTTAACCCCAAGGGAGAAGTGGGTGAAGTTCAGGAGTAGGCCAAAGTACCCACAGAGGAGAAAGCCTGGGCGTCCCGATGGACCCAGACCAGGACCTAACCTCTCAGGCTCAAGGCTTTTTTGGTTTCTATTTCCCTGGGCTGCATGGCTTCCCATCTATTCTGTCAGGTTCTTCCAAACACCAAGGATTAGGGTGTAAGTGAGGTGCTCCGAGGGGAATGGCGAGGTCAAGAGTGCAAATTAGACCTCAGACCTTGTTCTGCCTCAAGCAAAGGCACTGGACTTTTGTGCTTGCGCCACTCAGTTGATGATTATAGTCTGTGGGGCTGGGCATGAGCATGGGGGAAGAATAGAAACTCCCAGGGGCTTCAGGCTCTCTAAATGGATGGGTGGCCCCAGTGCCCAAGGGCACTCCTCAGAGAGTCACTCACAGAGGCTGGCAATGGGCATGCTCAGAACCGGTGAAAGGAACCCACGGGGGTCTGGGCAGGGCCACAGCTGTGTCTGCTGTAGTCTTTCTGCTTCCTTCCCTTTGCCTGCTTCCTCCCCACCCCCACCCCCACCCTCTCTCTCTCTCTCTCTTACTCGCTCACTGCCCAACCTTCTCTGCTATCTCTTGCGTTTGGGTCAGGTACGGCTGCTCCAGGCTCTGTGTCCTATCACTTCCCATGAGAGTGCCTGGAAGAGACTGATAGTCTGCATCCCTGTTCCATCCTCCCAGGAGAGAGAATCTCTTGACTTAATTTGAACCAGGTGTCTCCACCTCAGTCCAACTGACTGTGGTCATGGAGCCTAGGAGTGCAGGATCTTAACGTGTGTGTGTATGTGTGTGTGTGTGTGTGACAGAGAGAGAGAGAGAGAGAGAGAGAGAGAGAGACAGAGAGAGAGAGACAGAGAGAGAGAGACAGAGAGAGAAAAATACTGGGGTGGACAGACCAACAGGTTCTCAGAAAAGCTCAGGATGGACCTGGCCAACTTCACCTTGGATCTCCTGGTCTGGGCTCATTCAACTACATACCTTGGATTTTAGGAAAACAGATGTCACAAATGTCCAGAGAGAAAAAAAATATGTCTGACTTCGAGGCCAGAGGCTCTAAAAGCTTAGTTGGTTCAAGAGGGATGGGGGCTTAACAAGAGCAAAGTTCTGGACAAGCAATTACAAAGGATGCTCGTTTTTTGAGGAAGAAATGGGAAGATCTTAAGAAAGTCGGGTGGTGCCTGGGTGGTGACATCAACACACACAGACTATAAACGATTGTGCACAACACGGCAGGGTGTTTACAGAGTCATGTCAATGACAGTTATAGAACGAAAATAACCAGTAGAAGGAATTCAGAGAACAAAATATTCAGGAGCCTTTAAAAATAGATATAATTGAAATAATAACAAAGAGGTAACTCACTGCTTGAGACTGGGGTGTAATGATAAATGACTAGCGTGAGAACACAGGCCTTTTCAAGACCTTTAAGTGGAGAAAGCAAGTTTAAAACAGCAGAGCCAGCGAGATAAGTGGTAAATATAGAATTATGTTTATCTTCATGCATTGAAAGAAAACAAGAGCAAGCT
This sequence comes from Herpailurus yagouaroundi, assembly GCF_014898765.1. Lineage (NCBI taxonomy): Eukaryota > Metazoa > Chordata > Mammalia > Carnivora > Felidae > Herpailurus > Herpailurus yagouaroundi. Next base: position 13,096,493 of record NW_024412405.1, read on the forward strand.
GAATGTTGAGTTTATGGGTAAATTTTTCTTCTTTTTTCCCCCCCTGTTTTGTAGACTATGAACTGCCACTGCCATTGTTTATATCATGAGAATAAAATTAAGTCAATGAGAGAAAAGAGTAGAACTATTTCAATTTAGTTTCTTTTCCTTTTTTTTTTAACAAGAAAATTTTCTAGTGGAACAGGGAAACCACACATCCTGAAGAGGGTACCAAGGTCTGGATGGAAGGGGAGTTAAGGGGCAATCTAGATGCTTTAAATGAGTTTAAGAGCCCAGGTCCAGGCAGATTATTCCCCAGAGCCTTGCAAAAACGTTACAATGATGTGCCTGGAACCACTGCTAGCAAACCAGACAAATTCAAGGCAGCTACAAAATGTGAAAGCAGCATCACCGAAAAGGTGAAGAAGCAAAGTTGCCTTAGATGAGAGTTGTTCCGGGAAGGCATCATTTGACCTTGGGAGGCAGCTGTTTCCTGTGCCCACCATCTTTGGGCAGCTGTTTCGCGATGCCCCATGATGATGGTATCATTGTGTCCTCCATGGGCGGGAGGCTGGGCAGGTCACAGTTCCTGAGGAAAGCTGGGTGGCCCCTCAGTGGACTACAAAGTAACCCCCCGCCCCCAATAACTAAAGCTGATCTAAAAAGGCAAGTCCTCTCTTGGCTCTTATGAGTAATTGTCGCAAAGGTCACAGGTTCTCATTTTACAAACAACCCAGGGTCACTTACACATAATCTATGTGTCAGGGTAATTTATTGGGGTGTTTCTTCTGACAGTCTCCCCCCCACCCACCATTGCACCAAGGTGAACCGGCTCTTTGTGCTTCCCCCACCTTTCCCACTAACCTTGTGCTCAGGGGAAGTTGTGCTCACAGGACTCTGCACCAAAAATGAAACTACACAAAAGATGTGTTTCTTCCTGGCTTTATTTTCCTAAAACCAGAGTTCATTGGAGAACCAATGTTCTCATTCTTTGAGGACACCAATGGGGAGAGGAGCACCGTGGAGACAAACGAAGGCAGCTGGAGGGATTTCTTCTTACCTATAGGAGCCGAGAGGTAAGAGATATGCATCTTTTGCACAAAGATATACGGTTGTCAGGTCATTTACTATCTGCCTCACTCACACTTGTGACTCTCCGGGGCAGAGACGGAGTCTTATGTAAACACATAAAAACATAGCAGGTGTTCTGCAAACATTTATGAATCAGAGAATGGTGGACAGCAAGGAAAAGGGAAACAGAGGAAATTGAAGTCAGTTTTGGAAGTAGAACTCTGGGAAGCAGATACTTAGTAAAAGACTGGAAGAGGAAAGGCAATCAGCTTGAACCCCAGGGGCCTGCATGAATAAAGGAAGAAGACATGTAAGGAGCAAGGCCAGTACCAAGAAGTAGCCTCACCAGTGAGAGACCTAAGGCGGAGGGCTTCTCCTGAACTTGCTCCTTCATTGGAAGGTGAAGAGTCTAATACCCTCAGCAGAAACAAATGCTGTTGCCACTATCTCCTTCTTAGAATTTCAGAGGAAAATAGGCTCAAAAGATTATTTGAATAAGCATGCTTCCTAAATTAGCTTATAGCAACTTTCCTAGAATTCCTTCCAGTGCTGCTTCTGTAATCCATGAAACAAATTCTGTATCTCAATTCCTGGTGACACTACTTCCTGGAGAACATACTTGGATTTATAGATTAAGACGATTACTGTGGATTAAGAGAATAATGGCCAGATCAAGAATGTCATGCTAATTAGGAGCAGAGCCATTTGCAAACCTAAAGAAACAGATATTAAGACATCCAAAGGGTGGCCCCAGCACGTGTGCCTCAGTGTCTCTTTGGAGAGTTGTTTGTTCCCCAAGTTAGGCCCCCAAGAAGGCTGCAAATGCTTGGGTAAGGAACCAGAGAAGGGTTATAGCTGTAGGGACTACTTTAGGAAAAAGAGCAGGTGTTTCCCTCCTCTCCTCATTAAGGAAAGCAGAGCTGGATTTGCTCTAGGGGACTTTAGAATGGGTAGAAAAACATTCTAGAGTCCTCATCCCATGCACAAGGCAGTGGTGGGGACTTCTGTTTATCAGGGTGAAAGAAATCTGCATTGGAGAGTGTTACACATTTAGCAGGTAAACGCGGAGTTGTTTCCATGATTGCTGTTTTAAGTGTAGGTTTAATCTTCCTAGCCCTTCCAGAAAACTACAGATAATAGGCATTAGGCTTGTGTGCTTAGGTCACAGACTAGTTGGGGACAAACTGGATTTACTGGTTCAGGAATCTCACCATGACTGATGTCTCTGCAGTGCAATGGGGAGCCACTGGAGGCTTTGAAGCAGAAGAGTGATGTGATCCAACCTTTATTTTAACTGGACCCTTCTGTTGAAAATCGATCAAGGGACTAAGGGTAGAAGTGAGAAAACCAACAGAGAGGCCATTGCAGTCATTCAAGAGAGAAGTGATGGTGTCTTAGACCAGGGTGGGTATCATGGAGGTGGTGAGGAGGTGTCAGATCCTGGATCTATTTTGACAGGAGAGCCAGATGGATTTGTTGATAATCAGATACGGGATGGGAGAGTGAAAGTGAAGTCAAAGACGGCCCTGGGGTTTTTTTGCTCGGGGGTTGACCAGCACGCTGGACCTCGGCGAATGGCACTGCCATTTACTGAGATGGGAAAGGCAGAGAGAAGCAGGTTTTGGAGGGGGGAAGTAAGAGCTGTTTTAGACAAATGAAGTTCGAGAGGCCTATTAGATATTATAGATGTTTAGTAAGCATTTGGATGTGGTCCAGACTGCAGAAAGAACTCTGTTGGAGATAATAAATTTGAGAGTCATCAATGCTGAATATTGATCTTACCAAAAATTACAATACAGCTGTACTGGGAGGAAGGTGGGAGGAAACAGTTTATGCGTGCATGGGGGAGGGCTATATCAGAAGGCAAGTCTTCATCTTGCACAGAAGGAACTCAGTGGTAAGTAGCTAATGGGGGGGGAAATCAAGAAATAGCTGTATAAGCATCACGAGAAGCTATTATCCGTATCACGTCTGCTCCGTATCCTTAAAATTTCCTTCCTCATCTTTTTTAGGATGGGTGTTTTTAAGAGTTTATTTTTCTTTCTTTCTTTCTTTCTTTAATTATTTGTTGTCTACCACATGGAGGCATTCAACAGCCATGTGATTTTTTTAAGTAATCTCCACACCCAAAGCGGGGCTCCAGTTCACGACCCCGAGATCAGTCAGATACTCATCTGACTGAGCTAGCCAGGCACCCTTTTTTTTAATCTCCTTTTTAACAGTTTTATCAAGACACGAGTCACAAACTATACAATTCATCCATTTAAAATGTACAGCGTGGTATGTTTTAGTATATTCATAGAATTGTGCAACCATCGCTACAATTAATTTTAGAATTTTTTTATTATGCCAAAAAGAAACCCTTTGCCCCTTAGCCATCAACCCTCAATCCCCTACCCCTCTCCCCCAGCCTAGGCAACCAATATTCTACTTTATGTCTCTATGGACTGGCCTATTCTCCATGTTTCATATAAACGGAATCACACGATATGTGGTTCACTTTGCTGGTTTGGGTTTTTTGATTCTCCTCTTCCTCTCTCCTAAGTTCTGTCTTTTCAAGCCGCCCGCACCCCCACAGCCAAGCTTCGGGTTCTTTGTTCCCTACTTTGCAGAAGCCCCTGTCATCACTCCTGAATTCAGCTGTTCTTAGAAAATCCTGCCTTTGCCGTGGCCCTCCATGACAAGAACATGCATACCTCCCTACAGCCCTACCAATGACTGTCATTCAGTGCTGTGAATGAATCGGAAACATTCCAGAGTATCTTGGACTGTGTTGCCTGAGAGCAGGGCTGCCTGATGATTTCAGGCAACATTCTAGGCAGCCCAATCAGAGTTTATCAGCAGCACCGTTTACCCTACTGCAAATTATAAGGCATAGAAAGTTTTTGAGGGGAAACTACATTGCAGTTTATATTTTGGATTGGATTCCACAGCCTTGTGAAACATTTCTATCCCACATTCTTCTTTTATACTTAAACAAGGGAAAGGGGTATTTTTTACATTGAGTTTTACAGACTCAACAATAGCGCTTTTGCTTTTAAAGCTCCATGGGTTACCTGTGACAACAAAATCTTTTTCCACACTGGCATTTGCTGGGGAATTGAAGCGGAGTGCTGAACCTGTTTTCAACACATGTAGGTATATCAGAGGATGTTCTCTGGATTGGTTCAAGAAGTGGCCATCATGTCCAGAATACTGTCTTCCTCATAAAAAAAAAAAAAATTAGAAAGAGTTTTGTTTTCCATGCTTACTACATTCAGATTTTAATCCTGTTCATCCAAAGGGGTTTCTCTCAAGCTTTCAGAGCATAATTTATAGCATTTTGCAAAGAAAAACACTTCTTCAATCCTTGCGGGCTTTTTCTATGCATTTATTATGTGAATTAGCTAACTACGAGAACTGAGAAATAGTCCCATTTATAATGCAAATATAACATTTGAATGCGCCCCCCCCCCGCAACAGCACAAAATTAAATAAAACATTTCTTGATTTAAGGTACTTAAAAAAACAAAGCTGTCAAATACTTCTTATGTTAAAAGAGGTGCAATAAAGATGTAAAGCAGACAAAGGACCACAGTATCTTGAGTCACAGCAAACAAAAGGAACACTCTACAGAATACACTTTATTCTAAGGAAAATCGGAGGCTATTGAAAGGCTTTTATTACATGAGTGACGTGATTTGATTTGCTGCGTGGAGAATCCATTGGAAGGAGCCAGAGTAGAAGCAGGGAGCCCAGGTGGAAAAATTACTTTGGTTGGAGAGACGCTTCTCGAGCTTCCATGTACATGCAAATCACGGGGTGAGGGGGGTGTGTCTTAGCAAACTTCTAGATGCATATGATACTCCTGGTCATGGGCCGCACTTTAAGTAGTGAGGTTCAGAGTAGGCAGTAACAGTAGTGATGGAGGAAATGGGTGGATACCCAAGGAATTTAGACAATAGGTTTCTAAGACTAGCTGATTAATCAGGAGAAGGAGAAACCTAAAAGAGGGGCCCAGGAATGTGTGATGCAGATGCCAACACAAAAAAATGCTGCAAGAAGGCACCATAGGCAACCACGTCAGATGCTCAGATGAAAAAACAAAAGACCGCAAATGGCCCATGAGACACAAGTGCCCACCTAAGTCACTGGTGAATTTAGCACGGTTCCGGCAGAGTGGTGGTGGTACCCTCGATGGAGGGATCTGAGAGGGAAGACTGAGACAAGGAACTAGAACACACTTTGAAGAAGGGGGTGGAGGTAAGGAGATGGTTGGGATGGTAGCTGGAGAGCATGTGGTATAGGGGGAAGGTTGTCTTTTATCTTTCAAAATAGAAAAGACATCAGTGTGTTTAAATGCTGACAGGAAAGACTGGGTGAAAAAGAGACCAGAGATCCAGAAGTGACAGAAACTGAGAGGTATCGTGAGGTCCCTGAAAACAGAAGAGGGTTGCAAGGAATGGACTTAGATGCAAGGAAAGGGCTTGTGCCATATTGTGGCAAGAAGAGAGGGTCAAGACCAATGTCAGTAGGTTTGTAGACATGGAGGTGAGAGATGAGACATCTGTCATCTGATGGCTCTGTTCTTGGTGATGCAGGAGGGAATGTTGTCTACTAAGAGCAATAAGGCAGAAGTAGTGTGCTGGGCTGTGAGGGGACCAGGAAGGATGACCATCCAGAGTAGAACAGGTGGTTCCCATGGAGGGCTGGGGGTCTGTATGCAGCGGGCGATTTCACACCCAGTCTGCGATTTGCTGCAGGTGCTCAGCCTCCAAGGTACAGGAGAGTGAAGGTGAACCTTTGGTCCATCTGGGGTCAGCCATTTGCTGAGTGAATGTGTAAGGAAAGTCCAAAGAGAAACAGAGTTTGGTTTAAGCTAGCGAAAAGAATGTTCTATAGGCTATAGGGCCTGGCACCCGGTAGGTTTACAAGAATTGTACTCATTATCACAGGAGAAGAGAGACAATTCCCAGCCTCTCCTCAGCCTCCCCCCAGCCCTCCACCCCTCCTCCAAGACCACCCTCACCTACATTCCCCACCCCCATGATATCTGTACTGAATATGAAGGTACTTTTGGAAGTAGCTGTGATACTTATTTTATATAATCATTTATTTTTCAGTCATTTTATGTGTCCCCACTTCATCATTATCTAAATGAGAATGCAGAGTCTCAGAAATCAGGTTCTTTGTTCAGTTGTTCAGTTTACCGCTGGAATAATGTTCTGTGTAGCTAGTTCTGAGTTTCAACAAATGATAGTACTTAAGGAAAGTAATCATCGGATGAGCCACAGTATGTAATTTATCATCATCATCATCATTTTTTATTGAGAAAATCACATTTTTCTAAATATAGTGGCACATAAGTTCTCTCCCCCCCCCCCCCCGAAAGTGGTTTATTACTGTTACTAGTCTGTAAGGATTGCATTTGGTCTGTGATCTGGAAATTAAAAGTTTCTACGGAAGAAATAGATTTCAACATAAAGGTCACATTAGGAATGAGTAGTGACAAAATCAGAAACATGTTTCAGTACAAGGAATTAGGAAGTTGGGCAAACAATGTTGCTTCTTTTAAGTCTGAGTTTCTTCATCTGTGAAGTAAGGAAATGAGAAAATATGACTCCCAGTAGACTCTATGACTGTACGATCCAAATAGTAGCCACTCCCCACGTGTGGTTACTTAAATTTAAGTTTAGGGGCTCCTGGGTGGCTCAGTTGGTGAAGTATCTAACTCTTGACTTTGGCTCAGGTCACGACCTCGCAGTTCATGAGCTCGAGCCCCACATGGGGTTCTGTGCTGATAGCACAGAGCCTGCTTAGGATTCTGTCTCCCTCTCTCTCTGCTCCTCTTCTGCTTGTTCTCAAAATAAAAATAAAAATAAACTTTAAGTTAAATTCATTAAATTAAATAAAAAATTCAGCTCCTCAGTCACACCTGCCACATTTCAAGTGTTCAAAGGCCATATGCATCTAAGTACTCTACTGGACAGCATGGATATAGAACATTTCCATCACTGCAGAAAGCTCTATTGGACAGTTCTGGTCTATAATTTCAGTGTTCGTACAATTGCAACAGAGGGAAGATGTTAAGATGCTTCCATAAGTCATCGTGTTGTAATTTTCCACTTAACCATACGACACTACATTGCTAGACTACACCTACATCTCACATGGCCCAGTGGATTGGCGGGAAACTAAGGTAAAGTGAACCTAGTGCAATGAAATAATCTCTACATAATGGAGAGAAAATACATTCTAAACCCCTCTTGCTTTCCTTCCCTCCCTGCCCTTCTTCCTTCCTTTGCTGAATTTTTTATTAAGTGCCGAGACTTGAGTCAGCTATTGAGTATTCAAAAATAATTCAATCTGTCCACTTGATCAGGGAGAGAAATAGATGATGACAATACAAGGTATTTGGTAAGAAATATGATAAAATTATCTTTGATGTTCTTTAGAAATCTGGGGCGCCTGGGTGGCGCAGTCGGTTAAGCGTCCGACTTCAGCCAGGTCACGATCTCGCGGTCCGTGAGTTCGAGCCCCGCGTCAGGCTCTGGGCTGATGGCTCAGAGCCTGGAGCCTGTTTCCGATTCTGTGTCTCCCTCTCTCTCTGCCCCTCCCCCGTTCATGCTCTGTCTCTCTCTGTCCCAAAAATAAATAAAACGTTGAAAAAAGAGAAATCTATGGGAAGAGTATCTAACCCTAACTAATGAGTCAAGGGAAAGCTTTTCAGAAAGGGTGATACTTAAGGTTCGTGGTAAAAGATGTATATTAGTTATATGCTAACTAATTTGGTTGTAACTTAAAAAAAATAAAATTAATAAAATAAAAAAAGAGATGTATATGAGTTAAAATGGTTCCCAGGTGTGGATATTATGGTTTGCCATTAATTATGACCCTGTTAAAATGCAGCATCTGAAAGAAAGCAATTTGAGCAAAATGAATAACAAATAGTTTGTGAAAGTATTAGCATTATGAACTCTGTGGTATGTATAATTTGCAAAATCACTATCAAAATGTGAGAATGGTTCTTTTCATCCATTCTGAAGGAGTACCTGCCTAACACAGTCTTTTTAGCTGCTTCCTCCTGTGTAAGAAACAAACGGTGAGTTGATTCAGCTAATATGGTCCTATTCCCCTCCCCAACTGTATTTCTCAAGACTTTTACCATTTCAATAAATGTTGCCTCTTATATCTCTTAGTTTCTCAGACTAAAATCTTTGGAGTTATTCTTTTTTTTTTTTCTCAAGTTTATTTCTTTTGAGAGAGAGCACACGCATGCACGTGCATACAAGTGGGGGAGGGGTCACGAGAGGGAGAGAGAGAACCCCAAGCAGACTCGGTGCTGTCAGACACGGGGCTCGAACCCACAACTGTGAGATCATGACCTGAGCCGAAATCAAGAGTCAGACGCTTAGCCGACTGAGCCACCCAGGAGCGCCAGTTGGAGTTATTCTTGATTTCTCTATTTTTCTTACATTCTACATCTATTCCTTCAACAGATCCTATAGTCTTTGCCTTCAAAATACATTCAGAATCACCTCCCCTTTCCCTAGGTCCTGTAATACCTTTGTGGTCCAAACCACCCTCACTTCTTGCCTGGAGAAGAACAAGGGACTTCTCGTGGTCTCTTTCTACTGCTGCCTTTTCACTCTCAATTCTCTTCTCGGCAGCCAGAGTAACACATTTCAAATTTTTCAGATCACACCATGCCTCTGTTGAAATTCTTCAAAGCTTCCCATTTCAGAAAGATAAAGTCAAAAGTCCTCATCATAGACCATAAGTCCCTACGTGATCTGTTCAAGCTACTTCATCCCTCACAATTCTCTCCTGCCTACTCAGACTGTGCTAGCCCCACGGGCACCTGGCGGGCTCAGTCAGTAGAATGCGTGACTCTTGATCTCGGGGTTGTAAGTTGGAGCCCCACGTTGGGTGTGGAGACTACTTTAAAAAAATCTTTAAAAAATTTTTTAATGTTTATTTATTTTTGAGAGAGAGAGTGAAAGAGAGAGACAGAGAGAGAGAGAGAGAGTATGAGCAGGGGAAGGGCAGAGAGAGACTGAGACACAGAATCCAAAGCAGCCTTCAGGTTCTGAGCTGTCAGCACAGAGCCCAACATGGGGCTCGAACCCATGAGACGAGTCATAAGATCATGACCTGAACTGAAGTTGGACACTCAACCGACTGAGCCACCCAGGCGCTCCTACTTAAAAAAATCTTTAAAATTGCTCACTCTGTACAACCATCTCCACGATCATTCTTTTCTTTCTTTTTTTTTTTTTAACGTTTATTATCAAGAGACAGAGAGAGACAGAGCATGAGTGGGGGAGGGGCAAAGAGAGGGGGAGACACACAATCCGAAGCAGGCTCCAGGCTCTGAGCTGTCAGCCCAGAGCCTGACACGGGCTCGAACTCACAAACCGAGAGATCATTGGCCTGAGCTGAAGTTGGACGCTTAACCGACTGAGCCACCCAGGCACCCATCCACGATCATTCTTATTCTGCTTTTTCTTCAGTGCTCTTATTACTACTTGATATGTTATATATTTGCTTGTTTACTAGAATATAAACTCCACAAGAGCATAGATTTTGTCATGTTTACTGCAATATCTCAGTCCCTTGAATCTGACTCAGACATACGCAGTTTGTAACTGTTAATGAATGAGTGAATGGAATTCACATTTCATCTATAATTATATGACCTCCGTGGACTGCGAGTTCCTAATGACATGATTGTATGTTATTTCCTGCCACCGGCTCATCACCTGGAAGGTAAACTCACTATAAATGAAGTTCCTTAAATATACCTCCCTCATATTGAAAACTATAGGATCATAGGCCCAAAATGAATCTTTTTTTAAAAAGTGTTTATTTATTTTGAGAAAGAGGGAGAGAGCACAAACCCGCACAAGTGAGAGGGGGAGGGGCAGAGAGAGGGAGAGAGAGAATCCCTCTGTGTGATAGCACAGAGCCTGACACGGGCTCGATCTAACAAAACGTGAGATCATGACCTGAGACAAAATCAAGAATCGGACACTTAATCGACTGAGCCACCCAGATGCCCCCAAAATGAATCTTAAACAGTATTCTAACCTATAGCCATGCCTTCAGGAAAGACCTCACTTAACAGTTACACTGTTTTGAAAGGCTACCAGGGAAGAAGAATCCATCATTTTCTCTGTTTAACAACTTTTAGTTCCAGGAGATTCTTTCTTAAGCCAAATCTAAATCTCATTCACTTTTATTCTGGGATTAGAAGAATTTTAATAAATAAAACTTGTCAGTTATATTTTAATTATACCTCCGTTTTTAAACAAAAACAACTGGGGGTGCCTGAAATTCTCTCTCTCTCCCTCTGCCCCTCTCCCCTGCTTGTGTGTGCTCTCTCTTTCTCTAAAAAAATAATAATTAAATAAACAAAAACAATAGGTCAGTATATTTTTTTCTCTTTTTTATTTCCTTAAAAAAATTTTTTTTATGTTTATTTTCGAGAGAGACAGAGACAGAGTTAGAGCAGGGGAGGGACAGAGAGAGAGAGGGAGACACAGAATCTGAAGCAGGCTCCAGACTCTGAGCTGTCAGTACAGAGCCCCACACGGGGCTCAAACCCAGGAACTGTGACCGTGACCATGAGCTGAAGTCAGATGCTTAACCGACTTACGCCACCCAGGCGCCCCTTATTTCCTTTTTCATAAGGAATCCATAATCGTGGCAGAAAACACAAAGAAAAAAATTATCCATAATGCTCAAAGATAACCTATATAAATAGCCTTTTATATTTACATGTGTGTATACACATATGTTAATATTTTATTGACATATAACATACACAGAAAGAAGTACACAAATCAAAAATAGCTTGATGAATAATTCAAAGTGTAACGACCAGGATAGCAACTCAGGTCAAGAAATAGCCCCCTCATTCCCACAACTAATCATTATTCCTTTTATCTTCTCAGATTTAACTACTCTGGATGTCTAACACTGTAGATTAGTTTCATCTGTTTTTAAACTTCATGTAAGTGGAACCATATAGTACTCCATATGTGCAGTACTCTATTTGCCTTCTTTTATTCAACTTTATGTTTTGAGCTTCAGTGTGTACACACACATTACTTCCCTTTATTAAATCTTATCTTCAGGGGACCTAGGTGGATTGGTCAGTTAAGTGTCTGACTTCAGTTCAGGTCATGATCTTACAGTTCGTGGGTTTGAGCCCCACTTCGGGCTCTGTGCTGACAGCTCAGGACCTGGAGCCTGCTTTGGATTCTGTGTCTCCCTCTCTCTTTCTGTCCCTCCCCCCACTTGGGCTCTCTCTCTCTCTCAAAAATAAATCAACATTTAAAAATAAATAAATCTTCAGTTGTATTTGATCAGCTCTTTTTTTTTTTTCCAACGTTTATTTATTTTTGGGACAGAGAGAGACAGAGCATGAACGGGGGAGGGGCAGAGAGAGAGGGAGACACAGAATCAGAAACAGGCTCCAGGCTCTGAGCCATCAGCCCAGAGCCCGACGCGGGGCTCGAACTCACAGACCGCGAGATCGTGACCTGGCTGAAGTCGGAAGCTTAACCGACTGCGCCACCCAGGCGCCCCTGATCAGCTCTTAAACTCATCAAAAATTAAAAAAAAATTTTTTAATGTTTATTTATTTTTGAGAGACAGAGAGACAGAGCATGAGTAGGGAAGGGGCAGAGACAGACGGAGACCCAGAATCCAAAGCAGGCTCCAGGCTCCGAGCTGTCAGCCCAGAGCCCGATGTGGGGCTCGAACCCACAAACTGTGAGATCATGACCTGAGCCGAAGTCCGATGCTCAACTGACTGAGCCACCCAGGTGCCCCATAAACTCATCAAATTTTTAAGAATTTCAATTATATTTTTTATTTCTAGGATTTTCACTTGATTATTTTTTATGGTTTCCATTTTTTCTAGAAAAGTCTCCATCTCATCATTTAATTTCTTAAATATATTCGTCATATTTATTTTACTGTTTCTTCTGATCACCTAGATACCTCCTATGAATATGTTTCTATTATATATTTTTTCTCTTGGTCTTCTGTCCTATCTTGCCTTCTTGTATGCCTGGTTATTTTTTATAGCGTGTCATACATTGTTTATGAAAAAATGTAGAGATGGATTGAGACTCGAGATGATGGTATCTTCTTCCAGAAAGGATTAAGGTTTATTTCTGGTATAGCACAAGGCTAGGACAGACAGATCATCTTAGTCTAACTTATTGGGCTGATTTGAAGGTAGATTTATTTCTTGTGAGATTCACCTTCATTTTTAGGATCTAGTGCTTTGTGGTCCCAACCAAAAGTCTGGGCTGTTTGCCAAAACTTCTCTTCCTTAGAGAGCCCTGAAATCACAACTTTGCCTGCTTAGCTCTGTGAAAGTGCAAAACCTCTCTTTTACTCTTTTGCCACTCAGTTGTCTCTTTCAAATTAGCAGTTGCCTCATGGAGGAAAGCAGCCCCACATACCAGGCCCACCTCTTCCCTCTCTTCTAGATCTTAGCTTGACAAATTGCCGGGCTAACTCTCTGATAACGTCAAACACGTGGGTTTTTACAAATTTTATTGATTTGTCTATTAATTAATTTATCTAGTTTTTCTAGTTATACTTGGTGGCATTGTTCTGAAATACCCTAGGCCAGAATTCAGACATTGCCAGCAGCAGAAGGTAGTACATATGAATTTTACATACATTTTACATATATGTATGTATATACGTAGCATACATTCCTATAACTTGTTTTTCCCACTTATCCTTGTTTGAGCCATGAATATCTTCAGTAAGTGTCTCAGTATTAATTTACACAATAATTTTAAGTTGCTACATAGAATTTATACCATTCTATGAGTGAACCATAATCTTTTAGCCAAAATAGGACATTTCAACTGTTTTTATTTTTTCTTTGTTATAAATAGCAATGTGATGTTCATCTTCATATTACATCTCTAAAAAGTTGTACTCATTTCTTAAACATAATATCTTGACATAAAAATATAATAGGAAAAAAGTATGAGTATTTTAAGGCTTTTGTTACATGACTAAAAGTCCCTCTAAGAAATGCATACCAACTTACATTTCCATCAGCAGTGTGTAAGCCCCAGTTTTCTCATATTTTTAAGCACTTTCTAAATAATAGAATTTTTATTTTTAAATATATTTTTTTCAACGTTTATTTATTTTTCGGACAGAGAGAGACAGAGCATGAACGGGGGAGGGGCAGCGAGAGAGGGAGACACAGAATCGGAAACAGGCTCCAGGCTCTGAGCCATCAGCCCAGAGCCCGACGCGGGGCTCGAACTCACAGGACCGCGAGATCGTGACCTGGCTGAAGTCGGACGCTTAACCGACTGCGCCACCCAGGCGCCCCTAGAATTTTTATTTTTAAACTTACCTGTTTCTGACATACATAAACAAATATTTATTATATTCTTCTGTATCCCCACACCAGAAACACTCTTGGGGTCACAAGGTAAAAAATTACACTTGGATCCTCACCTTAAGGAGTTCACGACTCTTCATAGGTATTCTTTTTTAAATATTTTATTTATTTATTTTGAGAGAGATAGAGACTGAGAGAGTGGGGGAGGGACAGAGAGAGAGAGAGAGAGAGAGAGAGAAATCCCAAGCAGGCTCCACGCTGCCAGCACAGAGCCCAATGTGGATCTTGAACCCAAAAAGCCATGAGATCATCACTTGAGCTGAAACCAAGAGTCGGACACTTAACCGACTGAGCCACCCAAGTTCAGCATATTCTTTTTTTTTTTTTTTTTTTTTTTTAAGTAGGCTTCATGCTCAGCACAGAGCCCAACATGGGGCTTCAAGCTACAACTCTGACATCAAGACCTAAGCTGAGATCAAGAATCGGACGCTTACCAGACAGAGCCACGCAGGCACCCCGATAGTTACTCTTGGTATGACTCAATTTTCATTGTGAAGGTCCACTGGTAATATTCCCAGAGGGCCTGAATCCTGCCTACAAAAACTTGCTTCCTTGTGTTCTTTCCAGTTACACATGTATTTTGGACCCTGCCTTTATCTTTAATTACAATTATGTATTAAGGACTTACTTACAATATATGGTCCAGGATAGCTCCTTGGTCTCTTTCTGTGAACTCTACATATCCATGTAGTGTCACTGTACTTTCTTTTTCCTCCTTTGTGTACTCCCCTAAACTTGTCCTGTTTAAACTCTCTGCAATGGTCTGACCATACACCCAACTTTCCAAGGTCACTTATCCAGAGCAGGGGTCAACAAACTACTGCCCAGGGAGCAAATCTAACTTACCAGCTGTGTTTGTAAACAGAGTTTCCGCTATGCTCACTTGAATTCATTTTGTGTGTGGTTACTTTGTTGATACAACAGTGGAGTTGAGTAACTGTGACAGAGATCACATGTTCCATGAACCTAAAATATTGACTGTCCCACCCTTTACAGGAAAAGTTTGCCAGTCCCTGATGCTTACAACTCTCTAAGAAGATCCTGAACTTAATAAGAAAGATTTCCCCACAGTCAGATTAAGCAGCTACTCAGAGCAAACCTCCAGTTCCCCCCCTCTAAGGGGTATAGGGCTGTCTGTTCAGTGTCACTTTATTTAGAGTACTGCCACCCACAAAAAAAACCTGTCCTCTGTCCCTGGATTCTGATGGGATAATTCTGTCCCTCCCACTGCTCCAGCCAATCAGAATCTTCCCTATGAATTCTGGGCAGAGCTCTCATGAAGGATGCTCCCTTTAATCTGGGCTCTTAAACCCTTAGGATGATAAAGGTCTAAGGCTGACATAATCATCCTGCTATCCTATGGAAAGAGCCTGTCTGATAAGTAACACAAGCAGGAACCAATGAGCCAAAATACCAAGACACACAGAATCCTGGGGTGCCTGGGGTGCTCAGTCAGTTAAGCGTCAGACTCTCGGCTTCTGCTCAGGTCATGATCTCATGGTTTGTGAGTTCGAGCCCTGTGTTGGGCTCCTTGCTGTCAGCGCAGAGCCTGCTTGGGATTCTCTGTCTCCTTCTCTCTCTGCCCATTCCCAGCTCGTGCTCTCTCTCTCTCAGAATAAATAAATATTTTTTTAAAAAAGGCACATGGAGTCCTGATCACCTTCTTTGAATCCCCAAACTGAGTTGTCAGCAGCTACCTTGACCTTTTACAATTTTACTCTCTCAACTTGACTGTGACTGGCTTATAAAGACTAGATTTCCCCATTAAATGAGATAACTTACTTCGTGTTTAAGCTAATTTTAACTGGGTTTCTGTTGCGTGAAACCAACAGAGTCCAGACAAGTAAAAAACTGGAACCAGGAATGGAAGATGTGAGAGAAAAATTGGCATGGGTGAGACAGAATGGGAGGCTGTAGGAGTTCCCGTACTAGAGAAGCTGGTGCCCCCTGACCTGTTGGATGCTTGATTTGGAGCTGGCTGAATTGTTCTTCTTTGTACTTCAGGACCCGGATCATTTGTAGAATTTGGATGCAACAGGTACTGAGAATGAATATTTGTAACATCCGTATCTACGTAAAGATAGTATTTGTAAGGTGAACTGGTCTGAACAGAAGACGGTGCTCCTCCGTCCAGAGGCCACCGGCCGGGGGCTCTGGATGCCTTGGGACTGCCCATTTGCCAGGGACCATGGGCATGCACTTTCACCATACTGGTGTGCCACAGCCCAACACTCAGGAGGCTCTTGGTATAAAAAGGCCAGAAAATGCAATGAAAAGGTTCAGATTCCAAGACCCTGACTCAACAGGTTTGTGGCTTTGGTCTCCTACTCAGTTTTCAAGGGACTTCTATCACAAGGGCAAACATAAACCTGTTATTGGTAAATTGTTAAAACCATGGTTCCCAAACTCTGCCCCCAGGTGTCCTGAGTACTGCAAAGAATTCACAGAGGCACCACAGGGTATTTAAAATTTTCAAGAAATACAGCAGATTAAGCATCTGTTGG
The DNA here is from genome assembly GCF_014898765.1 of Herpailurus yagouaroundi. Taxonomy (NCBI): domain Eukaryota; kingdom Metazoa; phylum Chordata; class Mammalia; order Carnivora; family Felidae; genus Herpailurus; species Herpailurus yagouaroundi. Next base: position 13,112,477 of record NW_024412405.1, read on the forward strand.
ACATCACATTGGCAGGTGGTCCACAGTTTCAACATGAGATCATGCTACATTCTTTTCAATGATGTCGTATATCATCCAAGCAACTGCTTATATTTTGACAGCTGCTATGATAAAAAATCAGTGTGTAACAAGAATTGAAGAACTGAAGAAATATGTCCAATCTCATTCTAAGGTCTGAGAAGCTGTACAGTGTCCAAAAGGAACATATGTCCCCTTAGCAAGTAATGGTGGTAATTTAAGACTGAAATTAACAGATTATTTTCTAATTTACTGTGTTCTTTTTTTAAAGGGCTACTAAGTTACTAAGACAGAAATATTTATTAAATTGCTTGTACATAGCTTCTTAGTTAATTGGATGGACTGTTGAGTGTTTCCTTTGGCTCAGGGTTCCTATGAAAAATTACTGAGATACTAAGGGTGTTGGGAAGGAGAAAGTTGGGAAGGAGAAAGTCTACACTTAAGACCATCCCCAGGGGGCGCCTGGGTGGCGCAGTCGGTTAAGCGTCCGACTTCAGCCAGGTCACGATCTCGCGGTCCGTGAGTTCGAGCCCCACGTCAGGCTCTGGGCTGATGGCTCAGAGCCTGGAGCCTGTTTCCGATTCTGTGTCTCCCTCTCTCTCTGCCCCTCCCCCATTCATGCTCTGTCTCTCTCTGTCCCCAAAAAAATAAATAAAAGTTGAAAAAAAAATTAAAAAAAAAAAAGACCATCCCCGGGACCCCAAATCCTCAGCAATAAGAGGTGGGCTGCTGAAGCCGTGCACACTCCAGAAGGCCAGCCTATATATATGCTCCTCTCCAGGGTGGCCATGGAAGGCCACAGAATATGGAGAACCTTTCAAAGAACAGAGACAAGTTCAGTGCCAGTGGCTGACCCGGCCCTCTCCTGACCACCTCATTTACCAAGAAAATATCATGTATTTTACGGACTCATGATGACACCTGCTTATTTTTTCCCCTTCTTTTCAGAGAAGAGTTTTTAAGGTGGTTATCAATTTTTTTTCTCACGTTAAACACATTAAGCGTGCTAACATTTACGATGTAGATATACAGTAGATTGCTGACCTGTGAAAAGCTACATCCAGACTTGACAGAGAAGAATACATATTATCCAGAGCCCCCAGAGTAGGAATGGTTGACCTAATTAGAAGGCACTTGGCTTGCTTCGGAGAAGAGAAAAGCACATGAATAGTTATGCATGGGTTGGCTGTATTATGTTGGGGAGAGGCGTGCATAAAAGAAATCATAAATGGGAAAAGAGAACATCTGGGTGCATATAAGTGTGTGTGTGTGTGTGTGTGTGTGTGTGTGTGTGTGTGTGTGTATGTGTGTTTGTGCGCGCGTGTGCATGCGTGTACATGTGCTGGGCAGCCAAAGGTGGAATGTCTCAGGCCAGGAGTCTTTCTTTCTTTCTTCTTTCTGTTTTTAAGTTTACTTACTTATTTTGAGAGAGACAGAGACAGTGCAAGTGGGGGAGGGGCAGGGAGGGAGGGGGGATGGGCAGAGGAGAGGGAGAGAGAAAGAATCCCAAGTAGGCTCCGTGCTGCCAGCCGTGATGCCCGATGTGGGGCTTGAACTCACGAACGGTGAGATCATGACCTGAGTTGAAACCGATAGTCAGGTTGCTTACCTGACTGTGCCATCCAAGTGCCCTAGACATCTTTCTATCCAGGAACTGCCTCTTGCACATGGCACACTACCTGGACTAGACTGTTCCATCCCTGTGTCTTCTATACAGGGATGGGACATATCTTCTATACAGGAATAGGGACATGTCCTGTATGTCCATTCCATACTATCTGGACTAGAAAGGACCATCCCTGCGTCTTCTCTTGCCTTCTGGTCACAAGAACGTACATAAATTTGAGTCCCTCCACTAGCTTTGGTATATGACATTGGATGAGAGAAAATTACTCTTTTCTCTCTGGGATTACAAAGACCATATAGAGAGATTCTTGACACCTGGTCTAGAAAACCCACATGAGGATGAAGCAGAGGCTAGCAAAGAAGAGAGTCAGTGCAAGACAGAGTTCTGATCTCATCATTGAACACGCCCTCCTGGATTTATCCAAGCCAGTGATGGATTTCCATCACTGAGCTAAAATTTCCCTTTCGTGGTTACGAAGGTCTGAGCTAGGTTTCTGTCACTTGTTCAAAGAGCTCTAATAGTCTCGCTAACATAGCTTCTTAGGAAACCAAATAAAACCGGGCTGGAAAATCAAGGTATGAAGCTACATGCTTGCTTAAATCTTTTTTTTTTCTGGTGGATCCTTGATGACAGGGTTGTGTTAGGTCAGTATTTTCATGAGGATTCCACCCATAGTTGTTTGTGTGCATTCTGGAACCGATGCCTACCACTCAGAGGCACATTTTACCTTTGTGTGGTTATACAACGTTCCTTAAGCACATAATTCCCTAGATCTCCTTGAAGTGAAAATTAAAATCACTTTCTACCATTTGTCTTCCTTGTCAGAAAACAGGGCCAAGGGCTTTTAAGAACTGGCACTGTAGTTCCGAGACTGGGGGATAGATGACATCACCCTTCTGGGGATGATTTCATTTATGCCCTTTCTGGATACATTTGCACGCAAACCCAGCCTCAGGAGGGAGAGAAATCCACACACACACACAGCGCTTGATGAGGCTTTGTGTACTGAAGCCTTTATGAGCTGATTGGCAGGGTCAAGTGGCCGCTGCTCAGAGGGTGACAAGCTCTGTTAATTGGCTTTTTGCCAGGCAAAATTGCACATGAGAATTTTCCTAGTGAGCCTGTGCTAATGCTCCCTTCTAAACAGCTTAAACTTCCCCGGTGTGAGCCCCCAGAATTGCCACCCCAGGAATGTAGAACAAAAAGTCCCTGCCTGGGGTGGGCTTAGTCCCCAAACATCCTGTACCTTCAAGTGCAGCGACCCTCAGGGGCCGAGGAGGCACTAGAGAGAAAAAGAGACTTTATTAGAGTATAACCTTTGGGCTGAAATGAGTATTTATTAATTTTGAACTCTCTTCTGGCAGATTCTGCCATGCATTCCAGATAATTTCTTCTAACTAGAAATGTTTTACCAAGTAAATACGTGCTTCTGTTCCCTGCGTCTGCCCTCGGTTGTTCAGTGGTTGGGGATTAATGCCCTAGTTTCTGCATGAGAAAAACTTTAGGGACTACGCCCACGGAAATATGAAGCAATTTCTATTAGCATAAATGTGAAATGTGAACTGTGTAGAATGGTCCCCAGGCCTTGGGAGAGGAGAAAGGAAGCCCTCACTCATGGAGCTGAGCCTGAAGGAACCAGATAAAGCGAGTGGTCAGAACAGCAGTGAAAGGGCGGTGTTGTCGCTGAGTGGTGCCCCACCCCCTTCCTATGTTGGGGTCTTAACCCTCAGTGTCTCAGCATGTGACTGTAGTTGCAGATGGAGTCTTTATTTATTAAAATTTTTTTTAACGTATGTTCATTTTTGAGAGACAAAGTGAGAGCGGGGGAGGGGCAGAGAGAGAGGGAGACACAGAATTGGAAGCAGGCTCCAGGCTCTGAGCTGTCGGCACAGAGCCTGACCGGGGGCTCGAAACGAACCGGGAGATCATGACCTGAGCCAAAGTTGGACCCTTAACCGACTGAGCCACCCAGACACCCCAGCAGATGAAGTCTTTAGAGATGTAATTAAGTTTGGGGCACCCGGCTGGCTCAGTTGGAAGAGCATGTGACTCTTGATGCCAGGCTTGTGAGTTTGAGTGCCGCCTTGGGTGCAGAGATGACTCAAAAAATAAAATTTTAGGGGCACCTGGGTGGCTCAGTCGGTGAAGCATCTGACTTCCGCTCAGGTCATGACCTCACGGTTCCTGAGTTTCAGCCCAGCATCGGGCTCTGCACTGGTGGGATTCTCTCTCTCTCTTCTCTCTCTGCTCCTTCCCCACATGCGCATGCACTCTCTCTCTCTCTCTCAAAAATAAATAAATGAACTTTTAAAAAAATAAATAAAATCTTAAAAACAGAAAAAAGAGGGAATGAAGTTAAAATGAAGTCATTAGGGTGAGCCCTAATCAAATATGGCAGGCGTCCTTCTAAAAATAAATCAGGATGCACAGGGAAGACGATGTGCAGACAGAGGGAGACGACGGGCGCCTCCAAGCCAAGGAGAGAGGCCTCAGAAGAATCAACCTCCGGTGACACCCCCGACCTCCAGCCTTCATAATTGTGAGGAGATACATTTCTGTCAAGCCACCAGGCCCAGGGTGCTTTTTCATGGCGGCCCTGGCAGACAAATGCAGGGCCTCAAACTGACTTCCAGTCATAGGTTGCTGTGAGAGCTCGCGGTCCTATCTCCACACCCAGAGAATGACACTTCCTTTGCGCCAATGTGGCTGGATCTTTCCCTGGGGCTCTAGCGTATATTTTCTTGCTGTCATGTCATCAACTATGGCTAACCATGCTTCTTTATACCAGTCTTAATAATCTGTCTTCCTCTTTTGTGTCTTCACCTGCTGAACATGTGTAGAAATTTGTCAAGCCTTCTGTTAGTTACTTATCCAAGTTACTCATATTTCTCTCTTTAAAGTTCACCATGTAAGTCCCTTTCTTTAATCTGTGCATTTAAATTGCTAATGTGCTACTTGCCTAGCTGCTCTTTATAAAGTGGCATTTGGGGGTGTTTATCTTTTCAACTCAGAAGGAGAATTGAAGGGACTGATTGTTGAATTCTTGTTTTCGGCTGCACTCTTTGAGCTTGGCTAAGACTACTCACTGGCTTAGGGGGAATCAATAACCAAGGGTTCTGTATTCAGAGGGGTTCTATCTAGGGGTATGGAAATGTCCTTTGTGGTCCTGAATATGTGTCAGATCACAATTCATTGCCCTATTCTTATCCTTAAGTCAACACAAAAGACAAAGAGGGCCGGGGGATGAAAATAATTCCATCGGTTAGTAAGTATCTCCATGGAGACCAGAAAATGCATAATCTCTATGGAGACCCTCAAAATCTTTCCTTCGGAAATTACAGTAGTAGATGATCTGTTGTAATTATATGTTGAGAGTGGAGAGACAAAGTGACAAGACGCAGAGGACGACAGGATAATGCTCCTCTTTCCTTGGTGGAAATTAGAGCTATTTCGACTCTAAATTTAATCAATTGTGTTACTGTAGTAAAATTCTGAAGTTTGGATTCTGGGAGATTATTTCCCTAGAATGGGATAAGAGGTACCTGAGGAGCCAGTGTTCCTGGACCCAACGCCGAACCAGATGTCTGACTTGTACTTGGCATTCAAAAAATGTGTTAATGGATGAATGGATGCAATAAGCAATTGGGCAGGATCTCACCCTGGGGGATGTCAGTCATCTGCTCTGTTAAAACAGAGGGACAGGACCACTGCCCCGGGGATCCTGGGTAATGTCTGTATATGACTGAGTACGACCAGGAACTTCTGGTTTGCTTCTTTCCTTTCTTTCAAGGAGAATCGTGCTCAGTGGTATAAACATGGTCCAAGGAGGAAATGAAGTTCAGTCATGGTGAGGAGATAAACAGGGAAAATAACAGGGAAAAATAAATAGGGAAATAGACCAGCTAATGAATGCAAGCCACTGTTTCCAGATAAGTCGTATCCCATTATAACCTACATGCCCTTGGCCTCTCTAGCCTCTGGATATGAAATGGGATTCTGGTTACTTTTTATACAAGGTTATTATGGTCCAATGTTCCGCTCCCCCACCACGGCTTATTTGTTGGAAAAGATTATTTGTTGTGCAATTTGGGCTCCAATGTTTGAGAGTTTTCCAATGGTAATGCCTCAGTTCAGTGCCCAAACATTTCTGTCCACTGCCCTGTTTCTTCCTCCTTGTCTTGCTGTCATCTTATTGCCCTGACCGCTAACCCAAAAGAGCTTTAGCATGATGGTCTTTATTGCTTGATTACAAACTGAAAACAAATCATCTTTAATTCCAAGGATAGCCACTGTTAAAAGTTGGTGTATATATTTCCAGGTTTTTCTCTGGTTATGCATATACACATAACATTATATAAATATGTAAATTATATACTTAAATATAACTTCATATATATGAAGTAGCTTGAGGTCAGGGTATACATTTGTTTTGTACCCTGTGTTTTTCTTTCTTAACAATGGATAATGAAAATACTTTTGCATGCTACTAAATATTGTAATACATCATTTTTAATGACTATGTAGTACTTGCTGCATAAAAATACTGTCATTTACTTAAAAATCTGTTAAAATTTTAATCTGTTCCTAGTTTTCCCACAATTATAGCTATCCCGACATGCATCTTTTCGTATGCATTCTTATGTACTTTTTGGTTGTAACCTTAGGATACGTGACTTCAAGTAGCCTTTCTGGGTTGAGGAATATGAACATTTTAATACTTATTTATTTTTGGCAGAGTGCACACAGGGGAGGGGCAGAGAGAGGGGGACAGAAGATCCAAAGCAGGCTCTGCACTGACAGGCGGGCGGCAGGAAGCCCGATGTGGGGCTTGAACTCATGAACCGTGAGATCATGACCCGAGCTGAAGTTAGTCGATCAACTGACTGCGCCACCCAGGTGCCCCAGGAGTATGAACATTTAAAAAAATTTTTTTAAAGATTTATTTATTTTTGAGAGAGAGAGAGACAGCACGAGCAGGGAAGGGGCCGAGAGACAGAGGGAGACACAGAATCTGAAGCAGGCTCAGGGCTCCGAGCTGTCAGTGCAGCTGACAGTACCATTTACTAGGTACACAAAATTTACACAAGATGGTAAGCTCTTAGGTTATCAGGGCTCATGCTTTTCTAAACTTTGTATTTGCTACATTCTCCTAGCAGTGCTTGGGGAAGGCAGGGCTTCATAACTCAGTGAAGATGATGTACCAGTGACAACCATGAAGGTATCTGGAGGTATCCTGGAGGACCCTGAGGAAATCCATGCACATTTCCAAAGGGAATGTGGGGATTAAGCTCTAGCACCCCACTCTGCCTGATCCAGAGCACCAGAGGGAACAGAAATTCTCAGGATACCGGGACACATCAGAGGATAAACACCCCTTACCTCGGTGGAGGACTTTAGAGTTTCCTCCAATTATTCGTGATCTCCGGGGGACTCGCTTTTTATACGTCCAACCTCTGTACAGCAATATGGGCGTTCACGCGCATGAATGAATGCCTGGTCCCAACAACCTGAGGTGCAGCCGATCACGTCAGTGGCTGCCACTGTTTGTCACTGTAAGTGAAATACTTTCTGGAGCTTCTTTTCTCTGCAGTCACTAAAAAGTGAAGGCAGTACTGGTCCCCAGAGGGGACCTGGGGCTTTTGCGGGCAGCCGAGAGAGGGGGAGCGGGGGAGGGAGGGGGAGAGAGAGAGAGAGAGAGAGAGAGAGAGAGAGAGAGAGAGGGCGAGAGGGCTCGGGATAAGTCTAGACACGGGTTTCCTTCGATTGTCTTCCCTTCCTCCTTGCCCCTCCGGCCCTCATTTTACCCTTTCTCCTGGGTCGACGCTCCCGCCTGGGACTGGAGCCCGGAGATGGTGGGGTTCAGCCCCCCCCCCAGTGATTTTCAGCGCCTAGCATTCCAAGTGGGGCTGTTTTCAAGCAGCAAAAGCACTGGGAATTAACAGCTCTCGACCTCTTCCCTCTCGCTTTCCTCCTGGGGTTGGTCGAAAACTTCACCCAGACACCGAAGCAGCTCCGCCCTGGTAGTTTTGAACTGACCCCGCGGGGCACTCTTCTCCCGAGGTCTCCTTGCCCCAGACTCTGTCCTCGGGGAGGTCGCCTGGAGCCCATTTCCCTGGGGGTAGATGGAGCGGGGTGGGCTCGTTTGCAGCAGGAAGAAGATGGCAGAGTTCAGAGCTGGCACTCACCGCTCCCTCGCCGCCCGGGCCCCCTGCCCGCTGGGCCGGACCGGGCCGGGG
>NW_024412405.1:13120757-13169167 GCF_014898765.1 Herpailurus yagouaroundi
GGCCTCAGACTCAGGCCGGTCCCCGCGCCGAAGCCGGACTCGAGCTCGGCCGGCCTCCCCCGCCGCCCGAGGGCTGCGCGCGGCCCGCGGGCCTCGTCGCCCGCGTGGATCGCCGCGGCCCGGCCGTCCCGTCCCAGGAAGTGGCCGTCTTGACCGCCATGGCTCATTCCCCGGTGCAGTCGGGCCTGCCCGGCATGCAGGTAGGCAGGAGCCGGGCCGCGAGGGGAGGGAGGGATGCGCGGGCCGGGGCGGAAGCGGGGAACTTGGCGGTGTAAACACGGCCCCCCCCCCCCCCCCCCCCCCCCCCGCGGGCGCGCCGGCCTCCCGCGCCGCGCTCCAGCCCTCAGGCCGCCCCTGCCCGGCGCCGCGGCCCGAGAGCTCGGGGGCCCGGGGGCGGGGGGCTGGGGGGGGGGGGGGGGGTGCAGGGACATAGGGGCCGCGGCCTGGAGGCGCCCTCGCTGGCCGGGAGCCGGGGCAGTCGGGCAGGGATGTTGGGGAGCCGGCCGCCTCGCCGTCCCCGCCGGCCTCTCCGCACGCCGCCTCCCGAGCCGCAGGCCTGGCGCCGGCCCGGTCCCTGGGAGAAGTGATGGGGAGGAAATGCCCTTGGAGGCCCCGGCCGGGTCTGTGGGCTCTGCGCGCGGGCGGGGGGCGGTGGAGGCCCCGTTCCCCCGCGAGCAGGCGATAAAGTTGAGAGACGGGAGGGGAGCCCCGGGCGCGCCCCGACTCGTCCTGGGCCGGGCCGGGCCGGGCGGAGGAGGCAGGGCGGGGTGCGGGAAGGTGTGACCGCCAGCGCCTTTGCTCGCGCCTTTCCTTCTGGGGCCAATTGAGGGGAAAGTGCGAGCCTGCAAACCTTCTGGAAGGAGGAATCAGTCGGACAGCGTGTACTCCGGTTGTCCCGAGCCGAGGCTGACCCGCCCGATCTCTGGACACTGGGCTTTCACTTGGGAACTTGATTGGATCCAGACGAGCTCCTTCCCAGTAAATCTCTCCGTTGCTACTCTGTGGTATCTTGGCTTACCAGTGACTTTTTTTGGACGGGGGAGAAGTTGAATTTCAAAAGTACGCGAACACAGTAAAGTTTTTTTCGCCTTTGGGGACTGTTTTTAGCCTTTTGAAAAACAGAACCACTTGGCTCTCGTTAATTTATCTTATTTGTAGGCACATAAATGGTGGCAAAATAATTAGGATTAAAATCTCATGATAAGAGCAAGAGTAGGTCTTTATTGCTGCCCCAGTTTTAGTTTAGCGAGTGAGCATAAAGAGCTTTAAAAAAACAACCACGGTATCCAAGTGGATTATTTGTTATTTTACAGGCATCCGCGGGCTCATTTTTTCTTCTTCCCTTGCATGTTAGGGCTGAGAAGTGCGGTGTTTGGACCTGGCATGTTAGGGGCTGAGAATTGAATCTGCCCCATCTTATGAGACCTATCATCCCCACCCCCTTTCTGTAACCATAAAAAGAAAGCTGGATTTCATTGTTCAGGTTTGAAATCTAGAAAACTAGGAACACAAAGCTACCAGAATTTTAGCGTGAGGGGTGTGTGTGTGTGTGTGTGTGTGTGTGTGTGTGTGTGTGTGTGTGTTTTCTTTAAAGGAGTAACAAAGTTAATATTTTAAGAGTGTACTGGAAGAAAACTGTCCTTGAATCTCATTTAAAGATCTTTTAAACTCAACAGGCATTTCATATCTAGGCTTCTGCTGACTGCTAGGTAAAAATCAGATGTGGTTTTTTTTGGTATTTCCTAAAGTTCCTGCTTTAGTTTGGTTGGAATTGAGAGGCAGGAAGGCAGGGTGAACTGGGTGAAAAATTATTCCTGACCAGTAGAGCAAGAAGGACCTCTTGAGTTAAAAACGTTTTTTTTTTTCATCAGTATTTCCTTTAGACTGACAGTGTTAATCAGGTTGTAATCTGGTAGAGATGCCTCACTTAAGAGTTTACAGTGGAGGCATGGGGCCTTTGTGGAAAGTGAATCAGTTTAAAGAGGTACTTAAAAGCCCTGCTGGCTGGTGGCGTGAAGTCAGTATCGGATGGTCCCCCAAGGCTGTCTGTTCTCAACACTTCTTTTTGTCAGTTTTTCCTTTTTTTGTCTTGGAGAGTGTGGGCCAACATCTTGGAAAGAGAAGGTAAATTTCTGTTACAAGGAAACTGTTTTTGTTTGGTGGAGACCACCGAATTTTCAGCTGTCACAGTTTTGGGGGGTGTGCAGAGGTGGCCTGTGACATTTCGGTACTTAAGTACATTTGCAAACTGTGTACTTGTTTTTAGTGTGCCTTTTGGGGAAGAACATTCCTTTCCTCTCCCTTCTCCCAAAAAGAAAAACAACAAACACATTTGGTTTCTACTTTGAATTAGCCGTTGCTGCTGCCCAGGGAGGCTTTCCTTAAATTGTTGAGGATTAAGGGAAAGGCACACCCGCTTTGACTGTTCTCTGGGATAAAACAAGAGAGAAGTACTAACCCCTCTGTGCCCGGTCCTGATACATTCCATCCCTCCCTTTTCTTCTCTCTCATCTTGTGAACAGGGCTTATAAGGAGTTGGGTTAAACATTTCAGAGAGGGGTCAGTTGGTTTAAGTGTCCAACTCTTGATCTCAGCTCAGGTGTTGATCTCACGGTGGTGAGTTCAACCCCCAATTTGGACCTCACACTGAGCGTGGAACCTACTGAAAAAAAATTCAGACTGCAGAGTGAATTCAGGCAGCCTGAATTTAAGTATCATAAAGATACTTAAAAAGTAAACCTGGATGAAAGGACGTTTTAGTGTAAACATCATCTTGTCTTGCAAATCGTTTTTGTGCCTTCTAGATTTTTATTGGAACCTCTTGAGGCATAGGTATTATTTATGCCATTTTTCTAGAGGTGGAGGCCAACAGAGACTAATTGAACTGACCAAGGTGAGGTAGTATATTTGGCAAATGTGTGATTTGAAGAGATCTTTCCTGTCTCCAAGACCATACTTCTACTCATCATGCTGTATTGTTGCTTTATTATTTTTTTATTAAAAATATGTTTTTTAAATGTTTGAGAGAGAGACACACACACGCGCGCACACACACACGCATACGCGTGAGTGGGGGAGGGGCAGAGAGAGAGGGAGACACAGAATGTGAAGCCGGCTCCAGCCTCTGAGCTGTCAGCACAGAGCCTGATGTGGAGCTCGAACTCTTGGACTGTGAGATCATGACCTGAGCTGAAGTCGGATGCTTAACCGATTGAGCCACCCAGCTGCCCCTGTATTGTTGCTTTATTATTAACTTTGCAAGCGTTAAAGGTTCTTTTCATTTCGATTTGGGTTTGCTGAAGAAATACGAGAAATTAGAAATACGAGGTTGATATTTTATTCCATTGGGAACTGTTATTGAACACGCATGTGCCAGGTCCCAGGTGAGGAGTTGAGGACTGGACATCTGAATGAGTTAATATTTTCAATGTGTTTCATGAAGGTTGCTAGGGTTTCCTTTTTTACCTCCCACACCCCAGTTTCCTATTAGCATAGGGGAGAAAATAAAAAGTCATGAACTGGATGTAGTAACTACAAATAGACATAAAGAAATTAGGTTGATTTGTGGATGAACGTACTCCGTGTCCTTGAACATTTGTTGTTTCAATCAGTGTAATTCAGATTTGAAGAAAAGCAAGCTTTAGTTAGCCTAAGTGGATAAAAAAGAATTAGATTTTGAATTACAGATTTATATCTGTATTCTAAGCTTTTCTGTTTTGTGACGCACATAAGAAGTATATATATTTTTTATTTAAAAAATCTTTTTTAATGTTTATTTTTTGAGAGAGCACAAGTTGGGGAGGGACAGAGAGAGACACACACAGAATCTGATTTTTTTTTAATGTTTGTTTTTGTTTAATTTTTGAACTTTTTTTTTTAATTTTTTTAATTTTTGGGACAGAGAGAGACAGAGCATGAACGGGGGAGGGGCAGAGAGAGAGGGAGACGCAGAATTGGAAACAGGCTCCAGGCTCTGAGCTGTCAGCACAGAGCCTGACCCGGGGCTCCAGCCCACAGCCCACGAACTGTGAGATCTTGACCTGAGCTGAAGTTGGATGCTTAACCAAATGAGCCACCCAGGCACCCCAGAAGTATATTTTATGTCAAGATCTGAAACAAAAGTTTCAGGAGACAGTGTCCTGATCCTTACTACTTGTGATACACTGTTGTGTGATGTATTTTGTTAAAAAAAAAAAAAAAAAAGAAAACAAAACCTGGTTGCAACACTATTTGAAATTGCAACACAATTTCACAGCTGATTGGTTTGACCCAGGTTTGAAAAATACTGAATTAGGTAGGGTCACGTGTAGGAGAGCTGAGTTAACTTATGCACGTTTTGAGGATGTTGTTAATTTAAGGTATTTCCATATTTGAAAGTATAGACGGTTTACAGGAGTAGCCCAAAAACTTAGTTTCTACTCGTCAATGTCATCCTGCTTCCCTCTCTCCCTCTCCTTTGCTGAGAATGCTCCTTTATGTTGGGATAGTGAGCAGAACAGTTACTTGTCAGTTTGGATGAGTTGGGAGCTTTTCTGCAGTGCTCTTGCTTACCCCCGGGGAAACCTGTGTGCCCTGGAAACCTGGGAAATGAAGGAAAACAGAAGGACAGCTGCATTTAATTGTGGCTTAAGTGCTCTTGCATTTTTTTTCTTGTTAGTGTCACATTTCCATAGTTATTTTTTATTTTTTATTTTTTTTTCCTGTTTCCATGGAAGAGGCCTCTCCACGTTCAGCCTGTTGCCATCTGTACCGTGGGGAAAGGTTGGCTTGTTACAGTGTGCGGACATTCAGGGTATTTATGAGATTGAGCTTCTGAAAGCACCTTGAGCAAGATGCTGAAGTGTGCAATGTGGTCTAGGGCCTTGGAACGCTGGACTAGATAGGGAGCCCACATTCATGCAACACGTTTCTCTGGAGTGGTGCCAGGAGTTGTGGGAGGGGGAGGTGAGAACCTCCTTCGGCCATGTCCTTGGAAAGTCAGCAGCCTAGGGGGAGCTGATCTGGGTGGTCTGCCTGCAAAGGTTCACACTCCTTTGTTCACACACAAAGGGCACAGACAGGTGTGGGGATGGAAAGCGGGCTCCTGTGGGCTAGCCTGGACTCCAGAGCTGGGGAGGCAGCGGGCCCTGGGGTAGGGGGCCTGCGTTCTGGCTGTAGTAGGGAAAGTGCTGTCCCAAGCTTGAGGAATCCTTCTCTCCTGCAGGTGGGAGGGTTTGGGTTCTGCAGCATGCTGGTTGCCCCTTGGAAGGCTGGCCAGAGGTGGGGTGGATAGGACTGAGCGATGGGAGGTCCAGGTGGCAACAGGATAGCCATGGTGGACTTTTTTTTTTCAGCATTTTTTATTTTGGGAGTGCCTGGGTGACTCAGTCGGTTGAGCGTCTGACTCTTGCTGGCTCTTGATTTCCGCTCGGGTCATGATCCCAGGGTCGTGCGATTGAGCCGACCTCAATCGGTCTCTTCCTCGCTGAGTGTGGAGCCTGCTTAAGATTCTCTGTCCTTCTCCCCACCTTGTGGGTGTTTCTCTCTCAAAATAAACCAGCAAACATTTTTTTTTAAAAATATATTTTTTTAAAGTAATCTCTACTCCCACCATGGGGCTTGAACTCACAACCCCAAGGTCAAGAGTTGTACACTCCACTGACTGCACCCGCCAGGTGCCCATCAAGGTGTACTTCTTTCTTTTTTTTTTTTTAGGAAGATTGATCTCAAATCTTGGTAATTTGAACTCTCAGTGAACATTTAATAGTTTTTTATTGTCTCTCATCTCTCCTGCTTTTGATCCTTTTTTCTGTTCTATGCTAAGGGTAATAATGAAAATAAAGCCGGTTTTCTGTTACTGTTAGTTGCCTAAATATGTTTTTTTTAAATACCCATTTGAATATTTTATATTCCCTCTTTTCCTCTATCACCAGGATTGAACAACGTTAAGGATTTGTTTTGTTTAAAAATGTATTTTGGGTGGGCAGTGTCGTAAGAAGATTTTTAAAAATTAAAATTAAATATATAGCTGGGAGAAGTCCAGGACATCTTGGTTGTAATTACAGGTAGGGGAATGTTCCTGATAGTATTTCACATAGAACGAAATGACCTGCCAGTAGAAATTGGTCAGGTTGGGTTTTTCTAGGCTGCTAACACGCACAGCGTCCCCTCTGTTGCACGGGCAGGCGGCCTCCATCCTTGCTTTCTTGCTCCTTTATGTAATAGAACTCTTCGGCTCCTCTTGGAGTCCCTGTTCTCATGTGCACAGCCGAGCGCGCGTATTTGATACGGGTTGACATTGCTTTCCAGTTGAATGGTATTTCCAGGACCTTGGTGCAAGATGTAGTGTAAGGAGTGACTGAAGAAATGAGCCCATTGGCAGTTGCTGCTTTTTTCTAGTGTATTTTTACAGACATCCTGAAGCCAGGGTCCAGGATCCTGAGGGTCTCTTGAGAAACATGCCCCTTGGCGCTCCGTGTGCAGTCTCCCAGTGATTCAGAGTTGCCTGCTTGGGAATTCAGTACCTGCAGGAAATGGACCACACCCACCCAACCCTCGTGGGTTTTTTTTTTTGTTTTTTTTTTTTTTTTATTAATGCTTTAGCCCTGCATTGTTACCATTAATGGAACCTTGTAGCAGGACTGAGTGCCGGAAACAGGTTGCACTCTCTTATTCCTCTATTGCTGTTTAGGGTCAACTGCTGTCCTTGGGCCAGTCATTTCCCATCATTCATGTTTTTGCAGTGCAATATGTTTAAAACTCTTAGTGCCAAATGCTTTTGGGAAAAAGAACATGGCTACTATAATACCTGGTTCCTGGAGTGAGTATGGAGTTTCCTAGTCATAAATGGCTCCCTGGTTTCCAAGGTTCAGATGAAGAAAAATAAAACAAGATGTACCTTTGCTTGCTACAAAGTATAAAAACATCCCAGATTGTGGATTACAAAGGCACTGGTTTGCCCTACCCCTGGGAACAGCATTGTTGACTTTAGAGACCTTCCATTATGTTTTCTTGAGGGTTGTTATGTTTTCTTGAGGGTTCATGGTCAGTACAAGGAACCTTATCTGTGCAAGTGCCCATTGGTATCTGAATAAACTGTGGGAACATTTTGAGTTTTGTATTAATGCTTACGAAATATGTAGCTGGTGTTTGTGTTCCTATTATTTTAAGCCTCTTACTATTTTTAAAAAGATTTTTAGACCCTGAGATTCGAAAGGACCGTATAGGTCCAGATTCTTTCTTTCATTTTTAGTTATTTAGGGTTTTTGTTTAGTTTTTATTTAAAAGGTTGTGCACATGATTTCGAGTCAAATGGCTTTATAAGGTTTATTTGGGAAGACAGCACTTCCCTGCCCCTGGCCTTCCCC
Organism: Herpailurus yagouaroundi; assembly: GCF_014898765.1. Taxonomy (NCBI): domain Eukaryota; kingdom Metazoa; phylum Chordata; class Mammalia; order Carnivora; family Felidae; genus Herpailurus; species Herpailurus yagouaroundi. The sequence continues at coordinate 13,128,104 of NW_024412405.1, forward strand.
CCCCCCCCCCCCCAGCCCCTTTGATCTCTCTTAGCTGATTGTTGTTTCCACTTTGTTTATAAAGAACATTTAAAAATTGCTGTTACTTTTTTTTTTTCTTCCAGTTTTGGGCATTATCTGTGGACTTTGGACTTGAAGTGAGGCTTTAGTTTTTGCCTCCTTCAGGCACCTGTGCACCTCTTTCCCCCTTCCCCAGTGTAGTTACATTGTAACTTTGCTTAGATTAGTGTGACTGGAACCCTATTCCCAGCCCAGCCATTAGGAAACCAGGATGCCTTTTCAAATCTTTTCTGAAAGTTTTTGTTTTTTTTTTTTTAAATAATCGCTTTAGTTTGGGCTGCTGTAACACCGTACTGTACTGTACATAGACTGGGTGGCTTAAACAACAAACATTTATTTCTCACAGTTCTGGAGCCTTGGAAGTCCCAGGTCAAGGCTCTGGAAGATTCTGTGTCTGGTGAGGGCCCCTTCCTGGGTCATGGACGGTCTGTGTCTGGCTGTGTCCTCACGTGGCAGAGGGGGTGAGGGAGCTAGCTGTCTGGGCTCTTCTCTAAGGGCACTTGTCCCAATTCTGGGGGCTCTACCTTCATGATCTGATCACCCCAAAGACCCCCCACCTCCTAGTACTATCCCATAGGGCACTGGGCTCAACATACGCATTTTGGGAGGACACAGACATTGAGTCTGTACCAGTATTTATAGCTTATTCAACCAGCACTCGCACAGTTGTTGAAATCTTCCCTGCGGAAGTTCAAGTAGAGCCAGACGGACAGGCTATCCATGTCACCTTCCTGGAGAACTCTTCCTGAGAGCCTTCTGACCTCCCTGTAGACTGGTGGTCTTCCACACTTGGTCCTCTTCTGGTATCGCGGGTCTTCTCTCCCTTCATACGTGGGATTCCCCACGCTGCTCCCGGCGGCCTGTTTTCTGTGTCTCCCGTCATTGTCTGTCCTGGTTCACGCTGTGGGTGGAACATATCTTGAGGAGCCTTTCTGTGACTATGGTACAAGGGAGATGGGTTTTTTGAGGTCCTGGGTATCTGAAAGTTTCTTTTTCTTTTCCTCTCCATTTGTATTTTGGCATGGTCATAGGGTGGAAATTATTTTCCTCCAGGATCTTGAAAGCATTTCTCCACTGTGTTTTAGCTTTCATTGTTGCTGTCGAAGAACTCAGTGCCACACCAGTACTGGATTCTGTGTAGGTGAGCTCTTCGGTTCTTCCTGAGCCTAATAGGATCTGGATTTTTTCTTGGTGATCTCAGTTTTCACAAATAACATGCCTTCGTGCAGGAAGCCCTTTAAATCAGGCAGCTCACATCTTTCTGTGTTCTCTTGTCCTTAAATTCTTATCTGGATATTGGACCTCCTGGACTGGTAGTTTTACGCTTTTAAACCTATTTTCTATTTCTTTGTCTTTTTTACTTGGCTTTCTGGGAGATTGTTTCAGCTTTTTCTTCTAGCTCTTTTAAATGAGTATTTCTGCTCTTGTTTTTTAAATTCTAAGAGCTCTTTTTGGTTCTCTGAATGTTCTTTTATTGTTTCAGTTGAAATATTTGCTCTTACCTCCTTGGGTATGTTAATTGCAGTTACGTTGCCTCTGCTCAGAATAGATCTTCCTCCACAGCCCTTTCTCCCCTCTTGTTGGTTGTGGTCTTTAGTTTTTGTGTTTTTTTTTTTACCTTTTTTTTTTAATTAATTTATTTTTTATGAGGGGTGGTATGGAGAGAGAATCCCAAGCAGACTCTACACTGTCGGCATGGAGCCTCACACAGAGCTCAGAGTTATGAGCCCTGAGATTGTGACCTGAGCTGAAATCAAGAGTCAGATGCTTAACAGACTGAGCGACGCAGGTGCCCCTTTTGTGGTCTTTCTTTCCTTTTTTAGTGTTTATTTTTGAAAGAGAGAGAGAGAACACACAAGCAGTGGAGGGGCAGACACAGAAGCCAAAGCTCCAGGCTCTGAGGCGTCAGCACAGAACCTGACGCGGAGCTCGAACTCATGAACCGCAAGATCACGACCTGAGCTGAAGTCAGACACTTAACCAACTGAGCCACCCAGGTGCCTCTTGTGGTCTTTATTTCTAATGGTAGAGGTCACTCTCCAATGTATTTACGAGTGGGGGAACAATTGAGCTGGTTGGAAATCCGAGCCCTTGAATGGAACTTTTCCAACCTCAGTGATACCAGGTGGTTCTATTGATGCGAGAGGTAAAGGAATGGCTGATGTCGGTTTCTTTCAGCTTTTTATGCAGTTCACCTTCCGGGAGAAGCCTCTGACCTGCTCCTGTCTGCACTGTTTATTGCCCACACCTGATGCTCCCCTGGGCCGACCCCTTCTCCCTCCCGAGGCCTGATGCCCACGGAGCACTGGGCGGAGGGGAAGGACTGCGTGTGGGTGCAGGTAGCTTGGATCCCCCGTTTTTTAGCACACCGCCTCTGTCCTCAGCCGTGTCTGCTGCTGCTGGCTCCAGACCCCCTCAGCTTCCTTTCTGGGGACTGTGCTTTCCCTAGTTCCTTGATTGGGAAGGCGGCGGGCAGCTGCCTAGCTCCGAGCGAGGAAGGCCTTCTGGGTGTCTAACCACTTCGTTAATTGACTTTGATTCCTTGTTTTAGATGCTGCCGGTTCCTGAGTTGTGGGGATTCAGCGCTGCGAATGGGCTTGGTTCTCTGCTCTCTCCACCTCAAGTTTAGCATCTCTCCTTCCTTCTATCTTTCTTCCCACTTCTGGAATTTCATTGCTTTTGGCCTTCTTTCCCCTCCTCGTAGGCAAGAGTCTTAGCCTTTTAAGAAAACTCCTTTCATTATGGTTTTAGTGGGATTTCAGGATTGACCAGAGTAGACGCTCTCTACCTGGACGTCCCTCTCTCCAGTTGTTACAGATGAATGAATGAACAGGAAGAGTACAATGTGAGTTCCACGGTCAGGACTTCGCAGCACCCTGGCGCCGGGAAGGACTCCCGAGGCCCTGTTCCCTTCAGGAGAGTGTGCCTTCTGTTCTCTCTCTGTAAGTCAGTGATGATGTAAATACATGCCTGTTTTTCCATATCCCCGACAGTGACCTCCACTTCCCTAACTCGGGCTGCCAACCTGCTTGTCTCCACTTTGTGCCCCATTTTCTAGTCTTAGGATTGTGTGGGCATAGGACCATTGCTGGGAGCCTCCGTGTAACTCTTGGGAGAAGCGTTTTATTTGGTGGCTGTAGGTTTGGGGGGCCCAGCCCGCGGCCTGGAATTGAATGCATGCCACCTGGGGGAGGGGGCAGGTGGGGGCGGTGTCTGTTAAGGCCATGGGTTCTGTGGTGGTCGGCCAGGTCGTGGGGGGAGACGGGGCAGGTGTTGAATGGCCGCCGGGGTGTTGTGGCGACACATGGCAGAGCCCCACATTAGAGAATCGTGTGCTGGGGACTGAGGGCCATGGGGGGTCCCCGCTCGCTCCCTGCCCCTTGCAGCCTTGACGCCTGGCCTGACGCTGCTCCTTAAATACCCCGCGTTATGAACAGGGAAGGCAGCTCTTTGGGACGTTCCGCTAGAATGATTTCCTACTTAAGAACCAAGTACTTTTTTCAGGTAGGAATTTACAGTGATAAATCACTGAGGAAAAATGAAAAGTAACCCGGAACTTGGGGGCTGGACGTTGGTTAGCAGTTATCTTGAGCAGTTTCTCGTAGGATAATTTTTGAAGTTATGTGTAGTGTGGTTACAGTTGTTAAATTGCCTCCCGAACTCCTGACGAACTGAGAGCCAGCCGAAGAAAGGTATTGTTTGAGTTTCCTTGTGTTTGATGCACTCTCATCATAGCAAACATTACTTGAGAGGTAATTCGAAAAGAAAAAAAGAGAAGAAAAGGCGTCACGTACAAAGAGTTACTCACTTCCTCAGTGGCTCCTGCTGGTAGGCGGCTTTTCTTTCTCCTCTTGCTCCTGTCCCTGAATAGTAAAGGTGCCTTTGGCTTTGCTGTATTGATCAGTTGAGAAAGTAAATATTTGTTACTCTTCGTGGAAGGAAGCCTTGAAGGAGTGGGATGAACCTATCTGACCTTCCTCAAGGGTAGGGCTCTGGTGGGCAGCTTAGGCCCTCGGGCAACCCTCAAGGCCCTTGCCCGGCATGGAAGGGCTCGGACACCGGTTTTACAGATGGGAAAACTGAGGTTCAGGAGGCTTAACCAAGGCCCCTCAGCTCGCAAACAGCCCTGTTGGGGGTAGAGTCCTAACTTTTGATGCCAGCATTGGTGGTGGTAGTGGTCTTCCTTACACCAGAAGTCCTGCCACCGAGCCTCTCAGGTCCTGCCCTGGAGGCCCCTGTTTCCCTAAGGGTCAAATTGTGTTTATGGCTTCTATGAAACCAGTCCAGGCCTGATAAGAGATGGTACCTTGGGCACTTTTATTCCCACTTTTTTTTTTCTTTTGGACTTTTAAAGATTTTGTCCATGCTCCAGTATTATTATTATTATTTTTTTTTTAATTTTTTTTTTTTCAACGTTTGTTTATTTTTGGGACAGAGAGAGACAGAGCATGAACGGGCGAGGGGCAGAGAGAGAGGGAGACACAGAATCGGAAACAGGCTCCAGGCTCTGAGCCATCAGCCCAGAGCCCGACGCGGGGCTCGAACTCACGGACCGCGAGATCGTGACCTGGCTGAAGTCGGACGCTTAACCGACTGCGCCACCCAGGCGCCCCTCCAGTATTATTTTTAAGTGGCTTCCTAGCTTTCTGGATTGTGGCTGTGGGGGGTGGTGACTTGGATGGTAAGATGTTTTCCCTGTTCCTGATCCCCAGTCCCTCTCCTGAGCCCCTAGGGCCCCCCCACCCCATCCCCCAGGGTGGGATGGGGGCCTTTGGCCTCAGTTTAGTGCTTTCAGTTATTGCCCGGATTCGCTGAGAAAAGTACCCATAATTAAACCAGTGGTTTTCAAGGTTTAGCATCTGTCGTCGTCACCTGGAGAGCTTGATGAACTGCACACTGCTAGGCTGTTGGTCTGGGATAGAAACTAAAAAGTTTTCCAGGTGCGTGGCTGCCTCAGGGACCACAATTTTGAAAACCATTAAACTGGAGAATTCAAAATCCTTAAATGCCTACTGCTCCCCGCTGTGGGACACTCTATAGTGATGCCCATTTGAAAGCTCAATTGAAAGTCAGTGCTAGGGGCGCCTGGCTGGCTCAGTCTCCGTGGAGCATGTGACTCTTGATCTCCATGAGTTCAAGCCCCACATTGGGCGTAGAGATTGCTCAAAAATCTTAAGAAAAAAAAAAAAAGAAAGAAAACCAATGCTTGGAACTTACGGATTGTAGAAGACTGACTTTGGGAATTGAATAGACTTTTGTGAGACTTCTTAGGGCCTTTACCATTTTAGCATGTATTATAAAACTTTGGGGGAATAGAGGAAGATGTGTGTTCTGCATTTTTTTGATGTCAGAACCTTACTTTGTAAGGACTGCATCTCTGAGAGCTGGCATTCCATGATTCTTTTGGAAAACCCTGAACCAGAGCATAAGTCCTGAACCTGATAGTCTTCCACAGTATAACCTCTCTCTTTTTTTTGAAGTTTATTTATTTACTTTGAGAGAGGGTGAGTGGAGGAGGGACAGAGAGGGAAAGGGAGAATCCCAAGCTCTCTCTCTGTGCTTGGGAGTACAGAGCTTGATGCGGGGCTTGAACTCAAGAACAGTGAGGTTATGACCTGAGCCGAAATCAAGAGTCAGATGCTTAACTGACTGAGCCACCCAGGTACCCCAATGAGGATAACCTCTCATAACTGTTGTTTTTATCATGACATTCCCTGCTTAAGCATCTCTGGTTGTTTCCTGATCAAATACAAATTCCAGCTTAAAACTCAGGGCCTCTTGTTAATAGAGGGCTTCCTGTTGTCCTGCTTTTCAGTCCTTCCTGGTCAGCTCACCGCTCCCCTCTGCCTCTGCTCATCTGCTCACCTAGCAGGGTACCCCCTGGTTCCTTTGCCCAGTAACTAACCTCTGGTGAGCTGTTAGTATTTATATCATGTTGCCTTCTTTTTCCTTTTTTTTTTTTTAATTTTTTTTTTAATGTTTATATATTTTTGACAGAGAGAGACCGAGCAGGAGCGGGGGCCGGGCAGAGAGAGGGAGACACAGAATCCAAAGCAGGCTCCAGGCTCTGAGCTGTCAGCACAGAGTCCAACACGGGGCTTGAACTCCCGGACTGTGAGATCATGACCTGAGCTGGAGTCGGGCAGTCAACCAACTGAGTCACCCAGGCGCCCCTGCCTTCTTTTTTCTTAATTGGATTTGAAGGGCAGACCTTCAGGGAAGGTGTGTACCGTCCAGCTAGCTCCCTGACCGTGCTAGAGCACAGGTCCCCAAGAGGAGCACCTGGTAGGGGAAGGGCAGTCAGGAAATGAATGGGCTGTCTCCTGGCAAATTTGCTTTTCTTTCTTGTGGGTGTTCTGTTTAACACTTAACATACACATATATGTTTAAACTGGGAAAAGTACATTCTGGGGCAGTAGACTCTTTAATGTTTGGGATGTGATAGGTTTTGTGCTTTTATGTATAAATAGTTGATTTGGTTTTTTAACTCAAAAAATGATTTGTATTTCTGTATTAGCAGTCTTTTATTGGAGTGTTCTGTGATTAGCTAGACTCTAGTTTTACCACACTTGCTTATTTGAGGATGGCTTTTTGGGGGAAGGGAGAGGTCTTGATGTTTTTTGAAAGTGCATTGTAATTTTTCTGAGGTTGGTTATAGGGCTTTGTCCAGTATAAGGGTAAACGGGATATTACACAGACTTAGGAGATGGACTGTGTCAGGAAGGGTAGTTGTGATGTTTGGGTTCCTCTCTCTCATTTGTCAGTGAAGAATCTGAAGTCTTTCTAAAAATAGACTTTGTGTCATTCTGAGGGCTTTTCTCCATTTTGCCTCCTTTAGGAAACAGTGAGGTGCTTACGTGGCCTGGCTTCATTGTAGTTACCTAGGCTGCCTGTATTTGTCTCCCAAGTGTGGGGGGGAGGTGGAATGTGGCTGGAGGGGGACACACCTGACGGTGGTGGTGGTCTCAGCTCACACTTCCAAAGGGGCCTGGGGTCATTAGCACCAGCAGCCCAGGGTGTGACTGTAGATATTGGGGGCTGAAATTTAATTTCTGCTTAGGCATGAAGCAGGGTCATTTTTTTTTTTAACCCTTATTTATTTTCGAGAGAGAGCATGCAAGCAGGGAAGGGGCAGAGAGAGGGGGAGAGAGGATCCCAAGTAGCATCTATGCTGTCAGCACAGAGCCCAGATATGGGGCTTGAACTCATGAACTGTGACATCATGACTTGAGCTGAAGTCAGACGCTCAAGTGACTGAGCCACCCAGGAGTCCCAGGCCATGTTTTTAAGTGATTACATAGTTTAAAACAGTTTTGAGTTGAAAAGCAGTTTTGCCAAGGATCCACCTGATCCCTCCCTTCAGCCCACCACCAACATAAATGTGTGTGTATGTTTATGTTAATGAATGTGTGGGCCGATAACGTGTGTTAATTTCTTTTTTCTTTGTTGTAATCTATCAGTAGCCTTTAAAAAGCTTGTGCTGTAGCACTCCTGGTCAGAAGTTGTTTTTCCTCTTTGTAGTTGCAAAAAAAAACACCACAATTTAGATTTTATTTTCAAAAGGAACAAACTCTTTGACTCCTGAAAAATAAGAGTGAAAGTTACTTTAAATGATAAAATATGTAAAGCCCTTTTAAGTGGCATAGGGGAAGGGAAGAGAGGGAGGCAAACTGTAAGAGACTCAAATACAGAAACCAACCGGAGGGTTGCTGGAGGGGTGAGGTGGGGGGGTTGGCTAAATGGATGATGGGTACTCAGGAGGGCACTTGTGATGAACACTGGGTGTTATATGTAAGTGATGAATCACTAAATACTACTCTTGAAACCATTATTACACTGCGTGTTAACTAACTTGGATTTAAATTAAAAGATAACATAAAAAAATAAGATGGTGAAGTTCTCAGTACTTTTTCTACAGGGTTTGTTGCACATATTATTTCTTCATGTTTTAGCCATAGAAGTCAAGGTTGGTCTTGAAATTCCATGGAAATGATTCTTTCCTTTGTCCTCTTGTGTCAGAGTAGCGATAATTGCGTTTGTTTCTGCTGAGGAGTCTGTGATCGTAAAGCTCTTGGAAAACCAGTGGAAGGCCTTCACGTGGTGATCCACCGTAGTGTGAGAGCCCCACCGCTAACTCTAGCCACGTTTCCTGTGTGTAGTCTATTAAAAAGTAATGTGAAACGTGGGGTTGAAGATGGGTCCAGAAATAGGACCCCCCCCCCCGCCTCTGGGAAAATACTCTCACTCTCTCCCCTGTTGAATTATTATTATTATTAAAAATGTTTTAAAGGCTTTTATTTTTTTGGGGCGCCTGGGTGGCGCAGTCGGTTAAGCGTCCGACTTCAGCCAGGTCACGATCTCGCGGTCCGTGAGTTCGAGCCCCGCGTCAGGCTCTGGGCTGATGGCTCAGAGCCTGGAGCCTGTTTCTGATTCTGTGTCTCCCTCTCTCTCTGCCCCTCGCCCGTTCATGCTCTGTCTCTCTCTGTCCCAAAAATAAATAAACGTTGAAAAAAAATTTAAAAAAAAAAAGGCTTTTTTATTTTTATTTATCTATTAAAATTTTTTTAATGTTTATTTTTGAGAGAGAGGGAGACACAGAATCCAAAGCAGGCTCAAGGCTCTGAGCTGTCCACACAGAGCCTAACACAGGGCTCAAACCTATAAACCGCGAGATCATGACCTGAGCCGAAGTCAAACTCTTAACCGACTGAGCCGCTCAGGCACCCTTAGTTTTATTTATTTTGAGGGATATAGAGAGCAAGCAGGGGAAGGGCAGAGAGGGAGGGAGAGAGAGAATCCCAAGCAGGCTCCACACTGTCAGTTCAGAGCCCAGTGCAGGGGCGCAAACCCACAAACCGCGAGATCATGACCTGAGTTGAAATCAGGAGTCAGATGCCCAACCGACTGAGCCACCCAGGAGCCCTGGTCCCCCATTAAATTATTGTTAAAGCGAAAGCATATTTGGTTCCACTACTTGAATATAGCTGGGGTTTTTTTTGGTCTTTTTTTTTTTTTTTTTTGCTTATTTTCTGGTTGTCTCTGTGCATACATATATTTAAGACATTGCAGTTACACATACACAGGTGCATGTTTTTTTTTTTTTTTTAATTTTTTTTTTTCAACGTTTTATTTATTTTTGGGACAGAGAGAGACAGAGCATGAACGGGGGAGGGGCAGAGAGAGAGGGAGACACAGAATTGGAAACAGGCTCCAGGCTCTGAGCCATCAGCCCAGAGCCCGACACGGGGCTCGAACTCACGGAGCGCGAGATCGTGACCTGGCTGAAGTCGGACGCTTAACCGACTGCGCCACCCAGGCGCCCCCACAGGTGCATGTTTTATATTTTCCATTCAGAAATGGATCATAGATATCGTCCCCTGTTTCCACGTGATTTGTTTTATCACCTTAACAGACTTACCCTTGCCTCCTCCGTGTAAGGCGTGCCTCTTCTGTGGGACACAGAGCTCCAGCCAGAAAGCACAGTCCTGTTTGGCTCTGCTGGTTGGAGTAATCTTGCCACTTTGTTTTACCTTTGGAGAAAGAAAAGCTTATTCATCATTCCTTCTCCTTTAACTGGATTATTGAAGAGCACTGTTATTGTTATTTAATGTTTTTGCGGTTAATTGCTTTGCTTACGTTGATAAGCTGGACCACTGATGAGGTGGTATTGCAAATTCCTGCTGGGCTCCTTATCCCCTGCTGGAGGAGGAGGAGGAGGACAGTGCATATGGACTGGGGCCCCCCCCCCCCCCCCCGCAAAGACTGTGCGTGTGTGTGCATGCCTACACTGGTGTGCACAGTAACTCGACCACAAAACCACTCTCCTTTCTGGGCGTCCTCTAGTCAGCGGGTCAGGCAAATTGTAGGGACCTGAGGGAGGTGAACGGCAGGAATTCTGCCTGGCTGAATTGTATTCTTCTTAATTGTTCTTCAGATGAAGACTTTATATATGTGATAAGCTTTTCTAGTTTTAAGGTAGCTTTAATATCACATGTGTTTCTTTCCGGTCTTTTGCTTTAACGAGAGGTAATAGATGATATGGAAACTGGCAGGACCATGGGAGGTACAAACATGGTGACTTAAGATCACTGCTCTGAACAAACATTCACCCCGAATAGGACCAGTCTACTTTTTAGCAGTTTCATAGCATATGATTCATGCTAGGTATTCGTGTTTCCTTCCTGTACATGGTGCACACATGAGCGAGGGGCTGCTGGCAGCAGTGGTCCCAGTGTTGAAGTCCGGATGCCTGGCCGCATGGAGTGGCCACGGGGCGGGGGCCACCACAGTCTGTTAGTGCAAAGAGGGGATCGTGCCATGTCACTTGCCCCTGTCCTGCCAGCTGGTTTCAGATCAGTTTAGATCTTCCCTCTAAAGGAGTTAGGAAAAACGGTTGCGTTTCAGAGACTTGGGGGTTTTGGAACTTGGAATAAGGGACATGAACCTGTACTAGTACCCTTCTATGATATGTATGTTTTTAACGAATAGAAACATTTGAGAAATACAAGGCAAATGATAAGAGAATTTAGCATTACCGAATTCTGCCGGAATCCGTGTGCCTTTTCTCTTTATTCAAATTTAGAAATTTTTCTTTATTGTATGATTGATTGTCTTTATTTGTTTAGCTCTTATGAGTGTGGACACGAAAATGGGTGTTGGTGGATAGACATGCAATTAAAGAAGAGGAGGAAGTAGGGACCCTGGGTGGCTATGTCGGTTCAGCGTCCGACTTCGGCTCAGGTCATAATCTTCACAGTTTGTGAGTTCAAGCCCCGTGGCAGGTTCTGTGCTCACAGCTCGGAGCCAGGAGCCTGTTTCAGATTCTGTGTCTCCCTCTGACCCTACCCCACTTGTGCTCTTCCTCTCTCTATCAAAAATAAAAATAAAAACATTTAAAAAGAAGAGGAAGTGCTGTCAGATACTGTGTGGTAAAAGTTTTTGCTATTTTAAGATGAAACATTGGAAGTGTAGACTGGCTGGCCATTTGCCTTGTAGCATTTAAAATTTTTTTAAAGTTTCTTAAAAAATTTTTTTTAATGTTTATTTTTCAGAGAGAGAGGGAGAACGTGAGTGAGAGAAGGGCAGAGAGACAGGAAGTCAGAGGATCTAAAGTGGGCTCTGCACTGATAGCATAGAGCCCAACGTGGCTCTATAGCATAGAGCCCAACGGACCCAAGGAACCGTGATATCATGACCTGAACCAAAGTCAGATGTTTAACCGATTGAGCCACCCAGATGCTCCAAGTTTATTTATTTTGAGAGACAGAGAGAGAGAGGGGGAGAGAATCCCAAGCAGGCCCCACTTTGTCAGCACAGAGCCCGATGCAGGGCTCGAACCCATGAACCATGAGATCACGACCTGAGCTGAGATCAAGAGTTGGATGCTTAACTGACTGAGCCACCCAGGCGCCCCATGCGTTGTAGTATTTTATAAAACAGAAAAATTTGGTAAGGGATATATTAATATTTTGATTGTAATTTATTGCCATAATCACCACGGTTACAGTTTGATGCAAACAGAAGCAAAATTTTTCATGTGTCAGAAATAAAGTTTAAAATACAGATCTTCACCAAATGCATTTCTGATTTCATTTGTAAGTTTGCTGGTTAGAACACCTATGTGTTTTCTTATAGAAATGAGTTTATAAATGGTGGGTAAATTGTGAGGCTAGGCTAGATAAGCCTAACTGAGCTATAATTTAAGGGTCAAAGTCCTGGTTCTGAAGGCAGGAAGCCAGTTGGTAGAAGACAGCTGGAGGAGAGGGAAGCCTTTTCCTTTCATTTCTTGGCGTAGGACTGGCCCTGTGCAGGCCGGGGTGGCCTCTTGCAGGGTGCTGGCTCTGTTACTCCCAGGCCCTTTGTCCTCCATCTGTTAACGCCTCCTTGGTACGATGGCTCTGGTACGGGACCTCTTTACTGCACCCCCTGCAATAGGTTTCAGTAGTTTCCAGTTAAAGATCCGATTCCTTGTTTTAAAACTGATTTTAGCTGGCTGTTGGGAAAGCATCTATACTAGTTGCTACAAGCAGTAGTCCTTGATTGTAGGGAGAAAGTGTGTTACTACTCTAAGTAGGTACCTAAAATGCAGAGTGTCAGGCAGTGAAAGGTCGATGGCATCCGTAGGCGAAGACGTATATGCTTGAGGAAGATGGGTCTGCCGTGTCATACGCTGTGCTGGCACTGGAATTGGGAAGGTAAATGATAAGCCCTGTCTTCAGGGAGCTTACATTCTAATAGCAGGGGGCATGTATGTACACATGCTTGTCAGTGGGCTCAAGGCAGCTGTAGAAGTGTCAGGCACAGAAGCAGCACAGAGGAGGGAGTAATGAAAAACCAGAGGGTGGCAGCTTGAAAATCGATAAAGGAAATGGTGCCCGAGCTCTGTTTGAGACCTGTGAGTCGTCGTGCTCTGAGCTCTGCTGTCCCGGCATCAGAGCATTGCCACCCGAGGCCCCAGGGTTAAGGAATGGGTGTTAATCTGCTGTCAGTGGGCAGAGTTCACGAGCTGACTGCCCTGAAGTCAGGAGCAGTTTGCAGTTTTCTGAGGTGGCAGGAGTTTCTTTTGAAAAAGTTGTAACAGATTAAATCCTATGCCAGAGCTCCAAGTACCTAGCATTTGTTTAATTTTGACTCTGAATCTCTTTCATGGGTGGTTTAATGGATGTGGCTCCTGGGGTGGATCAGAAAGCAGCTTTCCAATGAGCTGGAGAGCAGAATTCAACAAGCATGTTCACACATTTTAGTCTTTGGTTACACCTGGAAAAATCGGTGTAGAAGCCTCTAGATCAACTAAACAAAGAACTTTCGTTTTAATCCCCATCGATGATGCTGATTTTCCTGCGGGGCTCCTTACTGCACCTGGTTCAACCTGAGAGGGAATTGTGAAGAATGAAAGCAGTGTTGGGGTGGGTTGTTTGCGGTGATTGTATTGTTAAAATCCTTTTCTTTACTAAGTGTAAAACTTAAGCATGATAAGATGCCAGTTCCCATGAGGAAAGGATTTTGGAGTTTTATCTAGTTGGTTTACTTTTAGTTAATCTCTAAGGCTTGATGGTTTAGGTAACTTGGGGGTCTGGAGATGACAATTTATGAAAGTTGCTGGGTTAAATCAGAACTGCTCAGTTTTTTTGTACTCTTTTAGCCAGAACTAATTTTATTTTATTTTATTTTATTTTTTAATTTTTTTTTCAACGTTTATTTATTTTTGGGACAGAGAGAGACAGAGCATGAATGGGGGAGGGGCAGAGAGAGAGGGAGACACAGAATCTGAAGCAGGCTCCAAGCTCTGAGCCATCAGCCCAGAGCCTGATGCGGGGCTCGAACTCATGGACCGTGAGATCGTGACCTGGCTGAAGTCGGACGCTCAACCGACTGCGCCACCCAGGCGCCCCTAGCCAGAACTAATTTTAATAGGTAAAGTGAAATGGCTCATTTTGCAGTTCTGTTCTGTAAAGAGCGGTGGGCAATACGTGTTTTGGGGAAGTGCGGACTCTGGGGGGAGTGACTGGAACAACAAAGAGACTCATATTCACAACAAAATTGAGCAGAGGATACAGAGATTTTCCCTTCTGTCCGATCCCCTCCCCACCGCTGTCAGTATCCTGCACCAGATTATATTGGTTGTGATTGATAAGCCTACATTGGGACATCATTATCATCCAAAGTCCTTAGTTGATGTTAGGGCTCGAATAACCGTTTTAACATCCTATATAGGTTTTAACAAAATGTAATGACATGCATCCGCCCTTATAGTAGAAAGAATAGTTTCACTGCCCTGAAAGCCTCTGTATTTTAAAAACATGTCTTTTTGGTTCACTGGAATATTTTTTTATCTGTACCCCATTTTCTCCTCATTGGCTTTTTTAGTTTCTGACTTGACCAAGTAGTTTCTCTCAGTGTGGGGGAGCCTGGGTTCCTTGGTCTCTGTCATTGTGAAAGCTGCATGCATTTGGAGTTGTCAAGATGCATGCATCCAAAATTATGTCTGAGAAGTTAGTGGCTCTTGGCAGCCATCTAGGAACCCGACCCCGGGGAGATTCTAATGGGGGGGGGGGTCCTGCACACTTCCTTTTTGGTTCTCTGCTCCTTCAATTATCTTGTGACTGTTAACAGACATGTTAAGTTAAAGGACACTGAACATGGAGGTACGTATGTTGTACCTTCTTCTCTAAGTAGATCTCCCTTTTTGTTTTGACTCCCTGAAATTTCCCTCATCCCCTCCTTTCCCAGCAGGGTGGGGTGGAAGGACATCTCGAATTAGGTGGAATTAGGTGGAATTAGGTGCTTTGCAGGTGATTTGCTTCTGAGCCTGTTCTGCCTCCACCTGTGGCCTCACGCCTTCATGTCCTGAGGCTCCGAGAAGCTGCCCTCACGCTGACCTGTCCTCAGTGTCTCTCATGCTTCTGACCTCGGTTTGGTAGTTAGGGTTTAAACCCCTTCCTATAACTCAGTTTCTGTGGAAGGCTGTTGGGGATGGTACGGAGGGAAAAAAATCCACGTGGTACCCCCCCCTTCTCCCCCCCCCAAACTAATGTAGATTCCTTTTAAAAAAATTGAGCTATTACAAATTTTAATTTATTTAAAATATTACAGAAGGAATACATAATTAACTGTAAAAAAAATCAAACAATGCAGAATTGTATGGTTTTTATTCCCCAGGGGTAGCTAATGTTGAGGGTTAGGATTCTGTGGTTGCGTTAATTACAAAGGCGGGGTGGGGCGTTCACTCTTCTCCGTTCAGAACTGAAGGGGAAGGCTGGGAGTGCCTTTTGATGTTTTTTCTTCCCAATCTCAGCAGCTCCATCAGAAATGTCACCAACCTCTAAGACCTCTTAAGCAATCCAGTTTCTGCCAGCACTTAAGTGCTTTTCATAGTCTTGATGAGACGGGAAACTCCTTCCTCAACAGATTTATTGGATGTCTGCGATGTTGAAGCCCCATGCTGGAGGCTGGGGAAGTGGATGAACTATGCCTGCTCTTAATACGCTCGCAGCCCATTGTCCTGCAGACATTCTGACATGCCCGGCAAGCACTGGGAGTGCGAGGTGATACTAGTCAAAGTGGGTGAAAGGAAGGAAGCCTTCCTGGAGGAGGTGGCATTTGAGCATGTATCTGAGTAGGTTTTTAAAGTGCTAGTGGGTGAAGGGCATTCCAAGCAGATGGGGTCTTTTCATAGAATTGGCTGTAGTCTGGGGTAACTGGTGTAGATGAGTTAGATTAATGTTTTTTTCTTCTTCCTACCTAAGAAAATGGGAAAGAAAAGGCATTGGAAAGATTTCAGTTTGGAGTAGGGTAAGAGTGCTAAAAAAGGTGACATCTGGGGGTTTCGAGTCAGGTGGTGTCTCCTTAATGGATTGGATAATCCAGATTATCCAAAACTGGCCTAAAGTGGCTTAGGTGGCTTCCTAGTTTATTTCTGATTTGCTTGGAGGACAGGTAACAAGTCGAGATTGGAAAACCTAGGTAGGTCTTGATTTCTACAGGCTGGTCCCAGTATATTACATACATACACGTTTTTGGAAGTTGAACTTAGTCTTTTTTCCTGATTCGGAAGTGTTTTGTTTTGTTTTAAATTGGGCTAAAAACACATTGAGGACAGAAGGCTGTATATTTTGCATGCTTACAGTTGGGCCTCTGGAACTAAGCAAAAATACCATGCAAATGAGCATTTTTACCTTTTAAAAAAAATGTTTATTTTTTTGGAGAGAGAGGAGACGCAGGATCCCAAGCGGGCTCCGCACTGTCATCGCAAAGCCTGACGTGGGGTCTGATCCCACGAACTGTGAGATGATGACCTAAGCTGGAACCAAGAGCTGGGCACTTGGCCACCTGAGCCACCCAGGCGCCCCCAGTGTTTTTACTTCTGAGCCCAGACCTTTGGGTTGCGTTCACCTGGAAGAAGGCTGGCTGTGTCCCTGAGCTTTCTCAGGATGCTGGCGTGTGAGGACGCTCAGGTGGATTTCAGCAGCAGTTACGGGTGGCTTATCTTTTGAGGAGACACAACTACGGGACGGAGGCAGCTCCTATTAAAAAAAAAAAAAGAAGAAACAAGGAAACTTTCGCCTTCTCTGAAGAGTCTCTTCAGTTGGCAACGACCGTCAGCGTTAGCGATGTGTCATGACTTGGGATGAGCACCGCTTTGAGGTTAGCTGCTGAGGGGGGGAACCTGCTGCTGTGAGATTCCTGTAGAAAAGTCCAGATCATTAAGTTGAAGAGTTGTAAGATGTGACTGCCTGCTCTGTGAGGTTACATCAGGCTTAGCGGGGAACAGTGGGTGGCATCAGGCTGATACAGGAAGTTGATCATCTTAGTTTGTGATTAGCTGAAGATATTTCACATGGTTGGGGTGAAAAACTCCCTTTACCCGAAACCTTTGTGTGCCACATTGTGGTCATCTACACGGTGTCAGGGCGGGGTTGCCAGTGGAGTTGTGTTAGCAACAGTCCAGTTGCAGAGGCCTCTGAATCGTGACCATTGTGGTCTTGTGGTCCTAGCCCTGGCTAACAATGGGGGCTTCTCTATTTATCGTTACTTAGGGCTTACCCGAAAGATCCAGATTCGGATTGAAGGCCATACAGTGGATTGAATAGTTTTATTAAGGAGATTAAGCAGTTTATTCATTTTTCTTAGAGAAAGATGTGGCATGAGGGGGCGTGGTGGCATGTGTATGTGGCTACTGTGTGTGATTTGAGGATAAACCCTTGGGACAGGTCAGCTCCTTGACACCTGCATGATTTATCTTCCCATCTCCAGCCATTAGTGAAGTTCACTGAGTGCCCGTCATCTGCGTTTCAACTACTGCATGTAATTTTAGCAGTTGTGACTCAGAAGAAAAACTCGAGTAGGGCTTCAGGTCAGACTATAATGGGAACATAGGAGCATTTGTTATATACTGGTTTAAAAAATTTTTTTTTCATCTGTTATTCTCAGGAAAACTATATTTATGCATTTGTCTGTCCTTTTACAGATGAGTGAACTTAGGCCTGCAGAAACGAGTAGCTAGCAAGAAGCGGAGATGGCTTTGAACCCATGTGCATCTGGCCATGGGTGCCATGTTCTTTTCTTTCCACTATGCCAGGTTCTCTAGTGGATTGGCCTACTGATCTGGAGAGTTAGGGTTTTTAGTTGAGTTCTCAAGGGAGAAGAGAGGAATTGGTGACCAGGCTCCATTAATGGCATCACCTACTCTGAGGGCTTAGCAGCAGACCGTTGTTCTGTATGACGAATAATTACAGTTTGGGATGGGTTTATTGGAATATTTGGGTAGGTGATGGAGGCTGTGATATTGAGATTTAGAAAAGGTTACTTGTACGTGTTATGCATTTTTTCAGTTTGTTCAATTGGTCAGGAAGAGTTGGTAATAAGGCCAAGGTTTCTGGGTTGATTGCTGAGTGTATCTGGGACCCTTGCAGAGAAAACGGTGATTCACAATTACGATTTCATCTCCTCCTCTTACCTCCCCACCCCTGTGGGAGACCTATGCAGGAATCAGTGAAGAGGGGTCTCAGTACCAATACTGGGAAAACAACACACAGCCAGTGCTCTATTGATGTAAAAAAAAAAAAAAAAAATCTGTATCTTTTAAATTTTTTGAGTTAAAAAGTGCATTAAAAAGGGGAGCTGAGACACGTGAAGAGTTATTCATGTGTTATGTCAGTTTTGAGTTGAGAAAATCCATCTTGTTGCTTATTTGAGCCTGCTGCTTGGTTCTGGACACATTGTAGAAAGTGAGAAATGGGAATTTGACTTTCCATGATGGCGTGTGTGCTGCCTGCATTTGTGGGATCAGAGATGGGAAGCCCTGTTGTGGGTGCTCATGAGGAAGGTGAACAAGCAGTCCGCTCACCTTTGGGTTGGTTGAAAGGAGGCCAAGGAGGAGGAGGACGGCAGGCAGTGGGGTGGTGGGTGAGGCCTTCGCTGCCCATGAGCAGTGGCGTTGGCCAGTGGATGGAAGAAAGCCTCTGTTCACCATATTCTTGGCAAACTTAGTCACTTTATAGCAATATCACCCATAGTTTAAGCTTTTTGACAGGTCTGATAATTTTCATCATTCAAAAAAGGAAAGCAAAACCAAAAATATTAAGAAAGTCTTTTATAAAATGAATTACTCCAGGGGCGCCTAGGTGGCTCAGTCGGTTAGGCGTCTGACTCTCGGTTTCGGCTCAGGTCATGATCTCAGGTTTCGTGAGTTAGAGTCCCACATCGGGCTTCGCGCTGACAATGCGGAGCCTACTTGGGATTCTCTCTCCCCCTCTCTCTCTTTGCCCCTTCCCTGTGCTCGCTCTCTCATGTGCGCGCTCTCTCTCTTTCAAAATAATAAACACAAAGTTAAAAAATGAATTACTCCACCGTTTTGTTTTTGTAACATTTAGTGGAAAGAAGAGAAGTCGGCCTTTGATAGCGAAGGGTCTCAGATGAGCCATCTGAGATCTGGGACATCTCTGGTGGGAGAACCCAGCGTCACTGGGCAAGGTGATCCGTGCCCTGTGCAGGCCTGCCCTTTATCAGGGGTTCATTGGGAAAGGGGCGTCATACTCCACCTGGGCCCTGCAGCCTCTGCAGCCTTTGCTGCCACTGTTACCTTGCTCTCTGCCTGCAAGTGAGGAGCCACTGTCCTTTTAACTGATCGATTTTGTATATTGAAACTATTTCTCTCATTCTTCAGTGGAACCTAGAATGACAAAGATTTTGAGGGGGGTATTGAATCACACCCATTTCTTAAGAAATTCCTGTGATTTTTCCCAGTTTCTTTCAACTTTCATGTTTCCTTTTTTAGCTTCAGAAGAAAACATTGTAATGGGCTTAAAGTAAATGCAAATATAGCAGAAATTAAGTTTTCTTCTTTCAGGTGATTTATCTTTTTTAGCCTTTTGCTTTTGTTTATTGGTTCTTTTGGAGAGAATTGTTTAAGAGGAATGGAGTAATTACAGTGTTTGGTGTAATACAGTTCAGGATGTTTAATGTATTATAGGAGCCCATTTGCTGCTTTTAGCTTCTTGATTATTGTCCACATTGATTGAGGGTAATGGATTAGAGATGCCCAAAAACTGGCCTCTCCCAACCAGAATGGTTTGAGCCAAGCATTCTGGACCATAAACTTAAAATCACCCTAAAGTCAAGTCTGGACTTCCAAAAAAAAAAAAAAATCTTTTAGGTTATGTATGTGTTTGTCTGTATTCCTTAGAAATGGAAATGTTACAGCTCTGCTTTTTTCTTAGTATAAATTTGTAAAATAAGCTTACTTGTTTTAAGACTTGGGACAGTGCAGAAAAACATCAATAAAAAAAGCCCATAAACATCCATTGTTAACATTTTAACGTACGTTCTTCTGAAGTCCTTTCTGTGAATCACCCACCCGTCCTGCCACATACAACAAAACCAGAACCATTCTGTATGTACTGTTCTGTAATGTTCTTTTTTTCATATTAAACCGTGGAATGTTTCTGCAGGTCAGCAAACCATTATTTCGAGTGGCTGCTCGGTATTTCATTGTAAGGCTGCAGAATAATTCCTGAAATTAATCCTACGTTGATAACTGCTCAGGTAGTTTGCAACTTAAAAAAAAAAAGGGAAATGCCAATGATTATATGAATCTTTCCACTTACCTAGTTATTTCCTTAGGATTTATTGGTAGAAGGACTTTCATTTCTTTCTTTTTTTTTTTAGTATTTTTAAATGTTTTTATTTAGTTTTGAGATAGAGAGACAGACACCATGTGAGTAGGGGAGGGGCAGAGAGAGAGAGAGAGAGAGGGAGACAGACAGAATCCAAAGCAGGTTCCAGGCTCTGAGCTGTTAGCACAGAGCCTGACGTGGGGCTCGAACCCACAAACCGTGAGATCATGACTGAGCCGAGGTCAGATGCTTAACAGGCGCTCTGTATTTACTTCTGTTTTTAGGTATGGTTCATGTATGTTGTTGCTTCCCTAGCTGGCACCTTCTCTGATCACGTGTATCTTTTTAGTTCTTCCTTTTTAGGTGATTTTTGTTTTCTTTTTCATTGTTTGCCAGCAGTATTTTACTTTTTCTGCTTTTAACATGGATGCTTATTAGGATAATGGCTTTTATTACCTTCAACTGTGGTGACTAGATTTTTTTGGGGGGGGTACTAAAAAATCTTTAAAGGAGTGTTCTGATTTTCTTTAGTTTTTTTTTTTTAATTTTTAAGTTTATTTATTGTTGAGAGAGACAGAGAGCACGAGTGGGGGAGGGGCAGAGAGAGAGGGAGACACAGAATCTGAAACAGGCTCCAGGCTCTGAGCTGTCAGCACAGAGCCCGACATGGGGCTCGAACCCACGGACCTGAGCTGAAGCCGGACACTTCACCGACTGAGCCACCCAGGCGCCCCCCCCTTTTTTTTTTAATTTAATTTTACTTAATTTGCAATTCCAGTTAGTTAACATACAGTATTAGTTTCAGGTGTACAGTATAGTAATTCAGCATTTCCATACATCAGCCCCGTTTAGTTTCTTTGAGTCAAGAGAAGTCTTTGAAACAATTCCCCTGCCCGCAGCCTTGGCCCCTGCCATTCCTAGAAAAGAATCTCATGTTCAGAGAAGCCGCTGCTTGCCTGGGGCCCCGCAAGTTGTGGATTGGGTCCCTCCTCTTCCCGCAGCTTGGCTCAGGTGTCCCTTTACTTGGCAGGCAGTCCTCAGCGTGATGGCTCTTTCCTCCTTCTGTTGGAGGCGGACTTCTCGTGGCAATCCTTCATTACCTTCAGTGTGGATCGGAGGAGAGCGGCGTAGATGGGCCTCTCGTAGGCTTTGTTTCTCTGGGAGTCTCGTTGCAGTGAGGCTGTGAAGCTTGGGTTCCGTCAGCGTAATCAACCGTGAATTGACGCCCAGATACTCACACTTGGCCAGTCTGCCTGCTGAGCTGTTCTCCTTGGGCGTAGGGCCAAGGAGGACCCCGGAGGAAAATGAAGCTTTTGTGTGGCACGTGGTTTGTGTGGCCTAGACAGGTGCGCGGGTGACTGGGTCTCCCAGGTATCCAGCAGGAGACGGCTCACTGCTCTGGTGATGTCCTTTAAAGATGTGCCTATTGGTTTAAAGCTTCCTTCCATAGTGTTTATTGATGACTTATTCTTTTCCGCTGGCGGGAGATGACAGTATGTCACTGTGGTCGGTCGGGATGGCAGGAGCCCGCCCCACCCAGCTCCGTCCCTGCAATGGGAGCACAACAGCTTCCTTATGGAAGGGACGTCGCAGAGGTTATCTCCCTGACTGCAGTCAGAGAATTGAAGAAATACTGAAAAGAAGATAATTTTAAGGAGAAACTTACCATTGGTGCAAGTCTGGAATCTTTCTGTGTCAGAAGCACAGAAGCACTTTTGTATTTCATTTTTTTAAGTTTATTTGTTTTTTGAGAGAGACAGAGCATGAGTGGGGGAGGGGCAGAGAGAGAGGGAGACACACAGAATCTGAAGCAGACTCCAGGCTGCGAGCTGTCAGCACAGAGCCTGACGCAGAGCTCGAACCCACGAACCCCAAAATCATGACCTGAGCTGAAGTCGGATGCTTAAACTGCTGAGCCACCCAGGCGTCTCAGGGCATCCTCTTCATTATTTCAGCATAGTATTTTCAGACTTCACCCTTGGAGGTGGGGGACGGCTGGCATTTTCTGTCAGTTGGGAGGTCTGTAAGTCAGGGGTGTCCTTGGACGCGACCTTGGGAATGGAGGGGTGGCTCCTCTCTGCCTTTTCCCTCTTTCCACTGCGAGCAAAGCCACTTCTTTGGCCCCCCTTCTCCCGGGCTGCTGCGTCTAATCTGCTGTGGGTTAGGGACCTTTCTCAGAGTGTGTGTTGTGGACCAGAACGTTCTGAGAGAGGGACTGAGGTCCCCTCCTGGGCAGAGCGGTGCAGGTGAATTCAGGGCTTAGCATTCGTGACCACTATTTCTGTGCTCGGAGGCCTTTTTGCGCTTGGAAGTGGAAGGCATCATGCTTCCTCAGGGTTGAGGTTTCTAAAACCTGACCTCTGAATCAAAGTGGAGTTGCTCTATGGGAACAATTGGGAACAAGCATCCTGCGAGCGTCCCTTAAATCTATGCCCCCTTCATGCTGCAGTCCAGCCCAGGGTGGGGGTGGGGGACTTTGTTGCATTATTCATTTGATTTGCTTTTCAAGTGTTTAGTTCTCTTTTTTGGGAATGCAGCAGCTCTGTACTATCCTTGGGTAGGGACGGATTTCACTGAAGTGGTGAACTTGTGGAGGGTGGTGTGACTGGCCATTCTTCTCACTCAACCAGGGAGCAGAGCCCGGGCCCATCTTTTCTCTCCTTTTACCCTGGTGGCCTTCTGGTGAGGCGACTTTTCCCTCACGCCCCGAGTATTTCCCCTCCTTGAAAAGGGGATTTGATACACAAAGGTGCTGGGTGAATTAGGAGCCAGGAAACCTGAGTATTTACTTATTGTTAAAATTTGTTTTTTATTATTTATTTATTTATTTTTTTTCAACATTTATTTATTTTTGGGACAGAGAGAGACGGAGCATGAACGGGGGAGGGGCAGAGAGAGAGGGAGACACAGAATCGGAAACAGGCTCCAGGCTCTGAGCCATCAGCCCAGAGCCCGACGCGGGGCTCGAACTCACGGACCGCGAGATCGTGACCTGGCTGAAGTTGGACGCTTAACTGACTGCGCCACCCAGGCGCCCCTAAAATTTGTTTTTTAATGTTTATTTTTGAGAGAGTGAAGCGAGTGAGCACGAGTGGGGGAGGGGCAGAGAGAGGGAGAGAGAGAGAGTCCCAAGCAGGCTCTGCACCGTCAACGCAGAGCCTGATGCTGGGTTTGAACTCCCAAACCGTGAGATCATGACCTGAACTGAAGCCAAGAGTCGGACGCTTAACCGACTGAGCCACCCAGGTGCCCCTCAGCTATGTGAGATTTAATGTGTCCGTTTCTTTTTTTTTTTTTAATTTTTTTTTTCAACGTTTATTTATTTTTGGGACAGAGAGAGACAGAGCATGAACGGGGGAGGGGCAGAGAGAGAGGGAGACACAGAATCGGAAACAGGCTCCAGGCTCTGAGCCATCAGCCCAGAGCCTGACGCGGGGCTCGAACTCATGGACCGCGAGATCGTGACCTGGCTGAAGTCGGACGCTTAACCGACTGCGCCACCCAGGCGCCCCAATGTGTCCGTTTCTTAATCTGAAGTGAACTATTTTTTGTACTCTTGTCTGGAGTCTAAGATGTCGTATGTCTGAGGGGTGTGTGGGATTACTGTGTTATAGTTGAATTGAGCCCAGAGTCTATGAGGTGGGCTCAATTTTAGTCACGGTCAATAAAATGCAGGGTGGAGGTTGGAGGAAGTTGGAACCAGCCTCCTTATTTAGTAGAGATCGTCTCTGAGACTATGCAAAGGGTAAGCGTGTTGTTTTTTGTCAGACTTGCTGCCCTTACCTCCTTGACCCCGAGGGTTGGCTGGGAGCCGTCCTTATTCAGCAGCATCGATGTAGGTTTGCGTACCTTCCAGAGGGCTGCCTGTTGCAGTCCCTGTTTATACTATTTGAGAATGGCTGACATACCTGCCTCCGCTGGGGTTGGCGGAACGTGGTGCCGGAAAATATTAAATCATGAGAGTTGATCACCTTGTCCAGAAAATAAGGCAGTTTTGTGAACCACCTGAGTCTTCCAGGTGGGATAAGTGGCCTATGATTAGGGGAAATGAACTCATTGAATCTTTATCCCCTCAAAAGATTCGGAAACCACAACACAAAGCTTAGGTGAGTCGCCCAAGATCATTAGGCAAATGTGTGGTAGAGGCAGGCAGACTTTGAACGAGTTTGTCTCAAAAGCCTACACCCTTAACCACTCACTTCACGTTTCTACCACGAGGAAGTATGTGGTATTTCTCTGTTCAACAACAGGTCGTGGTATGAGATGGTAGGAAGTACATGAGTTGTAGGCCGTGTGGGATACAGTGAGCAAAAACATTTTTCCTCACTGCTGCACTATTTTTGCTACTGTACTGGTTGAGAAAATAAACTCTTGCATTTCCAAGGCAAGGTTAACGTAGTTCTTCCTTAATAATTACGGTCTTTTGAAGCATCCCCTTCTTGGGGACTGTTCACTAGGCAGATAAAATGGCGCAGAACGCAAGTGAGCCCGCGACTTATTTTATTGCTTTGCTTGCTGTGTTTAATCCTCTTGGGACAGTATCTGGTGTGTTTATTAAATTGGCTGCTTCTGAGTCAAAAATAAATCTTTCCTGAAAGACGTTAAGATTTTATTTTAGATTCGATTGTAAGTTCCCTGAGCCGCCATCTTTTTGGAATCTGATCCTAAAGATCATGCTCTTCTCCTCTTAACGATCCCAGAAGTTTTCGTGATAATGCCATAATGAAGACATCAGACAGCCTCTTTTTCTTTTTTTTTTTTAACTTCTTTTTTATTTTTTTAATGTTTAGAGTGCGCACATGTGCGAGCAGGGAAGGGACAGAGACGGGGTTAGAGGATCTGAAGTGGGCTGTGCGCCGACAGCAGAGAGCCCAGTGTGGGGCTTGAACTCACGAACCCGTGAGATCACGACCGAAGTCAGACACTTAACCGCCTGAGCCACCCAGGCGCCAAAACCTCTTCTTTTTAAGCTTGGAACAGAGACCGACACTGCTCTTCATAGAGTTGATCAGGATACATCTTCCTGTTGAGCAGCTTGAAGTTTCATGGATACCCTTGCTATGTGGCCTGCCGTGGCCCTTGTGTTTGGGGGCAGGTTGGGTGGAAGAGTAGACAGCAGTGAGAAGTTTTGGGGGATCTGTGGAAGCTATGGAAAACCCCAAAGCTTGTTTGTTTTGTTTTCCAAAAAACCGTTCATTTATGGACATCGCCGCGCTCCCCGCATGCCAGGTATTGCGCTAGCTGATGAGAGAAGACGAACCGTGGGAAGTCCTTGCCCTCGTAGGCCTCACAGTCCTTTGGGGGACACACGTGAATACGGGCACGCGGTGTGCGATGTGCCTGCAGGATGGTGGTGTGTTGTATTTGACCACAAAATGCAGTCCCTCGGGTGTACAGTTCAGTGATTTTTAGGAACTTTCCCGAGCGGTGCAGCCCTCCCGGTAAGTCCGTAGAGAACATTGCCGTCTCCCCAATATGACCTCTTGTGCTTGATTTACAGTCGACCTCTGTTCCCAGCAGCCCCTACTCTCCTTCGTCTCCATCGCTTTGACTTTTCCGGACACATCATAGAAGGGAATTCGTACAGTCTGTGGTTTCTTGTGACTGTCTCCTTTCACTTAGCATGTTTTTGAGGTTTGTGATGTGGCATGTGTTGTCAGTAGCTTGGTCCCTTTTATTGCCGCGTAGTGTCCCATTGTATGGATGTGCCTCATTGTGTCTGTCCCTTCACCAGCTGAGGAACATCTAAGCTGTTTCCAGTGTTCCAGTGAACATTCATGTGTATGTCTTTGTGTGGACCCTTAGGATTTCCACTTCTCTTGGGAGTGGAATTGCTGGGTCGTATGGTGGTCTTGTGTTTAATTTATTGAGAACCTGCCAAACTGCTTTCTGAAGTGGCCATACCATTTTATATCCAACTGGCAATTTAGGGAGGGGCGACCTATTTCCAATAGATTTAATAGACTTACCAGTACATCCAGTATAATAATATTGATATTGTTCCATTAACATGGCAAAATGGAGAAAAGCAACAAAAAAATTGTTACATTATTTACCCTTTTGGAGGCATTTTATGGTTGTAGCCCTCTGTACCCACTGGTTGAAGAGGTGTGTGCTTCAGGGCAGTGTGATTGGAGTGAACAGAATGGAAATTGAGGGGCATCTGGGTGGCTCAGTCAGTTAAGCATCCGACTCTTGATTTCATCTCAGGTCATGATCTCATGGTTCGTGGGTTTGAGCCCCGCGTCGTGCTCCACACTGACAACGCTGAGCCAGCTTGAGATATTCCCTCTCTCTCTCTCTCTCTGTCTCTCCCTCCCACTCTCTCTCTCCCTCTCTCCCTGCCCCTCCCCCACTCGTGCTCGCTCTCAAAATAAATAAACAACAACAAAAAAATAGAAATTGAGACCAGTGTGCCAGGTGGACTGCAGGCTGAGTTAATATAAACATCTTGTCCTTTCTATTTCGTTTGGTGGGCATGAGGATCTGTGGTGTAACTCTTTCTGTAAGTTTTAGTTATTACAGCTTTCAGTCACCGCCCAGCCCTGGACTCCTGCGTCTCCTCATTTAATGTTTCTTCTGATATCGTCCAGGAGTCGTGACAGCCGTTGGTAGGACAGAACAAAGTAATACCTTTACTGTGGTTTCCTCAGTGCTCATGAGTTTTTTTTTTTTTTTTAACCTCACCTCGGGTCTGGTGAAGGAGCAAGAAGGGAGGGAGGGCAGGGGCTGTGTGGGAGGGAAGAAAGGTCCACGGAGCGGACAGAGGATGACACAGCGCAGAAAGTGAATAGGATAGCATCTCTGCTCTGGAGCCCAAGGCCAACTTAAGGTGCAGGTAACTGGATAAAGGATGAGAAATTTTGCCTGGGCCAGACACTGTGCTTTAGGGTCTAACACTTCTTTCTTTACTAAAACCTGAAGTCTGGTGTGGTCCTCCGGAAGGAGACTCTGGAAGTGATGAGGATTTGCTGCATCCCTGTGGATTTGTGACATTGATGAGGGGCGATGGAAAGCACGTATCTGATGTGACGCTGGAAAACCAGGATGCAGGCTGCCAGTAAAATCTGCATGGTAGGGTCTGCCGGTTGTGAACTTGAACTGAACCTGCAACCAAGTAGCGAGGTATGATGCTGCTGGCTATCTCACGCAGCTGGGTACCACGTCCCTTCGCGCCGGTGAACCCACTTAACCTCCCACCGCCCCCAATGCAAGTGCTTTTATTGTCCCCATTTACAGAAGAGGAAACAGAGGTCCACAGCAACTCAGCAGCTTGTCCAGGGTCCCTCCTCAGAGCGGGGGGTCACATCCAGGCGGTCGGGCTCCACGGTCTGTTAACCGCTGTCGGGATGCAAGGCAGTGGAAATGGACCCAGACGAGGACTAGAAATAGTTTTGCTCCTTCTCGCTCCCTGTTGAACATTCCCCAGCAGGGAGTGCAGAGAACAGAGGTGACTGCCTGAAAGCCACCGACGGTCTCCACCTTTAGCATGCAAGCCGGATGGGAGCCGTTGCCTTGTGGCCGGTGACGCCAGGCCCTCGGGCGTGCGTCAGCTGCTGCTTTAACTTAGGAGGGCCTGTCTGCTGCCCCTCTGCTGGCACAGCAGCTGCGGCCTCAAGACCTCTAGGTTGTGCGTCACTTTCCCCGTTAATTCATGCAGTGGACACGTACGAGGGTCCGCTCCATGCCAGGCAGTGGGCTGCTGTGACTGTCTCCTTCTGTACATCAGGGGAGGCCGATACAGACTCACGGCCTTGCGCGCTGTTCAGGGCGGGCTGTGCAGCGGAGCGGAGCTGAGAGCTGGCCTACGGTGGAGAAATTGCATGCTAGGTTGAAGGTGTTTGTGTTTGTTATTAGAGGGTGGTTTGAAGATGGGTAGTTCTTTCCCCTTCTCAGCAGTTGTCCCCGACGGGCCTGTCTCCCTGGGACCCTGCCTGGGGACCACGACCCAAAGAGATGCCATCACTGGCACTAACTGGAGAAATAAGTGTCCTTACCGGGTAGTCTGTCCGTCTGAGATGCATCTTTAGGGGTCATGGTGTAGGGCAATAGAACTTGGGCTTTAAAGCTAAACACCACCCCTCTGGCTCTGAGGAGCACAAACTCTTTGAGCCTCCATTGTCTCACCTGTAGAAGTATTTTCTTCAGAGGGTGTGGTGAGGAGATGTGACTAGCCCAAGAGAACAGAGCTCTGGGTACAACTCTACAGGTGCTCACAGGTCCTATGTCTCCCTTTCTTTGCCTTTGGGAAGCTAGAGGACCAGCGAAGGGGCATGGCAGTGAGGAGATGGGAGGGTGGGTGTTTCTTGGTTCTGTTGAGGGAGGCATGGAAGTTATCTCTGAGGCCACAGCTTCTGTCCTGCACTGGGAGCACACAGTAGGCGGTAGACAAAGTCTTATGTATTAACCGTCTTGGAGGTCTGATGTGGGGATGGGCAGACTACAGCTGCCCTTGGCCCATTAAAAAAATTTTTTTAAATGTTTGTTTTAGAGAGAGAGAGAGAGAGAGAGGAAATGAGAACACAGGGGAGGGGCAGAGAGAGAGGGAGACACAGAATCTGAAGCAAGCTCTGGGCTCCAAGCTGTCAACACAGAGCCCGACATGGGGCTCGAATTCACTAGCCATGAGATCATGACCTGAGCTGAAGTCAGATGCCCAAACGACTGAGCCACCCAGGCGCCCCTAAAAAAAATTTTTTTTTAATGTTTGTTTATTTTTGAAAGAGAGAGAGAGAGAGACCGAATGAGAGTGGGGCAGGGGCAGAGAGAGAGGGAGACACAGAATCGGAAGCATGCTCCAGGGTCTGAGCTGCTGGCACAGATCCAGGTGTGAGGCTCTAACCTATGAACTGTGAGATCATGACCTGAGCCAGAGTCTTGAGCCAGAGGCTCAACTGACTGAGCCACCCAAGTGCCCGCCACTCCTCTTGGCCCATTTTTGTCAGCTCCTGAGCCAAGATGGTTTTTACATTTTTAAAGAGTTGTTTAAAGAAAAAGGGAAACGAAGAATATGCAACAGAGACTGTTTGGCCTCCAAAGCTCAGGTGTTTACTGTCTCCTCCTGGAAGCGGTTTGCTGTCCCTGCCATCAGGGCCTGAACCCTCCTCAGGATCACACAGGACAGCTGACCTGACAGTTGTCTTACCGGTTGAGTGGGAGCAGCAGGGCTTCTGAGAAACGGGAGATTGGCCAACACTGAATGCACCCTCTGTCACCCTTGCCACCCCTCGTAGGGCTAGAAGAACGCTCGGGGATGCCTTCTGTGTCCCTGGTGGCGGGGTGCCTGTATTCCTACTCATGACAGATCAACCTTGCTCTTTGCGTTAGCGTTTTTATTTCATCCACTTTCCCCTTCATGCCTCACTCTAAAAGCTGAGGATTTTCAAGTAAGAGGAAATGTGATTATTGATTGAAATATAAATACACTGACAACTATTTGATCTGGTTTTTAGACCAGTCCCTGATGCTAGTTACTGCAAATCTTCTGTAAAATACAGGCGGGGCGGGGGGGGGGGGTTCACCTGCAGAGAATTGGAGGTGACATCGGATTGCACTCCTCCTGCTCATTGTAGTATTCCGTGGTGACAACCCGAGGGTACACCTTGCCGGCTGGGTTCTGCTCAGCCAGGCATGCTGCCAGCGTGCACTTTCCCACACGGAGGATGACCCTTGATGCGTAGCTAGCAGGGCTTAAGCCCCTTATTAGCTGCGGGGTTCTGCGCACAAGTGACTTCGCTTCAGCACCCGACTGCGCTCAGCTGCGTCACGAGGATCATGTTCTCTTTTTCCCTGGGGTGGTGGTGAGGTCTGGAAAGGCATAGTTAGGCGGACCACTTAGCACAGAGCCTGGGGAGTGGGGGAGCTTTGGAAACTGGAGGGGCTGCTGTTTGTCATGGCTTCCAGTAGGGCGCAAGCCTGTTTGCATGGGTCGGTTTCAGTAAAGGAGGTGCCATCACCTATTCCTCAGTGAGCTCTAGATCATTTATTTGGAATGCATTGTGTGTTTCTCATCGAGTGCTTGCCCTACAAAGCCGTCCTGATTTCAGTCTTTGCCTGGGTGTCTGGGCCTGCTCACCGTCCCAGAGAAACCCTAGGCCACCATTGGTCAGCAGGGAGCCTTTGATGGGAGGGAAGTATACCCAGTAACCCCTGGAAGGGGTCAGAGGTTTGTTTTGTGGGGACTCTGGGGCGTAGAGAAGCTCAGCCAGGCCGGGGCTGGCACAAAGATCTGTGACCTGGGCCCTTGTGACCTCAGCTCCCTCTGCGATCAGTCCCCCTGTGGTCCATGGGGTTGTGGATGAGCATTTGGCCCTGGGCAGGTGGTAAGAGCCTCAGACCCTTTTGCTCAGTCTGCACTGAGAAACAGTGTGAGCCCAAGTGGTCTTTTCGGCCTGGACCCTTCCCCTCCCTGGCACATGGGTCTCAGCTTGCCCTCCCTTTCCTAAAAGTGGCATCTCCCTGAGCTCTGAGCTCAGAGTTTCAGACAGTGTTTTCCTAAGGGACAAGTGTGTGTGTGTGTGTGTGTGTGTGTGTGTGTGTGTGTGTGTGTGTGAGAGGGGGGATTATTCGGTACTGAGGCCAAAACAGTAGATTCAACTAGGTGGTACATTTCCCCCCCTCATTTATAATGTTAGAAAAAAACCCCAAACTGGTATTTGTGTTTTTAAAACTTAAGTAGTTTCTACCTTAAGCAAACATCCATTTAAAGAAGAGTAGATACTTGGAACTAGGGATCCCTAAAACTCCTGGTGGTATGGACATGTAGGCCTAGACGTGAAAATTCATAGGATTTAACATCTTTTTCTCAGTTTTCTTTTTTTTTTGCCAAATGCTGTAGAATATTTACTCAGTTTCTTCTAGAATATGTGGTTTTTGCAGGGTTGAAATGAAGTGTACAGAATGGGGAGTAGTGTTTCCCAAGTCAGGTTGTGGGGTAGTTAGTGGCTTTTGTGATGGCTTCAGAGAGCTCAAGTGGAGAAGGCCAGGGCTCCCGCCGAGAGAAGGAGGTTCTCTGTTCTGTTCCTGGAGCCAGGCCCCTGAGCGGCTCCTCCTGTGCGTGTTCGTGGATTCATCGTCATTTCTGCATAAACCTGGGACTCAGGCCTCCAATGACAAAATGGTCTTTCATCAGTTAGCCAGGAATGAGACTTCTTAAGAGGATTGGAAAACTCTGTCCGTTCTTTGAGCTCATTGAAGCCATTTGCTGTCTAAAGGTCTTTGTGTGGTAAATAAAGGTTTTTATTTTGGAGACCTTAAATTAACCAGCTAGTTAATACACAGAACACCCTTGGGGGCTACAGGTGGAGAAGGGGTTTGCAGGGTTGGCTAGTTACCAGGAGGCTGAAGTCCATGGAGGCTGGGGTGTCAGGGGTGGGGAAGATTGAAAAGCTGAGCCTCGGCGAGATAGCCCAGCCCTGATCGTGTCCCTAGTCACCCTGATGTGATTGCTTCCCAGGTGGGGAAAAGCAGATGGGTGAGGTGAAAGTTCTCCAGGTCAAGTTTGTGCTGTCCCTGCCCCAGACCACTGGTTCTCAGCCTTGGGGGCGCGGTGGAACCTTCTAAGGAGCTTAAAATGTACTGAGGCTGGTGCCCCATCCCCAGAGATTCGGATTTCATGGTCTGGGGCCGGGCTGGCGTGCAGCCCCTGCTGGGATCGTCACCCACACACAGCGGGGAGGGCCACTGCCTGGAACTCACTGTGGGCTTGCAGGGCAAGGGGGGTGGCTGGTCATCTTCACGCCCTTCCCCACCCGCCCTCTTGGTCCTATGTCCTGGTTGGTGTGGCTTTTGCTCCCTTCTGAAGGAGGCTCAGGCCATCTTGGCCCCATTGGGTGGTGAGTCGTTCCTTCTGGCCACAACCTGTTACTTAAGTGGGACACCGTTGTGCAAATTTGTCCTTCCCCCTGCAGAGGAGCCTGGTGTCCTGAATCAGCATTGGGTGTGAAAACCAGAGTCCTAACCAGACACTTCCCTCATCGAGTCAGAGAGGGGAGCTCAAAATTTCCCTAGTTCTGTTTGTGTCAGAACGCGTCCAGGGTTGGCTGCAGGGGGATCCCCAGTGATCTGATTGTGGGGGGATCTACTAATGTGTGACGATTCAGTTCCTTGAACCAGGATACCCTTCCCAGCAGTGTGCAGGGGGCTTCCCGGGCAAGGGAGCAGGCCAGGCGTGTACCACCAAGTTTCTTTGCTGCTTCCACTCCCACAACTGAAGGGGATTCAGACATCTCAGAGACTTGTGGTGACAGGATTTCTGGGAAAATACTCATGAAAAGGCATTGGCTTTTTTGGGGTCTTTTTTGGGGGGGGGCGTTTGGGAGGTTATAGATACTATAGTGGCTTCGTACGTATATATTCCTGTATGCATTCCATAAAAAGGGCAGCTTTTTTCAGATGGGGAGGCATAGGGAAGACCCCGATAAAGAACGATCTTTAAACTTGATACAAGGGGGAAAGCCTTTACAGGTTAATGGGCGTGAGTAGACAAATTCGCGCATCTTACTCTCCATGCAGAAGGCCTCTTGAAATATAACGGCTAGATTAATCTGAGGAGATGGGCATTTGGGGCATTTTATTTGCTGGTAATCAGCTTTCAGAGGTCTTATTTGTGAGAAGAATGACTTGTACTAAAAATAGGCTTGTGCAGGTAAGCCATGCTTAAACACGACAGGTTTTCCATCTCTCTTTGGGACCGTGTTGCGTCATGTTATAAATGGTATGTTTTCAGTAAGTGTTTTGGCCCGTGTTTTCAGTGATTTCTAAAAAGGTCTCCAAAATCGAGTGTTGTCAGGATGACCTCGCTCATTCTTCGAAGTGCTCGCGCGCAGCCCACACCAGCTCCAGCAGAGGGAGCACTAGTCAGCCACCCGTGTGCCACCCTCTCCCTGTTACTTAGGCTAATTTGATCCTCTGACACGGTGGGGAGGTAAATAAATGCTCAAGGCACCGCTGTTCTGTTTTACTGAGAAGTGAAGAACTTGCTCAAGGTCATGGAGTCACGTTGCTGCAGGGGGACAGTGGGGTCTTTTTATGCTCTAGGTATTTTGCCACCAGAGCTTGGGAGGCAGGGCTGTAAGTGCTCAAACTTTGGAATCAGGTGGCCTTGAGTTCCAGTTCAGGGTTTGTCACATACCCTGTGTCCTTGGACTAATAACATGACTGCTGCACACGGGTGGGGATACCTCTTTGGGTGCTTAAGTTTTATTTTAAAAATTTTTTAAATTTATTAGAACGGGTGCAGAGGAGCTGACAGCTGCGAGCCTGATGCGGGACTCGAACTCACAGAACCGTGAGATCGTGACCTGAGCCGAAGTTGGACGCTCAAGCAGCTGAGTCACCCAGGCGCCCCAGAGTGGGTGCTTAATTTTTCTTAGGGCTTCATTCTGCCCAGGGCACATCCAAGACCAAAGAGTTTCACAGCCTGCGTCTGCAGCTTTCATCTGATCTGTGAAATGAGGGGAGGCCAGGAACTCTGGGATTCTGGTTCCTCTCTGGGTGTCAGAATACAGCTGCCTTATGTGTTCAAATCTTCTGCAGATTATTTTGCAAGACAGTCTCTTAGGTTCAAGGTTCTGCTCAGGAATTATTAGTAGAATGTCTCATAAATTGTCTAAAAGTAGGTTTCTGTCTGGGAACCACATGAACCTGTTGATAAGCTTCCTGGGCGTGCTGTGTCCCCCGGGGCAGTGCCTTTTGCGTCTTTCCTACATTGCAGTATTTCTTCTTTTCCATTTAAAGTTGCTTATGCTCATCTAACTTCGAGTCCCTTCTCCTGAGACTGCCTGTGGAGCAGAGCCAGCCTTCTAGGGTGTCCCATTTTACGGGATTTAGTAGCCACCATTGTAGGGAACTTAAGATCTTCAGAAGGTTCTCATTGTTGATAGTTCCTAGCACATTCCTTAGACCTCCGAGCCTTTTAATGCTTATTTTGTTAATTTTTTTTTAATGTTTATTCATTTTTGAGAGAGACAGACAGAACACAAGCGGGGAGGGGCAGAGAGTGAGGGAGGCACAAAATCCAAAGCAGGCTCCAGGCTCTGAGCTGTCAGCCCAGAGACCTATGTGGAGCTTGGACCCATGAACTGTGAGATCATGACCTGAGCCAAAGTCAGACTCTTAACCGACTGAGCCACCCAGCTACCCTTTTAATGTTTTTTATTTTTTGAGAGAGCGAGGGAGGGAGGGAGGGAGGGAGAGGGAAAGATAGAGAGAGAGATTGTGAGTGGGCAAAGGGCAGAGAAGAGAGGGAGACAGAGAATCGCAAGTAGGTGCTGCACCATCAGTGCAGAGCCTGAGGTGGGGGCTTGAACTCACCTGTGAAATCATGACCTGAACTGAAATCAAGAGTCTGACAACACTTAACTGAGCCCCTCAGGCGGTTGGACCCTCTGGCCTCCTTGGTCAGTCGTTCATCGACTTCCAGGGGGCTGGCCTCCACGCCTTAGGATTTTTGCAGATGCTGCCTTCTCCATTTCTGACGATGAGCCCTCAGGCCTCCTAGGATTCCCCTGGTCCCTTTCCTGAAGGAGGAGAGGACTGATTAATTGCTTTAGTTGATTTTAGGGTAGTGCAGTGGAATGTGCCCTGGTCTGTGAGGTAGGTGATCTGGGCTTTACTTCTGTCTCTAGCTCAAGTGAAAGGCCTCTAAGATCCTGCTGAATCGTGACCAAGTATTGTCAGAAAGAGTAGCTCAGGATAAACTACAACAAAAGTGGTTTCTATGAAGTATTTACTATTCAGCACATATACAAGAAGTTTTTCTTAGGTTCTTTTCTCAGCACCTTAAAAGGTGTAGTATTGCCTCATTTTACAGATGTGGAAACAGTCTTGGGTGGTTCAGTAACTTGCTAGTTAGTAATTTGGCAGAGCAGAGGTCTGAACTCCTGTGTTTGGCCTCCCAAGTGCTTATGGCCCCCTAGGAACCATAGGTTTTGGCAGACGATTTATGTATTGAGAAGGTCAGTATCGAGTACCTGTCCGGTAGTTTATTTTGGGTCTCCTCTCTCCAGATCTCCGATAGCTGCCGCCCCAAATGAGAGGTTTTGCGAAACAAGCTCATACTTGTTCGGCTCATACTGGGTACGTTCTGAGGCTGTGCCTACACTTCCCTTGTCTCCTCCCTGTAATGCTCTGGATCTGGGCTGGGCTTTTCGAGTGTTTGAGGGTGGCCGAGGCTGCTTTCTAAGGAAGTGTGGATGCTGTCTTGCTGCTCACCTCTTGGCCCGGTTAGTTGGCAAGATTATAAGACACATTCTTCAGCGGTTGATCACAATCTCGAGCAGGAAAACAACCTGTAAAATGTCATTAATACAGTTTTCAACCCACAGCCTAAAAAAAAAAAAAATGTGCTCCCTGGACAAGGAGACCGCTGCTTTTGCTCAGGGAGCGGTGGGGTTTGAGGGGCACGAAGCAGTAAATGGGAATTTCCTGCCTAGAGCCTGGAAATAGGGGTGGCCTCTCTGGGGCATAAGGAAGAAGGTGTAGAAAGACACAGATTTGAGATTGGGCTTTTTTTTTTTTTTCTTCTCAAATATTTTAAGAATTTTTAATAACTTGATTTTTAAATGGCTTAAGACTTACAAGAAGTTGCAAAAAACGCTGTGTAGTCCCAGTGTGCCCTTCACCTCGCCTTCCCAGGTGACTGAATCTTCCAGCATCAAAACCAGTTAGTTGTTGGCACAGCTGTTCACTCAGGTGCAGGCCTCATTCACTGGTTTTTGCTTGGACTATTTTCTTTTGGGGTGTATAGTTCTGTGAAATTTCATCATCACAGTCGCGATGCAGGACTGTTCCATTGCCGCAGAGAATCTGCCTGTCCCTTCTTTCCCAGCAACCCCGCAGCTATTCTGCGTCACTCTTAATTCTGTCGCTTCCAGGAATGCTCTGTAAGTGGAATCATACACTATGCAGCCCTTGGTGTTTGTAGACCGTGTTGAGAAGGTGGGCGATGGGAGGATCGGTGGGGGTGGGGGCAGAAAAGTGGGGTAAGGAAGGAGCCGTGAGGTTCAGATTTCACAGTTGAGTGTGACTTCGGTCTCCAGATGACGCGTTGTCCTCAGCTGTTCTAAGCAGCAGAGGAAAACCGTGGGCTCTCTGGAAGCTGAAATCTGCCAACAGGTTTTGGAAGGTCGCGTAGTGGGTCAGTGGGAGGCACACCCGCTGTCGAGTCAGGCAGGGGGCTCCGCGTGGAGAGACGTCTCAGAAGGGTGATGTGTATGGTTTGGAGGGAGGGATGGGAGAGGGGTTGGGGTGCCGGAATTTGCAGCTTTGGCAACGGTAGGCGGTAACACTAGTGGCGCTGGAGCTCGGGGTGGCAGAGCCGGGCAGATAGGGAAGGGAAGTGACAGCAGCCAGGGCGGAGGCGGGTTGGGGGTGGGGTGCATCTGGCTGGCACGTAGGTGCAGCTGTGTGCCTGTCGGCTGCCTTGGTGGTGGCCGTCTGGGGTGGTGGCAGGGTGGGGGTGGGGAGCAGGACTCGAGGCCGAGCTCAGCTGCCAGACGGATGCTTCCCCGGTCCAGAGGTGGGGATGGGGCACGCCTGCCACGGACTCCCCCTCCCCATCCAGTGTTCCCTCTGACGCTGCAGGGGTAGTAATGTAACAGGTAGCAAGCGTTCGAACATATCAAACTTGGCTCCTTTTTCTCTTTCTGGAGAAACAAAGAGAAAAGCTTGGCTTTAACCCAGAGCGGTGTAGTACGGCACGGCTGTGTGAGCGGTCCGTCTAAAGCCAAGGAGCTTTGAAAGTTGATTAGTAATGCCAGATGCGTGTTTTGTTGCCAGAAACGATCCAAATAAAACAGCAAGAGCTATTCAGGTTTAAAAATACAGAATACTTGTCATCGTAGAACTATTTTAATGAATTCTCTCGAGGGATTATGAAATACAGTGAATTGTTGCAGAAGCCTGAACTTCAGAAGGACACAGCCCTGCAGCGTCTCAGAGTCTTGGAGCGGGGAGGATATTGCCCACGTGGCATTTCTTTCCAGAGGAATCTTGAAGGTGCAGGTGGCCTGTGCAACACTACTGCTGTGGATGTGTTTGTTCATTACAAACCGGGGCTGGTAGGAGATCCTGGCTTTTGGGGTAGCTGGTCACCCTGAAACTTCCCAGGTCTTGATCAGTGAGAAACTTCGGTGAAACCATTGACTCTGGATTCACCTGGGGCACTTTCCCTGGTGGCTTTTTGGCTCTTCCCACAATCCTTGAGCCTGAAGGTTTTCTGGGCTTGTGGGGGTAGGGCTTTGGAGCATTTTTGGAGTCCAGACTTGTGTCCGATCCTTGCATCTGAGGGAATGCGTCTTCCAGTTATTTCGGTCCGTTCTCAGGGATCCTGACCTAATATGAGGAAGTACAACACAGGCTCCGGTTTCCCTAGATCTTGTAATTAAAAACAGGCAAGCCAAGGCGTGAGTGCCCAGGAAGGTCCAGGATTTAGCTAAGGCGGCCTGGTGTCGTTAGGAAGAAAGGGTGATGGGAAAGAGAATAAAGCGGCCAGAAGTGGAATCCCAAGTGTGGTTTCCCGGACGTTTCTGGACGCAGCGGTGGAGGTTTCGAGGGGGCTGGAGAGCTGGGCCCGGAGAAGAGCCCTCTCTGCTGGAGAATCTAAGTGTGGGCCTCCTGCTCTCCGTGAGTCACAGTAGTGCTTGTATCTGGAGATGCTGTCATTTCTGCTGTTACTTTTCTATCCCCTTGACCCCTCCCTCAGGAGGAAACAGACTTTTAGATGCTGCTAATGGGGTCATAGGGTTTAGCAAACATGTAAATGAGATGTAAATGAGATTCTTGCTCTTCCATCAGGAGAAGCCTCGCCTTCCTTCATTGCCTCGGAATGAGGGTCTCTAGGTCAGCAGCGTGGGTGGGAATTTTCCTGGACGCACCTAATTGGTCTTTCTGAGCGACGAGTCCGGGAGCTGAGGGGTGGGATGTTTCTGTGCAGGCAGGACCCCACCTGGGGCTCCCGGCCCCCCCCCCATCAAGCCATGTTGATCCAGGAGAGGCGAGTGCTGGCAGGAGGGTCCTGACCTGCCCCTGCTTCAGAGAAGGCTGTGCCACTGCGTGTCCTGGCTTCTGCCTGCGACCTGGCTGGGACTCCAGCAGCGGGGGCTCTGCTGCCCGTCAGGCAGGTGGCATAGGTGGGTTGAGGCTCTGGCAGGCCTTTCTCGTCTGGGATGAAGGCCAGTGCTTCGTTCATCTTAAACCTTTCTGAACAGAAAGTCCTCAAGGCGGCTGGCAGAGTGGGCACCTCTTCTACCAGAGAAATCCACTTTGCTCATAGAACAGATGCCGGCAACAGAATCTTGACGTTCCTCTTTGAACTAGGCCATCGTTGCCACTGGTTTTCTTCTGACTGCGTGA
This sequence comes from Herpailurus yagouaroundi, assembly GCF_014898765.1. Classification (NCBI taxonomy): domain Eukaryota; kingdom Metazoa; phylum Chordata; class Mammalia; order Carnivora; family Felidae; genus Herpailurus; species Herpailurus yagouaroundi. The sequence continues at coordinate 13,166,131 of NW_024412405.1, forward strand.
TAATGAATTGCCAAAGGGCAAGGGACCCTGCTTGTGTAGTCCCCTGCTGTCACCGAATTAGCAGATGTCTTCCTTTGTACCAGGGACGGTTTGTAGCCTGGTTTCCAGCTGCCGACACCGTGGCAGAGAGTGGGGAATGACACCCCACCCTCAAGCAGATGTGAGACAAAGCAGCTGCCTCGGACAGTACGGGCTTCGGGGAAAAGGGCTTTGGGGAAGGTGGTCGAAGTGCGGGGTGAACAGCCGTCTTAAACGAGGCCAAAGGGAATTCAGGTGGTGTATTACAATGAAACATCCTCCAGAGTATAGAACATCCATCTGTACCTGCTTCCCTCTCCCAGGATGGACACTTTTCTCCTGCAGTGATCTGTGACCTCTGTTGACTTTGTCACCTATCATTGTGTGACATCACCCTAGAGCTTTGGTCCTAAAACAGCGATGATTTAGTGTTTCTCATGATTCCTGGCATTGACTAGGGGTGGCGGCGGGCCAGGGGGTGGGGGTGGGGGGTCCTGCAGGCCTCGTCTGGGCTCATTCACGTGTCTGTGGTCAGCTGGAGAACTGGCTGGCTGCAGTTGGCCTGGGTGTGAGGCTAGTGACTTCTCCATGTGACCTCTTCCGCAGGCTAGCCCAGGCCCGTTTTTGTGCTGACAGAGGCGTTGCAAGAGGGCAAGGCAAACACTGCAGGGCCTCTTAAGGTTTGACCTTGGAAATAGCACAGCATCACAGGAAATCCTCAAGGCCAGTCCCGGTTCAAGCCACCTCTTGGTGGGAGTGAGCGGTATAATGGCTTTGGGGTGTGGACACAGGAGGATGGAGTTGTTACTGGAATTACCAGCTTGCCTCTGTCCCCAAGGATTTGTGTCCCTCACACCTGTAGGACGTATTCCTCTCCCATTTTTGCCCGTCCTTTGTGGCACAGCATCGGCCTGAAAATCTGTGCCCTGCCTGCCTCAGCTAAGGATGGCTGCAGCAGGGCCACTAGGTTATAGCTCCTTAGGTATGGTTCCTCCTTTTTTTTTTTTTTTTTTTTTAAGTTTCTTTTTGAGAGAGAGACAGACAGAGCACAAGCAGGGGAGGGGCGGAGAGAGGGGGAGACACAGAATCTGAAGCAGGCTCCAGGCTCTGAGCGGTCAGCACAGAGCCTGACACGGGGCTCGAACTCACGAACCGCGAGGTCGTGACTTGAGCCGAAGTCAGATGCTTAACCGACTGAGCCCCCCAGGTGTCCCTAGGTCTGGCTCCTCTTGATTCAGAGAGCTGTGAATTGAAAAGACACCCCCCAAAAACAAACACACAAACATGGCAAGGTGGGAACAAGGTAACTGTTCAAAGAGGGGGGTGGGTAGTGAGCAGCATACAGCAGTAAACTGTCCCCAGCAGCTCTGGGGTCTAGCCCAGCACATGCCGTCTGGGCATCAGTTGTGGTGTCAGTCATTGGTGGTGAGTAACCAGCCCACCAAAGCTGGGTGGTTCAAAACAGCAGATTTATTACATCTCATGATTCTGTGGGTTGACTGGGCAGTGGACTGGCCTCTACTGGGTGCTGTCAGGTGGTTGCAGGGAGCAGGTGGCCGGGGCTGAGGCTGGATGGCGGAGGGTGATCTGACCTGGTCTGCGTACAGAGGCTGAAGCGGGTCCCTTCCACATGCTTCCATTCCCAGCCTCGCTGGCCCTTTTGGGGCCTAGGTTTAGAAATCACATTCTGTTGCCAGAACATGGGTCTGGCTCCGCCCAGATTCTGGGATGGATGGGGATGTTGGGCTCTCTCTTGCTGGGAGGAGTGCCAGTCACATCGTAGAGGGGCGTGAACATAGACGTGATGAATTGTTTGATTATTTTGGTAGTAGGCTCCCACGCTGTCATCCCCTCCATTGTAGGAGTTTGGATACGTTTTTGTTGGCTTCGTTTTCTATTAATTCTTGAAAAGGAAATGTCACTGTTTTTTCTTAGTCTGGGGGTGGGAGGCTTAGCAGAGGGTTGTCAGGTTAGCTAACCTAAAGCAAGTCACATCTTCGTGGCACATCACCTTGTCAAGGCTGCTCTCCTTCTTTCCCCGGATTTCCTGACCGTTGTGGTTCTGTATCACCCGGGCACACTCTGATTCTTGGGCCCCACACCAGATTTGCTGAACCAGAAATTCCAGGGGTGGGCCAGGCAGTCTGTGCTCTAACACGCCTGCCAGGTGATTCCGATGCCCCCGAGACTTGAGAATCACTGTTCCTGCAGATTCGTTTTTGTTTTTTAATTTTTAAAAAATGTTTATTTATTTTTGAGAGAGAGAGAGAGAGTGTGTGTGTGTGTGAGAGAGAGAGCAGGGGTGGGGCAGAGAGAGAGGGAGACACAGAGTCTGAAGCAGGCTCCAGACTCTGAGGTGTCAGCACAGAGCCTGATGCGGGGATGCGGGGCTGAACTCCCCAACCGTGAGATCATGACCTGAGCTGAAGTTGGCCACTTAACTGAGGTACCCAGGTGCCCCCATTCCTGCAAATTGTTACTGCCACTTCCTTACCCTTGTAAGCCAGAGATATGGCCCCCCTCCCCTACTTTCTTGGACTCTCTGTCCCTGTCCGAATTAGGGTATTCTTCGTAGTATCTACTCCCCCTAGATTGTGTTTGTGTCAGTGTAAGGCTGGGGCTTTCTTATTACTCAGGGGACCTTTACTGGCTAGTAGTCATTGTGCCCGGGCACGTGGGCACAGCAGTGAAAAACATGGTCCCTCAGTTCCTTCAGCTTATGGTCTGGTGAAGGAGCTAGTGTGCTCTGGGAGGACAGCCAGTTCAGTAGGGTGATGACAAATTCAGTTCACGTATGTTGTGCTTGAGATGTCCAGGTAGAAATATGTATCTAGTAACTGATCCGAGGAATTAAAATTCAAAAGGCAAGGCTGGCGCTAGCAATTTGAAAGTTACTGTATACACGATAGTTTAAAAACAGTTCTTCCTCAAAGGTGTTGGGGTTTTTTAAAAACATGGATTGTGTACTCTTGCCCCCCCCCCCCCCCCGTGTATGACTGAGGATGTTTTGGGGATCTCC
>NW_024412405.1:13169177-13296093 GCF_014898765.1 Herpailurus yagouaroundi
CCCCCCCCCCCCCCCCGTGTATGACTGAGGATGTTTTGGGGATCTCCCAAGCATCCTAGGTAATTCTGACCAGCCGGGTTTGGGGAACCTGGTATCAAACCTTGAAACTATACTGGGAGAACGAGTAGAGAAGGGCTGGGAGGCCAGCATGGAGCCACGGGGAGAATACCTGTGATTCGGCCGCGTGGGTAGAGTCTGTGGGAAGACTCCTCTGGAACTAGGGCCTGGGGAGGAGACGAGTGGAGGGCAGGGTTTAGATGCCAAGGGACTGGAAAGTTCCCAGAGGGAGGGCTTCGTGGAGGAGGTTCAGATCCGGCACTGCGCCACCCGAAGCCAGAGCCAGACTGCAGCGGTGACCCGTGAGGGGCGGGGCGCCTGGCTGGTCCCGGGGACTTGCAGGGAACTCTCAAGGAAGGAGAGAGTGGAGGAGGAGGGTGACCGGAGAAGCCAGGTGGTTTTGTTTTTGTTTTTGTTTTCTTTTAATGGGAGAAACTGGATCCGTCCGCCAAGGGCGAAGGGTCTGTAGAGAGGGCTGAACGGAAGAGGGAGCGACGAAGGGGGCTACTGATGAAGCCACATCCTGGGGGACAGAAGGATGGACTCAAAAGCTCAGCGTTTAGGATTGGCCTTGAGGAAAAGGAGGGCCACCCCCCTTCATCGTGGAGGGAAGGAGGTAAGGGAAGGGGTTTGCAAACAGGGGTTTCTAGCTGCTGTAAATGGACGTGGTCTGTCTTCTGTTCCTTTTTCCTGGCGACCACAGGATGCGTTTCTTGCGTCCTTTGCTCATTTTTACTGAGAGGGTTGGTGGGTTTTGTGAGCTTTTACAGTTTGGTGTGCATTCTCAGAAACGGGACCTCTCTGGGGTCCCTGAGACCACCCACGACTGTCAGTTTGCCCAGGTGTTACTGGGGTATGTGATTTCCACAGGGCTCACGCTGGCACAGCAGCACCTCCACATCGGGGCCCGGCTGGCTGGGCTCCAGCTCGTGCTTGGAACTCTTTGTGTTTCCCCGTGGGAACAAGTTACCAGTTAGCGCCTGGTTAGCCCGCAGAGCTCGTCCGCCAGTGCCACTGAAATGCTGTGATTCTGTCTCTCCCCTCTTTACTCGCCGCCCCCCACCCATACGTCCTCTCCTTGTGCCTGTTACTCTCCCGCCTCTTTAGCCCCCCTCCTTCCCCATCTTACTCCCTTTTCCATATTTCAGTTTCTTACAAGGACTGGGAGACCTTGAGGAGGGGGGGCCCGGTGTCCTCTTGCTCACGTACACCGAGGGAAGGTGTGTAAGGTGGCGGCTCACCCAGTCCTTTCCTGCTCTGTGGGGTTTCAGGTGATGCCAGCAGCGTTTTGGGCTGGGCACTTCCTTGTGCCGAGATAGGCAGCATCCTCAGGTCTCCTTGCTGAATGGCAGTCTCGCCCCTCGGTTTGTGGCAAACACCGCCTCGTACCATTTCCAGACATCCCCTGGGGATGACAGGGTGTTGCCCATTGAGAATTCAGCTGCTCATTCCTCTGTGGTCAGGAAGCCGTTAGGGTGGGTGCCAGAGTCCCTACATCTGGGCCCCTTGGAAACGTACGCTGTGTGTGTTCGTGCAATCCTGTTGGTGGTTAAGAGCTGTCGCAGCGATTTCAAGGAGGTAATGTTAAACAAGACAAAAGAAATCAGGTTCTTCTTGTTTTCTGGGATCTGGTTAAAATATTTAGGCTGTAAGTGAAGATGCGTAGGACTGTATTTGTTGGACTTTAAAACATGGCCTCTTAGGAAACGATTAAGTACTACTTAACCTAAATTTAGTATATACCAACCTGCACTTAGAAATTTTGAGCGGGGGGGGGGGGGGGGGAAGGGAGAAAAGTGGAATATTTGCTTAAACAAGTGTTTTTCAATAAATCCATATATCATAATATGTTCAAATAAGTGTTTGGGTTTTTATTTAATTATGCAAATGCTGGAGCCTTTCCCAGTTGTTATAATGTGGGTTATTCTTATTTGCACACTTGCCGTGTTTCGTAGAGGTGAGGCTTAGAAGTCTCTGTGTCCTGAATGTGAGGAACTGTGGTCACAACCAGCGTGACCCTTAAGAAAATGGATCAGTCCTTGGAAGACCGTGTTGTGTATGTTATGAGTAAAAGGAAAAATCAGTCCCCATACTGTGAGTTATTGAAGTCTCCCTTCTTTTCCTTCTCTTCTACAGAACCTGAAAGCAGATCCAGAAGAGCTTTTTACAAAACTGGAGAAAATTGGAAAGGGCTCTTTTGGTGAGGTGTTCAAAGGCATTGACCTTCGGACTCAGAAAGTGGTTGCCATAAAAATCATTGATCTGGAAGAAGCTGAAGATGAGATAGAGGACATTCAACAAGAAATCACAGTGCTGAGTCAGTGTGACAGTCCATACGTAACGAAATATTATGGATCCTACCTGAAGGTAAGGCCTGAAAATAAGAGCGTGATTTTCCGTGACGCAGCGCTTGACCGAGCTGGAGTGGCGTACATAAAGGTCGTCGGTAGCACAGCAGGCTTTCAGAGGAAAGAGAAATGTTCTGACCTTAGCAGTCAAAAGAACCTGGCGTCGATAGTTTTATCATCTTAAATGTCACCTATAGAAATATATTCTGGTTAAAGCGTGTGTTGAAATTCCCTTTCAAACAGGAAAGTGTATTTTTGAGCAGGACTTGGTCACCAGAGACACATTGATTATGAAGGTATTGTCACTGACAACCATGAATTTACCTAATTTTAGCATGGTGAAAACTTGTGCTAACCTAAGAATATTAGCCTTTTGATAGTCTCACTGATCAACTGTAATTTAATGCTGTTTTAAATAACTGCTGGAACTGATAATATTTTGTGAACTACTTTATCTATATTTGACTTTGAAGAATTCTAGGGAAGTAAATAATTACTTAAAAGAGTTGTGATACAGCACTACAAATTGTCCTTGATTTCACCTTGTCCTGTAAGTAGGAAAAAGAAGAGCATTAAAAATCGTTTTCTAGTCCGGCATGGAACCATTTTAGATGTTGTAGGGCACTCCTGCCGCCCCGCTGAGAAAGTAGAAGACTGTCGCTTGTGTTTCAGCTTCCTTGGCCTGTGCCTGTTTACCGACCTTAGCAATGTAGTATCTTCCCAGACGGAGTTTTGGAAATGTTTAAGAATTGGTGAACAAAAATTCTAAAATAACCCTTGGGGAAACCAACACTTCCTAGGTAGAAAGAACTACTTCCTGAGAGAGGCAGCGGTGAGCCCAGACCATGCACGGCTGTGCTTCCTCCTGCCCTGGGTTTATCCTCTAAAATCTTCACGGGGTAGCGTGCACAGTACACGCTTTGATTTTGCGGAAATGTGATAATAAGGTATAAGCGGAAGGATGGCCAACTTGAGAACCATCGATTCACTAAAAATGAATATTTAATGAAATAAAAATTGAGCAGTAATCCAGTTTTCTTATTTTGGCAATATGGCGTAGGTCCAATGGCAAAGGATGGCCCGGAGGATGGTCGTAGGTCAAATGCAGCATTTTGAAATGGAAAGATTTAAGTTTTGGAGTCCTATGTCTTGGACTTGTATCTTGTCTTCGTGTATGGCCTTGAGCAAGTTTGTTTGTTTTTTAAAAAAATTCCCTGCTTCCTCCTTTGTAAAATGGAAAATTATGGTACATACATTTCACGGTTGCAAAGATTAAATGGTATGAAGACCGTGTAAAAATAACCTACCATGTGGTAGGTACTTAATGAGTGTTCGTTTCCTTCCTTAATTGATGAATTTATTCATACCTCATCTTTGAAGTAATCTAGCAGTGAAGGACATGCTCACTGAGGTCAAAGCAAGGAGGAGGAAGGACCCCAGTGATGACAGTGAATGTTGTGTGTGGGGGTGCACATCCATTTTCGGTTTCGAGAGGGCAGGAAGGGAAGCACTATATGTTTTGATTCTCTTCCAAGAGAACACATATGACTTGCATACGAGAAAGCAAAGGTCTTCTTGATCTTAAATTTCTACTTCGAAAAAACAAATAGTTAAAGAAACTCAACTTTAACTCTGCTGTATCACATAATATCCTTTGTGAAATGACTTCAACAGTAGTTTTATAGTAAATTCAGAGTTGGGTTTCCTGTGGTATGCTGGTGTTGTATTTTAATATGAATTATGGTACCTTCGGCAAAGGCAGGGTTGAAGATTCTCACAGATTTTTGGTGATTTATGCCAGCTATGGAAATAAAGGATCAGTGGTTCAAAAGTATCTTTTCAACCTCAGTTCTCCAGCAAAATTTTTACTGGAATAGATTGCTTTATTATGGCCAAACATGGTGTTCACTGTACATATTTAGAGATTCCATCTGGTATGTCCTGTTCTTGCCTGAGTCACTAATTCTAGAGCATCCATTCCAAGTCAGCCTAACCTTGATCTAGAGTTGCCCAGTAAATTTGTTTCGTTAGCATAATGCCAGCTGCTAGAATAACCTCTCACATTTCTAATAGCGCACATCTGACAGAAGTTTATTTCTTGTTCCCTGGTAGTCCTGATTGATGAGTGGTTTTCCTCCAGTTTTGTAGGAATCCTAGTTTCTTCTGTCTTGTTCTTCCTTCTGTCTTCCATACATGGCTGTGCTCGTCTGCCTTAAGTCATCATGAGGGCCAAAATGGAGGCTCCCGTGAGAAGTGTTCATGTGCACAGGCCTAGATAAAGAGCACATTCTTCTTGCCCACATTCCCCTGGCCAGAGCGCCACCACGCTGCCACACCTGACTCTGGAGAGGCTGGCAAATGGCGTCTCATCATGTGCGTCATCGAACAGGCAATGGGCTTGGTGCTCAGAGTCACTTACTCTGTAAAGGAAGTGGAGTAACTCATGGAGTGATTTTTTCCACTGACTGTCTTCAGACAGGATGAAAAATTTGGATAACTTTGTCTAGAGTGTCTTATAGTTTACTAGGCAGATTGTCTTTTAGAGACTATAACTGCCTCAAGAATGCCAAAAATAATAATCACCACCGTGAAACCTTGATTTCTTAAACCGTATAAAAGATGGATGATTCTGTCTAATTAAAAACATAAGGGACTTCTCTAGTTAAACAGTATTGGCTGTTGTAAGTTGGGCAGAACACGAGTCCAGACCTGTGACTCTGTCCGCTGGTTCTCGTATAACAGAGTTCATGAAGTTCTTTGGCCCAGGGAAGATGCTCAGTGACAAGCCAGAGGCTCTTCTGTCATCTCGGTAGGCTCATGAAGTTTAAGTTTGTATAGTCCTAACTGTCCAGTCAGATACAAAATAAATCGACACAAAAGACGAATGGGTCAATGGGTCTTTGACACTAAGTTGAAAATTCCTGTGCTCTCTGTTTTTTGTTGCCCTTTTAAAAGCTGCTCATGGCATTCAGAGGTAATATTCTTATTAGTTCCTTAAGTGGTGATGGGAGAGAGGGCCTTCGACTTCACCTGGTGTGAAGGACTTTCACATACCAAGATGGGGCAAAGAAGAAATGAGCAGAAACTAGTCTCTTCCTACTGGGTTAGCATTCAGAGGTCTCTAACTGTGTCAGTTTCAATCATCCGGTCCAGAAAAAGAGATTAAGAACAATAGGTAAGTAGTGGTCTGAATAAACTGAATGTTACCGAAGATGAGGTGAGTGGAGTTGATTTCCACTTGGTGGCTGGGATCAAATCACAGAGCTTCAGTGTGGTGTGGCAAGTTTCCCCCCCAAAGATTAAAAACAAAAACAAGGTCAGATGAAGGAGCAGAGGGAATTAATTTCAGCAGTGAGAACTTGAGTTTCTTTTGATGAATCTGACGCCTGGATGGGTCCTTAAAGGGTATTGCTACACAACAAAGAAGATCGTCCTTTGTTGTAGTTTAGGGGTTTAATGTTAGGGAGATTAAACCAGTGAGGATATTTAATTAACCAGAAGCTTCTGTGTCCCAGCCATAAACCACTGGAATCTTATGTCACAAAAATACTATCCTCAGGGTCATAATAAAACTGTGTGTGTGCATGCATATGTGTGCGTGCAGGGGGTGATCTGGTTGCTGTGCAGAGAGAGAGAATTGTTTGGTTTTTGAGTTAGGCAGCAAAGGGCATAGTAAGATCTTAACAGGGCATGATGATGTCACATAGGATTCTAAGCCTGTTTTCTTCTTTTGCAGTGGTTACAAATTCTACTTATTCTGTTTAGCTGTACAGATCTCTCAGGTGTTTTGTTTTGTTTTGCAGAGATAGGCAGATTATTGGAATCTCCACTTTGAGATTCACTTGGAATCAAAGCCAGGACTTTAGTCTTGGATCCTAGCATAGGTGCTCAACTGTCAGGTTTTTTTTCTCCAGGCTGCTGACTTCCTGAGGATGAAAGACAGAAACATAACAGTTATCTTGCAGGATTACTGATCAAGATTGAGAACATATAGATAAAGTGCCTGGCATATAGGAGACTTTTAGCAAGTGATGACTTAATTATTTTTTATTATTTAAAATTTTTTTAATGTGTATTCATTTTTGAGGGAGGGAGGGAAGGAGGCAGGTGCTGAGACAGGGAGACATAGAACCTGAAGCAGGCTCCAGGCTCTGAGGTGTCAGCACAGAACCCAGTGTGGGGCTCGAACTCCCAAACTGCGAGATCGTGACCTGAGCTGAAGTCAGACGCTTAACCGACTGAGCCACCCAGGCTCCCCTTAATTATTTTTTTAGTAAGAAATAAGATATCTGTGCCAGATGCTTCAAAATTCTAAAAATCAGGTTTGTCATTTTTTTTTATAATAAATTACTTAGTACTCTCAAACATCAAGCCAGCGTAACCAGAGCAAATCAAGTGCAAGGCAAAAAAATCTAGAAAACAGAAAAGCTGTTTATCTTAGTTGTTTTTGTTGTAGTATTGATGCTAAGGAAACGTGTCCATGGAGTAGTCGTCTAAAGTGGATTCAGATCCCCAACGGAAGAGTTAGGTTTTTCTTCAGTTCCTAAAAATTTTTTGGGTAGTTTTACTCATCAGATTCACTAGAAAACTAATATGGAAAAGTCCCCTGGTGAGTTTTAGAAAATTGACTACTCTGTGTAAATACAAATTCTGCTGGTAAAAGGATTGGCTGCGTCATGTACCTTACAAGTACACTTTGCAGTGATTTTTTAAGGGTTAAATTATTTTGACTTAAAATTTTTTTTATTAAAAATTTTAAAAATATTTATTTATTTTTGAAAAGGGGGGGAGGGACAGAGAGCGAGAGAGAGGGAGACACGGAATCTGAAGCAGGCTCCAGGCTCTGAGCTGTCAGCGCAGCCTGACTCGGGGTTCAAACCCACAAACTGAGATCATGACCTGAGCCAACGTCGTCGGATGCTCGACTGACTGAGCCACCCAGGCACCCCATTTTGATTTCTCATGTCTCTTTTTTTCTTCTTTCTTTTCCAAGGGGCGAATAGTAGCTCCTGATGAAATAGAAAAACCAATCATTTTGCCTTTAGGAAAAGAAGTAAAAGAAAAACATATATTAATGGCGGCCTGTTTGTGAATGAGGCTGCTGGGTAGGCTACCATCCACCCACTTCTTAGGACTCCTTGTCCCAGTGTGACTGCTAATCGCTTCTCCCTTGACTTTCAGACACATCCAAGTTTAGATAACATAATCAGCCCATTACGCTTTATCTCCAGAAAGAAAACAAAACTACAGTCTCTTGCTTCCCTGTATTGTATTATAATTTCATGATCTTTTTATCTCAGAGAAGAAATATTAATGTTGCTACATGATAATAAACATACCTGTTGGGACACGTCCGAATTTATCTTTACTCACACTTTTTCCCAAACTGCCCCATGGTAGATCCTGCTTTTGTTTTGACCTGGTTTCTGACATAGTTAGGAACACAGATGGGTTATTCAGTTTTGGGAAGCATTTGCGTTCAACATATATGCCTGGTACGGGTACAAACTTTCTTGCGCTGCAGGAATTCTCATTCAAGTGCATGGATTCCTTCTTGCTCATGTCTTCCCCACCCCTGAAGGCAGACGGTCCTGGCACATTCTCCTGGAGGTACAGAAAATAAGATACTATTGGTACAGTATGTGAGACGTGATTTGCAGCTTAACTGAACTTGAGTCAAAAAGGCAGATTTAAAGGGCCAGAGAAGAGAGTCATGACTCCTGTTTGGAGAAGTCCCTACGGAGCGTGGGACTTTCTGTGGTTGTGACAAAGAGCATGTGACATTGGGGCCCAGCCACCTAAATACAGTTCTTGCTGTATCTCTCGCCAGCTGCCCCATCATGTACCCGCCCACACTTCACGGTACCTGTGGCCATGTCTGGAGATGTTTTAGTTGTTGTTACTGGGGGATGCTGCTGCTGGCATCTGGCAGGGGGTGTGCACCAGGGATGCTACCCCATGCCCTGCACTGCACGGGGACAGCCCCCACAACAAAGAATCACATGGCCCATGCGCCCATAGTGCCAGTGGTGAGAAAATGCTGCCCTGTGGAATGAACAGCGATCTTTTGTCTCCGGATGTATAGGTAGAAGGGATGGTATTTCTAGGGCTGGCATTGAGATTCTTGGAAATATCCCAAGGGGCATCTTGGACAGAGAGTCTCAGAGACCATGATTATGCCTGTGTGATTTTTAGGGCCAGACCAGATTTTTGGGTTTTGTGAGCATCACCAGCAGGAGGTGTCCAAATTCGGGACAGTGATTTTATACGGCTTTGTATGCTAGGCTAAACTGTGCAGTGTCAGTGTTTTGGGGACAGTGGTATCCGAAAGATGCTTTTCTGGGTGACTTTTGTTCTGATAGAAGACAGGACAAAGGCTGTAGGATTCCTCAGGACATTATGGGCCAAAGAAGCTTGTTCACAGCAGGTATCATTTACCTAAATACTGTCTCTGAGCCTTTCTAGTGCAGTGTCCATTATATAAACTCTGCTGTTTTTAAAGCAGTGGAGAGCGGTGCTGGTCTGGTTTCCCAGGGATGCAGTTCACCAGAGTGAGAGGGAGAAGTCCTTCCCCTCACTGACGGGTGTGGTGTCTTCATGGGAAGTGTGAGTCTTACTTGAGCACTTGTGGGCTTACTGCAAAATTCATATCCCTGGGACATTAATTAATATCTGGACTAGTGCTGGATAATAGGAGGCCCTCATCTTTTTAACATTTTCCATGTTTTCTGGCAGATTGATGACAACCAATGTCAGAAGTTAATGCATGAAAAAGCAAGTGAGATGCTGTTATCTTGGTTGCTTTCTTTCCTTTTTTATTGGTGTATTGTAAGATGTTTTTAATTTTTTAACCCTTTTTGGTCACTTCTTTAAAGTTTATTTATTTTTGAGAGAGAGAGATCACATAAGCGAGGGAAGAACAGACACACACACACACACACACACACACACACACACACACACACACAGAATCCAAAGCAGGCTCCAGGCTCTGATCTGTCACTGCAGAACCCAATATGGGGCTCGAACCCAGGAACTGCGAGACCATGACCTGAGCTGAAGTCGGATGTCTAACCGAATGAGTCACCCAGGTGCCCTTTGGCCTCTGTTGTTTTTAAACCAGGAGCATCATTCTTGGTGCTAAGGCAGAGATCTTACTATAGCCTCTCCGAGCTTTAGGCTAACTGCCTAACCAATCAAGTGGCCTGTTTTATTCTGTTAAATCAAGCTTTGGTCATTTTCTTTAAAAAAAAAAAAATTTTTTTTTTAACGTTTATTTATTTTTGAGACAGAGAGAGACAGAGCATGAATGGGGGAGGGTCAGAGAGAGAGGGAGACACAGAATCTGAAACAGGCTCCAGGCTCTGAGCTGTCAGCACAGAGCCCGACGCAGGGCTCGAACTCACGGACCGTGAGATCATGACCTGGGCCGAAGTCGGACGCTTAACCGACCAAGCCACCCAGGCGCCCCAAGCTTTGGTCATTTTCTTACTGGATTTCTTTCCACCTTTTCCATTTGGAGCTTTTTTTCCCCCCTATTTTTCAGTTTGTGGCACCATCATCATTGATCTGTGTAAGACCCTGGTCTGTTCCGATTTGCTACGTTTCCTCCTTCATCCCCATTGCCTTTTTCTTTTGTAGCATAGGTTTTGATATGTCTTAGGATATGTGTGTCTTCAATAGATAAACATTTTGTGTACTGTGTATGAGTTTATTTTTCCCAATCACAGTTATTTTTCAAAATTTGCACAGTGAAAACTTTTTTGGATGTATAATTCTTACAGTTCTGTGCATCTTTACAGGCATATGGCTTCTTACAACCACCACGCATGGGACACAGAACAATCCCAGTATCCCAAAGAATTCCCGACCCATCCCTCACCTCAACTGCTGGCATCCATTGATCTGTTTGTTGCCCCTGTGATTTGCATTTTCCAGAGCATCATATAAATGGAATCACACACCTTTATTACTGGCTTCTTGCAGTTAGCATAATGCGTTTGGGATTAATCCGTGTTTGTGCATGTTATCAGTTGTTTGTGCTTCTGTATTGTCGAGTGGTATACTTTTGTAATGATGTGCCATATTGGCCTGTCGAAGGGCAGTTGGGTAGTTTCCAGATTTTGGCGGTTGTGAATAACGTTGCTGTAAACACTCACATACAGTTTTTATATGAACATAAGTTTTCCTTTCTCAAGGATAAATACTAGAAGTAGGATTGCTGGGTCATATGGTAAGTGTATGTTTGATTTTCTACAGTGACTGTACCTTTTTGCGTTGGCATTATCAGCATTTTTTATGTTAGCCATTTTTGTAAGTGTGTAATGGTATCTCCTTGTGGGTTTTTTTTTTTTTTTTTTTTTTAAAATAACTAAACCCAGCATGACGCTTGAACTCAACCCCAAGATCATGAGTTGCATGCTCTTCCGACCGAACCAGCCAGGTGTCCCTCATTGTGGTTTTAATTTGCATTTCTCCAATGACTTAGGATTTTGAGTATCTTTTCATGTGGCTCTTATTCCCGTCAGCCCTCTGGACTGTATATTCTGGAGTGGGATACTTATTTAGTTAATACCAGCATGTTCTGAATAGCTTTACTACCTTATATTCTGTGTTTTTCTGGTTTCTCTATTTTTTTTTTCCTTTTTAAAAACAGCTTTAAGGAGATAGACTGCACATGCCACGTAGTTCATCCATGTAAAAAATGCACCATGCAGTGGTTTCTGGTGTATTCACAGAGTTGTGCAGCCATCACCATAGTGAACTTTAGAATGTTGTCATCACCCCAGAAAGAAGCGTTTCCCATTACTGGTCACCCTGCGTTTCCTCCCAACTTCCCCAGCCCTAGGCACCACTGATGTACTTCCTGTCTGTATCGATTTGCCTATTCTGAAAGCTTCATATAAATGGGATCCTATGGTCTGTGCTTTTTGTAACTGGCTTCTTTCACTCCTTTTACAAGCAGCGTGGAGCCTGGGCTTGAACTCATGAACCGTGATCTTGGCCCGAGCCGAAGCCACCAGTCAGACATTCAACCAACTGAGCCACCCAGGTGCCCATAGCATACTGTTTTCAAAGTTCATCCTTATTATAGGATGTGTTGATAATTCATTCCTTTTTATTGCTGAATAGTAGTGCATTGCACGTATATATCACATACACATTCCTGTTTTTTAGGGTTTGATATGTATATTTTGGTTATTGATTTTTTTAAAATCCATTTTAGATATGAAGTATCTTCTTGGACTCTGTTGTACTTTTAACTGAGAGTATCCTTTGTTGAAAGAAATCCTTAATTCTGATATGGTTCAATCCATCAATTTTTCACGTTCTGGTTTCTGCTTTTGGGATCCTTTTTAAAGAATCTGCGAATTCACTAAGGTGATAAAGTGTTTAATTTTTTTTTCTTCTTTTAGCCTAACTTCTATTAGATTTTTAATCTGTCGGTATATAGTAGGAAGGAGGGGTTTTATTTTACCCCATGTAGTGGTACAGGCTGTCCATTACTATTCTATAAACGATCTGTCCTTCCCCCATACAGGTATGAGTCTTCTGTATTTCTAGACCTGTTTATGGATTTTTTATTCTCTTGCAAGACTGGTATCATTCGTGGTTTGTGTGTGTTTGAGTGTGTGATTATTGGCTTGGCTTTAAGTCTTAATATCCGGAAGGGATAACCCACTTCACCTTTCCCACATGCAACAAAAGCATTTGCATGAGTTGTTTGAAGGTCTTTATTTTTCCATACAGTGTTTAGAATGAATTTGTACATTTTCTGTTTAAGATCCTACTGGAATTTAAAAATTTATTTTTGAGAATTGATGTCTTAAGCCATTCTATCCTTGAATACAAACACCTGCCTTTTTTTGGGGGTTGTCTTCTGTGAACTTTAATAAAGTTAAATTTTCTGCCATAAAGATCTTGTGGATTTGTAGGTCAGTTCCTGGACATAAACTTTTTATGGCTATTTGGCATGATATATTTTTGGATTGCCTAGTTTAGGGCACTGTGAAGATTTTTTTTCCCACATTGTTTTCGGTAATCTTGCTGAATTCCTGTTTTCTATGCATATGCTTGCATCTATAAATAATGAGTTTTCTGTCTTCCCTTACACCGCCTCATCAGTGTCTTACGTCTTAGGTTTTGGCCGTGGCCTCTAGTACTGTGTTGACTATGTAGGGATAGGAAGGATATACCTGTCTTGGTCTTGATCTTAAAGAGAATGCATCTTAAAGTTTTCTTTAACAGGTTTGGTGTTTCGTATAGAAATTTGGTGTATAGACTTTTGTTTTTGTCTTTTTAAAGTCAGCCTCTTTTCCTAGTTAGAGGGCTTTTTAAAAACAAAGTAACAAACAATACCACCTTTTTTTTTTTTCCCCTGTAGTTTTTTAAGATAGTTACGTGATTTTTCTGTCTTCAGTTTTGGTGTAAACAGATAGCAGTTGGCTAGATCTAAGGTGTGCCCTGACTTCTCAGAGAGAGATTTGGCTTCACACAGGAAGAAGGTCTCTATCTAGCTGATGCTTCCAGAAGACCAGAGTTGGCTTTATTAGTGGAGACTGGTAGGATCTGCTTCTGAGGCAGTTTGTTACATTTGGTCTGCAGTTTTGCAGAGAAGTAGAACCTGACCTTGCCTTGGATGATGGGCTGTGGCAGAGACCCCATTACTGATCCCCTCCCCAGTGTTTCCTTCCTGGTCATGGGTTAGGAATGATGCTCAGGCAGAGAATTTTAGCTGACTGTTCAATTGATGACTGAGTGATGTACTCACATCTGTGCTGGCAGTTATTGTGCATCTTGGCTCCTGAGTCTTCTGTGGGTTCCTGGTGTGGTGGGTAACCTGGCTCAAAGCACCTGAACTGAAAACACTTTGTTCTGGCTTGCAGTGTTGAATTGAGGAGATGTTTCCAGGTTGCAGAAAATATTTGTCTTTGAAACTGGCAACGACGGATTACTTGTGGGGGGACACCTTGGCAGATTTGTCTCTTTCAGAATCCTTCAGATGGTGTCTGGAAGGTCTGGGTGGTCATCATTTCAACTTGGAATTGTTTTCTCCCTTTGCTGGGGACCATCCAAGACAAAACAGGAGTATTTTAGGTGGTGGGCAGCTGTGGAGAGGAGGGATGGATCCTGGGTGAGCCCTGGGGAGCCACATGTCTTTACATTTTTAAATTTACTGTAATACTAAATATTCTTCATCCGTTGGTTTTAGATTCCACTTTGGTCATTTCTTTCTGCATTTTGAGGTAGGTAGGTTTGTAAGCTAATAACAGCTCCAACTTGACGTGGGATAGAGGCTTGGGGATTGGGGAAAAGGTCTGCAAATTTGCTTTTGGGCAGTATTCTACAGGAGGTAGAGAAGAGACCTAGTTAGAAAGGGAGAGGTCGCCTTTACCTATCACCTTTCTGTTTTCTAGCCCCTCTGACCCCATCCCTAGGGAGCTAGAGTCTTACCTCTGAAGATGTAGCCCTGGCCCTGAGTTAAACCAGTGGTGTGGTCACCTCATCTTGGACCTGTGTCCTCATCTGCAAAATGAAGTTCCTTCCTGTCTCTAATTCAGCTTCACTTGCCATTTAATAAGTATTCCTTACATATAGGCAGGGAAATTAGAACCATAGATTATCAGAGCAGGAAAGGACTTTGGGGGCTCCTGACACACTCTCTATATTGTCTGGATTAGAAAACCAAGGCACAGACAAGCTGATTGGTTTCATTTTCTCCCGGTATCACAGTTAAGCTGGGTTCAGGACTCACTCCTGCGGGTTCCTCATTCCTTGTCCCCCGGTGGCCTCCCTGCACCTGACTGTTGTCCTGTCACATCCTTCTTTCCCATTCTCCTTGTTGGGCTTCCTCTCCCTGGTGGCTTGTTCCCCCTTCTACCAGGGAGATTTCAGATATCTAGCCAGTAGTTTAAGCATTTTTGCAGGGGCTGAGCCATTCAGCCCCAAGGAAGGGGCGCCTTACTGTTGCTTAATTAGGCACCACCCTGTTCTCCCCCTGGGGTGGGTGATCAGTCACCTGCAGAGGTGTGATGGGCGGGAGCATCACCTGCGTGGGGGGGGGGGGGGGGGGGGGGGGTTGCGCTTACAAACCCCTGAGGCCTGGCTGCACCTGGAGATTCTGATTTCTTTGTTCTCAACTGTGGTCTAGACAGAAGGAATTTTAAGAGCTCCCCGGGTGATTTCACCAGGGGTGAAAAGCATCAGCATCAGCAGAGAGCAGCACACAGAAGGTAAACAAGCACTAAGGATGCTTTCAATGTTAGAGAAAAAACTGACTCAGAAGGTTTATACAAGAAGGGTGTGCGTTTCCTTTACACCACACAAATTCCAGAAGGGCAGCGCCAGGTGTAGTGCAGCTGGTGGTAACTGGTGTCATCGAGGATCCAGGTTCCTTTTCATACTGTAGTCCTTAGGGTCTTGGCTTTGCCTGTGGGCAGATGAAGGGGCATTTTTCCCCACTCTGTTAGAGTTTTCTTCAGGTACAGGAAACCTTTCTCAGACAGCCTCCCCAGGCCACCTCCTTACATATTTTGACTCCTCAGAACTGGTTCATAGGCTGATGCTTCAGTCACCTCCTGGTTGGAGGGATGGGGCCACCTTGTTGGCTCCCACCAAATAGGACTTACTGTTTTGTTTTTGAAGTTTACTTACTATTATTTTTATTTTTGGTAATCTGTACAGCCAACATGGGGCTCGAACTCACAATCCTTGGATCAGGAGTGGCATGCTCCTCCCACTGAGCCAGCCAGGCGCCCCTAGGATTTACTTCTTTCGCTGGAGAAGAGTGGGCATAGCCAGAGGCACAAAATCAAGGGAGGGAGAATGGGGAGGTGTTGGTTGAGTAGATCAACCATCAGAGCCTCTGAAAAGGGATTCTGTTAGTTCTTGCCCTGGATGCGCTCATTTGTGGAGCTCTGCTACCACCATCTTGTGGAATCTGGTATTTGCTTACCTGTGAGCACTTCCTTTGCTTGTGGCTGTTGAGATCCAATTGGAAGCTTGATCAAATGAGCCAGACACTGGACTTGCTGGCACCTGGCCCTAGGTCATCTTTTCACGCCTGCCTTGAATCTGAGACTGAGATATCATCTTTAAAAGATGTCCTAGTGCTGAGTTTTTACTTAACACCACCTTATTTCTTGGGTAGTTCAGCAAGGGAAATTCTTGCCCAACGTGTTGACCTTAAAAGTAAAACAGCCTATTATTTTACCAGTAAAGTCTATTTGGGAATAGAAGAGGAATTGCAACTCGGCACAACCAAGCTGTAGCAAAAGCCAAAGTCAAGTCCAGAGAACAAAGGAGAAGAGTGACCCACTTTTTTTTTTTTTTTTTAAATTTTTTAGTATTTATTTTTGAGAGAGAGCGGGCGATAGAGCAGGAGTGGGGGAAGGGCAGAGGGAGAGAGGGAAACACAGAATCTGAAGCTCCAGACTTGGAGCTGGTTAGCACAGAGCTGGGGGGGTAGGGGGGTGGGCTTGAACTCCCTAACCATAGAGATCATGACCTGAGCCAAAGCTTAACCGACAGAGCCATCCAGGTGCCCAATGACCCACTCTTTTATAGAGAAAAGGGAAGCTGGGCGGGACTGCTATAAACAGAAAGGCCACTGGCGTGAACTGGGAATTGGAAGTGTAGTCGCTTCTCATTGGCTGAGCTGTGACTGTCTCTCATTGGCTGGGGTGTTGCAGGGGGGAGGGGAAAGCCTTCCCCTTGCGGGAGTGGTATAGGCTGCTTTCTGTTGGGTCTGTAAAAGGCCGCAAAGAGTGGTCTCCTGGCCTCCGAACTCCCATTATAAACGGGATTTCCTTTACTGCCTTTCACACGTTTAAATGGTTTCTTCACTCTTCGGTGCCTAGATGATGGACACCTCTGTAGCTCCTGTGTGTTGAATGGGTGAATTTGAATTTGTTTCAGTAGCTGTGGCCCACTTTGAAGTAGATCCAGAGGCCTAGCCAACACCTAGAAAGTCTTCCGTGGCTGGTAACTGGACTCCCTTGCGATAATGAGGAGCTGCCTGGCTGCTAGAACTGGCTGTCACATGAGCCATGCAGGGCAGCCCTGTCCCTCCTTTGCTTACACCCAGTCTCTGCCAGGAATCCCATTTTGGTTTTGTGGTCCTGTAGCTTTCTTTCTTAGCACCACCTTCCTTGTTCCTCACCTGTGGTTGATTCTGTGGTCGCCCATAAAATGATCCGGCAGAGTTTACTTCCTTCTTACAGTGGTTGGTACCAGTTACTTCAGGTAGCCTGCCCTTATCCATGGGGGTAAGTTCCAGACCCCCAGTGGATGCCTGGAACTACAATAGTACCAAGCCTTGTATATACTATGTTTTTTTTAAATGTACATACATGATTTATACATTAAGCACAGTAAGAGATTACCAACAATAGCTAAAAATAGAACAACCGTAGTACTATAGAAATAGTAGTTATGTAAATGTGGGCTCTCTCCCTCAAAATATTTTACTGTACTGTGTTCATCCCCCCCTTGTGATGATGTGAGAGAATAAAATGCCTACATGCTGAGATGAAGTGACGTGAGTGACGTAGGCATTGACCTTTTGGGACTGTTCATCAGGAGGAAGATCATTTGCTCCCGGACTGTGGTTTAGTGCCGGTAAATAACTAAAACTGCCAAGAACAAAACCACGGATGAGGGGGAATTACTGTATTAGCCAACTTGCTTTCTGCAGGGTCGAGTTCATCCAAATAACTTGCCTTTTTCCTTCTTCACCTGTACGTCCCAGGTCAGGTCCTTTTTTTGGCCTGACATCTGAGATCCTTTGGGCTCGGGAGGATTGACTGATGTGGAGCTGGTTTCTAGTCCTTTGGGGCAGGAGAGAAGTGGTTTAGATGCTTGCCTTTTGAGAACCCACCGGACCTAACGGTTTTATTGGTATGTTTAAGAGATCTTTTGTGATGCTTCATCTTTAGAGAAGCAAATTAATTTAAAGGTGACTTTTCTCCCTGCCCTTTAAATAGATGTCTACAACATGCATTTGAAAAAAACCAAAAAACATTTGAGTCAAATTTTTAAAACACAGAAACATTCTCTCTCATAAAACTATGAGTAGGTTGTTTTTTCCTTCTTTTCTTGGTGTGCTTGATGCACAGATAACTGTAAACAGAATATTCTGATTTCCGTTTATTTGCATTATTGCAGTGGCAGGGATCACCTATCTTGAGGCATTTCTTTGCCTGAAGGAAAGGATTTTTTAAGAAAGGAAATTGTGAGATGATACATAATAGAACATACACAAATGGCTTTGCTGGTTATGCAGTTAGTTGAGAAGTGTTGCTGTTTTGGCTTTGGGGTGCTGTTGGCTTAGTGCAGATGGAATTGCTAAAAACAATTTAACCTTTTAAGTAGACCAAGAATTGTTACACCGGATTACTTAGTTCACTGAATTCTCATGATTTTCGGTTGACTTGGAATGAGATAGGCTTTCTGGTTATATGGTTTGATTGGATCTAAAGACTTTTCCCTGTCATTATAAGTGAAAATCAGTAGAGACGGGACAATGGCAAGGTTGATGATAGACCAGTGCTTACGGAAGCTAAACACCTACGTTTCTTGTTTATGTACAAGTCT
Source organism: Herpailurus yagouaroundi (assembly GCF_014898765.1). Lineage (NCBI taxonomy): Eukaryota > Metazoa > Chordata > Mammalia > Carnivora > Felidae > Herpailurus > Herpailurus yagouaroundi. The sequence continues at coordinate 13,187,177 of NW_024412405.1, forward strand.
TTCCTCTTGCCTCTAGCAAAGGCCGGTATAGGGTAACACACGGACTTTGCAGTCATTACTGCTCACATATTTTGAACAGACCTAATGAGGTACAGATGGCTTGTGGTTGGTAGCACGAAGACTTCTTGCCTTTCTCTCGTGCCTTTGGTGGATCTGTATTCCTGGATTCTTTTCTTTTCTGAAAGTTGAGGTCCATTCAGAGGCTGACAGGCTTGTTCCTAGAAGAAAGGGGGCATAAATATGCCAAGTGCAAAACCACAATGATTTCTTTGATTGCAGGGACCTTTGGGCCAGCTTGCAGTAAGAACTTGCCTTTAGAAGACCTTTGGTTCCCATCAATGTCTCCCTCTCCTCAAAGGGATGGCAGCCCGATGGACAGTGGGCACATGACCCTGGCATCGACAGCCTTCCTCCGAGGTAAGCTGCTCTGCCAATGCTGCCCAGACAGGCAGGTGCCTTCCTCGGCGGCCCTGAGCCCAGCCTCCGTCCACACCTTGTACACTTGTGGTCGAGGACTGGAGGCTTTTTTTTCTTCCTCAGGTGACAGGTAGCCCTTCCACAGAGGTTAGAAATGAATGGAGTGAGAGACAGCTGTGGCAGTTTTCTCTTGGTTGAGGACAAAGAACTTGCAAGTTGGTGGCCTTGAACTCACGGTCAGTCCTTGATGGCTTCGTGTCTGTCTCTCACCGTGCTTTGGGCGTAATTCTGGTCACTGTGAGCAGCTGTTGCTATTTGGGGACAGGTTGCACAGAGTATGTCTCTTCCTGTTTCCGTTAGGGGAGATACTGTTGATGGAGTTGCTGGTAACCACTGTGGTGAGTACCCTGGCCTCTGGTGTAGGCGTGTGCAATTTCAGAGACCAAGCTTGGAACTTTCTAGAAGATGATGCTCCAAGTCTTGACCCAGGGAGGGCATGGTGCACCAGACGTTCACGTTTCCTTAGAAAGTGGATTGCAACCCTACACAGGCGTGATTGTCGTTGGTAGGGATTCTGCTTCCTCTTGCTGTACTGTTTTTTTTCTTAAAGGACTAGCTATATCAGAATGAATTAGTGTGTTTCTTAGCATATTTATGTTGTTTTAATTATTTTCTGCCTTCAATTAAAGCCTTCAGTTACAGGGTTGAAATGAGGACAGATTTTAATTTCATCTCCTTGAGAAAAGCTGCTGGGAGCAAAGTCTCATTCTGACCGTTCCAGTGTGAAGCTTGAAAAGCTTCAGTGTGGCTGTTGAAATTGATTTTGACCCAAGTGTGATCTGACTTTCTTAATAGGCCTCCCGTTCCCCTTGTTGACAGTGACTGGGAGAGGAGTGTGTTTGGGTGTTTCGGGACTTGCTGGCCCTTGCAGGTGTGAGAAGGGACACCGGCTCTTGTGTGGCTGTGCCCCGGGGAGCACACCAGGCGCTGTGCAGAGTGGCTGTGTGTTGGCTGCCTGACGACTGTGGTCAGCGGGAGCCCGTGCAGTTCTAGTGACCTTGGTGAACCATTTCCTTTATGACAACATGGATGCATTTTGACAAAAGGAAAAAAACGGGCGCCTGGGTGGCTCAGTCGGTTGAGTGCCTGACATCGGCTCAGGTCGTGATCTCACGGTGCTGACAGCTCAAAGCCTGCTTCACATCTTCCGTCCTCCCCCCGCCCCGCCCCTGCTCGTGCTGTCTCAAAAATGAATAAACATTAAAAAAAAAAAAAGACACCCAACTGAAGGAGGGAGAAGGGAAAACATCCTGGAGCTTTGGGCCGTAGAAAGGAGTCATTCTGTGACTGCTGTGTTGTGCCTGTCATACTGTGGGGGCCGTAGGTAAGTGTGTTGTTCAGTGACAGGCAACTTGAGTTTGAACTGGATTTGATCACACCAGTCACTTCTATACATGCGCCCAGTTTTTGTAGTTTATTATCCAGATAGCATGGTTTTCTGTTCCTAAATTCAAATAAAATATTCACTTGACAAGTGAAATACTTTAAAAAAATTTTCTAATGTTTGTTTATTTTTGAGAGCGAGATTGCAAACAGGGGAGAGGCAGAGGGAGGGAGACAGAATCCGAAGCAGGCTCCAGGCTCTGAGCTGTCAGCACAGAGCCTGATGCGGGGCTCAAACCCACCAACCGTGACATCATGACGTGAGCTGAAGACAGATGCTGAACCGACTGAGCCACCCAGGGGCCCCCGACAGGTGAAAGTTTGACAGTTGTCCGGAGTCTCTTACTGTCTCTCTTGGCTGTTGCCAGTGCTCTGCCCACCCCTGGCTGGCTGAGGAAGAGGAGGGGTCATCAGGGCCTGCGAGGAGGGCTATGCAGACCCAGCATGGCCCTTGCCTGGGGTTGTTCTGCTCCTGGGAGACTGTGCAGGCCACCGCCTCTTCAGTTCCTGAAGTCTGAACTGTTTTCACTCATTTGGGTAATTAATTAGAGACGAGTTTCAGAGCACACATGCGAGGTGTGAATGATGGTATATAAATATTGTTGGAAACCTCTGTTGTGCTTTCCCTTTCTTTTTTTCTTGTCTCCTGATTTCAGAGTTTAAGCAGTAACTGGAATGGCCAGATTGGTTCTGGAACGACAGTGTTTGCTGGCCTGCCGTGGATATGCATGTTTTACTTATTGTATATTACAGGAGAAGGTGTGGGCGCTTGAGGACATGGAGGTGTGAGACTTTCAAAGTCTAGATGTGTAATTAAAAATGCAAGCAGCCTATTGTTCTCACAGTCTCTTGAATAATGAAAATTTGACACCAAATAGCACTTACACTATATTTCATTGGGTTGGGCCCATGCAGCCTTTGTCTTTATGCTGAACCTATTATCATCACTGTAACTGGGCTCCATGGGTGGAGAGAAGGGAGTCTAGTGAGGTGTGAGAGGAAAGAGGTGTTGCCTAATGCTTGAATCTTAATAAGCTGCCAGGGTGGGTCCCTATATTGGGGTGTGGAGTGCAGCTAAGGGCATGGCAGAGGTGACTGGCTTGGGGAATGTGACAGTTCCTGATCTTTGATCGGAATTTCTACCATCTGTTGGCCATTCTTTACCTTGGCGACCATCAGGGATTGGCTTGCTTTTCCTGCTTGTTCTTTGCATACTCCTTTAGTCCAGGCTCTTGAGTCCTGCCCAAGCTTCAGTGTCTGGCCTGAACCCTCCTCAGGCCTCAGATCCATTTAATGGGAGCATCTGCCAGATAGTCCTCTAGAACGTCCCATGGGAACTTTGCAGTTGACATGCCCAAAGCAGTGGATTTTTCTCTCTGATGGGCGGGCTAGGTTTGTGTGAAATCAGAAGTTACCATTAGGGAGGCATCTGGGTGGCTCAGTTGGCTGAGAGTCCAACTCGTGATTTTGGCTCAGGTCACAATCCCAAGGTTGTGCGCGATCGAGCCCCATGTCCGATTCTGCACCTGAGCCTGGAGCCTGCTTAAGATTCTCTGTCTTCTCTGCCCCTCTCCTCCTCTCGCGTGTGCGCTCCCCCCCCAAAAAAAAACAAACAAAGATTAGAAAAGAAGTTCCCATTAGGTAGGAAGGGATTGATTAGAAGGAACTTATTTAAGGCAGAGATAGTAACTTAAAGCAGGAACATTTGAAAGGGCTTGGAAAACTGCAGATGCCCCACCCCATCCCTCACCTGGGGTCTGGAGACGGTGACCTGGCTGCGTTGATGAACAGCTCAATTTAAATTTCTGAAGTGCAGGATCCCCCTTAGGCCATGCATTGGAAGATACCTTAGAAATGTGGCCAGTGCTTTTATAAGGGTGAACATGTCAAGAATATTAGGCCCTTATATGAAGCTGTGTTTTTAAGGGCATCGTGTTGAAGGCCCTCATGAAATCACCAGTGGTCTCTAGGACATGCAGTTACCAGAACATTTCTCACCAGTGGCTGTCTCATTGCTCCTGTGGTGGGAGCACACAGGGGGTTGCTGAGCAGGTGGCTATTTGGAGGAAGAGTGCTGTGGGCAGGGGAGCCGGGAGCAGCCTGCCTGGCGGCTAAGGAATGCTTCTGTGCGAGACTTGCTTGCTTCCCTGGCCTGTGCCAGAACCTGGTAGAAGAATCTGGAATATGCTGGTTGCTTCTAGAAATGCCTGACCTAACATTGTTACACTCACTCTAAGTAAATTAAAACTTGGAAGGGAGAGTAGAATGTGTGCCAGGAAATGATACGACTTGTCCATTTTATCGTTTTGTGATTCCTCTGTGTTGTTTTCTTAGATTTTTGGCTCGTTACTTTAAACAAAACTGATTTTGGAGTCACTTCCAAATATCTGTGCTGCTGCTTTCTCTTTTTGCTCTTTGTTGGATTCAGTTAATCTACTTTATGGAGAATTGGTTTTGGAAATATTCCATTTAAGTACACAAATATAATAAGTTGAATCTCCAAAAAAAAAAAAATTCATGTGCAGTTTATATACATGGTCAGATGCACAGCTCTTTAAAAGACTTATCTGAGCGGTAATTTCCCAGATGTTGGTAAATTGGATTTTTTATGTTGTGGAGGAGGAGGTACAGTGTTCTTTAAGAACGGCCAGATTGTTGATAGAGCACCCAGAGGAGACACTGATACTGGCCTAGGCAGAGCCTGTCCTGGGGACACCGAGGGTTTGAGTTTGCTGGGGGCTGAGTGGTTTCACCCGTTGTTTCTGGGTTTCTGGTTGCACAGAGAACTGGCTCAGTAACCTGTTGGGTCCTCCCAACACTGGGGGCAGCTTTTTCCTTGGGCAGTGGCCTCCTGTCCTCTTTGATACGCTGTCACACTGCCTTTTTTCCATGAGAATTCCTTTTCTCTGAGCAATAAACAAAAGCTCTTTCTTTGTGACTCAAATAGAATTTTAACAGTTCTCTTTTCCACTTTTGCTGCCTTGTCGAGGTTGGGAGATCATCCGTGTTGATTCCGGAAGTCCTCTCCTTGCGAGCAAGCTCGGATGTCTCCTCCTCTCCCCCTCTACCATGAGCCCGAGGCTCTGCTGCCCCTTCCCCGCTCCCTGCAGAGGGGTCCTTCCCCTGCTTTAATGGGTACCCATCTGCACTGTGGTTCAGCCGAAGGGGAAGGGGCCCTCAGTGGGACAGCAGGTTCCATGCCCACGCCCACCTCCACCCCCACAGGCAGCACGTGGTGGAGGCCTCCTTCCCTCCACTGCCATTTGGAAGGCATCAGCTGCATCCCCCAGAAGAGCCCAGAACAGCTGCAGCTTCTGGGAGAGGGAGCAGCACATGTGTTTTCTCTGAGAGTGATTCTCACTTTGCAAGTGTTCGTCCTTGCGTTTCTGGGGAAAACAGACACGGTACGTTGAGTCCCCAGTTATCAGACTCCAGGCTGACCGTGGGCAAAAACAAAACTTTTCTTTCGGGCGGATTGAACAGATCTGAAAGTAAATCTTGCTTTCAAATCACAAGGGAATACATTTCATTTTGCAATCAGTCACGGGGGAAAGTCGTAGGCTCAGTGCCAAAGATAATATAAAAGATGTGCTTTGAAATGTTTCTGAGGATGGGGACTGGATCCCTTTCTCTCTCCTGAACACACTGTCCTAGTGTAATTGAAGAAAGTCCCCGAAGACATTTGGCAGCTCCTTTTTCTGTTTTTCTATCCAGAAAGTTGAATGAATTAAAATTCCAATTAGGCTAAATATTTTGCTTCACCAAAAAAGAAAACTCAACTCTGTTTTTTTGGCTAATGCTACCTATAAATGAAAGTAAGTATTAATTGTATTTCTCGTTCTGTCTCAACATCCATGTTCTGCATATTTAAACTTCCATCTGGAGGATGAAAACGCAGCTGAGGCATTTAGATAAAATAATTATGCCATATGATTTCTTTTCTAAAACTTATATATTTCTGAGTAAACTTCTAAAAAATGGTATGATATATGATATCACGGATCTTAGATTATGTAAAGCGAGGCTGTTTGGTATGTAATTAAAGGGAAGACTCATTCCCAGGGAGCTAAGTATACTCTTTCCTCGTTCAGTAGTTCATGCAGCCCAGCAGGACTTTTAGGCATTTGAGTAAATAAAGACATCTGCTTCAAAATAAGGAAAATGGACTGTCAGAACCCATCCTTTTATTGAATCCCGCCCAGGAGGAACATATTTTGCCAGGTGCCAGCCAGAGCAACGAGGCGGGCTCTTTTGTACGAGTCTGTGATCGCGCTGTGTGCATTTTCACATGCGGCAACAGGGTCTTCCTCGTGGGGGCGGACACAGGGCTGGGGCTGGTGCTGGTGCCGTTTCGTGCCATGGTGGGACGTGGGGGCAGAAAGCACTAGTCTGTGCCCTCAGCCGTGGGTCACCTGACCTCTGAGCCGCAGGGCTGCTCGGTGAGGGCACCTGGGATTTGCACACCTGATCCAAGCACAGCTTGAGTGTTTTCAGGAGCTCATCATTAACAAACTTGCTATAGCTTGAGAACGCATGCGTGCGTCTAACTGTTCACTCAGAACAGGACTGTGCAGAAAATAGCGACGGCTTGAAGCAGCCTGCAGGTTGGAAGGAAGAAGCAGAGGCTGTACAATCAGGCACTGAACAGACCAGCGCAGTGCAGAGTCCTTTGTGTCAGAAGCCACTTGCCTTGAGGTTAAACTCCACGCATGGCAATAAGAGTCTAAATATGAACTTGCACTCCCGCATTTTAAAATACAGCATTTGTTTTTTGTGAATCTACCAAATCCATAAATTATCTTGTAACACTGAAGGCACTTCCTTAAAAATTTGCAGTACACAGTAAAGTTTTTATTCTTTCTCAGCCATACTCACCTGACTCGGTCTTGTCTCTTTGGGCTGAGTCTTTCGCAAATACTCAATACACTAAGTCTTCAGTAATAGTAATCACTGCTTTTGGGGTACCTGAATGGCTTAGTTAAGTGCCTGACTGACTCGTGGTTTCAGCTCAGGCCATAATCTCACGGTCTGTGGGTTCACGCCCTGAATGGGGCTCCGCATGGACGTGTCGGAGCCTGCTTGGGATTTTCTCTCTCTCGTTCGCTCTCTTTCTCTCTCCCTCTTTCTCTGCCCCTCTCCCACTTAAGTGCTAGCATGCTCGCTCTCTCTCTCTCTCTAAGTAAACTTAAATAATTATTGCTTCTGATTTTATGGTTTTTGTGGTCGGTATTTCTGACATATGTCACATAATGGCTGCTAAGATTTTCACTATCTTATCTTGTGATTACTAGAAATGTTTCCTTTGCTGAAGGAACACATTCATGGCATGGTTATGGCATAGAACTTGTTCAGCCTGGCAGTTGATGAGTCTCGACTGTGGTGTTTGCTGTCTTATTAGGATAGATGCAAGGGAGGAAAGAGCCTTTTACCTTCCAGGGAAGTTTTTTCGTGCTTCTTTTCTTTGATGTAGAATATTTGTGAATGTATATCCCTGCTTACCTTGTGTCTTTAAATGTAAGCAGAATGGTTTTATTCATCTCATTACCCACGAGCATTCAGCACAGGAACTTCCTATTTGGATCAAGTCGTGTCAACTTTGTGTTGATGGTAAAGAGAGGAATATCTCAGTACCTATCTGGGGAGACTTGACTACTAAAACACAACACACACACACACACACACACACAGTTACAAGGCAGCCCTTTTGGAAAGAGACAACCCTGTGACATAAGCCCTAAGACGACCATTTTCAGGACTGCCCAGTGTTCTTTCCAATTTACTAAAGGGTATTAGGACAAGAATTCTTAAACTGGGCATGATGGAATGGGGCATGTGAATCCTCAAATTATAGGCAAATGTTTTGTAAATCAGTGTATTTTCCCAGCAATCAGTTTAGAATTCACTGGTTTATAAAAGGAAACCAGTTAACCAGTTAAATATTAAGGATAGTTACATTAGATATTTTCCTCACCGGACTCCTTTAGAAATTGCCGAAGTCTGTGCATTCACTACAGTGCTTTTTGTTTGGGTCCTGCCTCAGCCAGAATACCTAGATAGTGGCCCCAGCTCCTCACTGTTCTTGTCATTGGCCCGGCATCTCAACTTCTACAAGCACAGAAGACGGATTACCTGAGCAGATAGAATTATCGGGAGAATTAAGTGAAAAACTCCATATGAAGTACCTGGCTTTGCACTAATGTGAAATGATGGTGGGGACCCTGCCTCCTTGACCAGGAGGAAGACACTAGAAGTTCTCGGGGCTGTTCCTTCCTAAGGGAGCCTGTGGCTGCCCCCACTGAAAGAGAATGTAGCTGACCCTGCTCTCCCCTCCTTCGCCCAAGGGAGTCACTGCAGGGATGGAGGAGAGCTCACTGTCCCGGAGAGCACTGTAGACGCGGCAGGCAGGTGAGCGAATCCTGAGAGTTGGTAGGGGGGCAGGTGGTATTAGTGTGCAAGATGAAAGTGTTACATATGTGGAGACTCGTACTTCATATTCATCTATTTCCAAGTGCACCTTTTATTCTTTAGAAATGACTTTTGGGGCCAGTGCCTCTCGTTAGATGACAGCTCCTCTCCCAGGCATCGCGGGCACTGAGAGGTGGATGGATTGCCCCAGCGCTGTCCCCTTCCTGCTGCCCTCTATTCCTCTGTAGGGACCACCGCTGCTTTCCTGACCCTGACCCTGACCCTGACCTCTTGCAGGTGCTGGGATTGTGTGGTGAGGTCATGAAAAGTCCCGTGCCTCAGGATGGTGCTAGAACCTACACTGTTCTTCCAAGGTTTGAAATTATTCAAAGGCAAAACCATTTGACCTCCTTGCTTGCTATCTTTATGTAGGTATTAAAAAAATTTTTTTTTAATGTTTATTTAATTTTGAGGGAGAGGGGCAGAGAGAGAGAGAGAGGAAGACAGAATCTGAAGCAGGCTCTAGGCTCTGAGCTGTCAGCACAGAGCCCGATGCAGGGCTTGAACCCATGAACTGCTAAATCATGACCTGAGCCAAAGTCGGACGCTTAACCGACTGACCCACCCAGGCGCCCCTTTATGTAGATATTTTTAGAGGAAGTTAATTGATCTATTTCTTCACCCTCCCCACCCCCCCCAACTTTTTGCCTGTAGTTTTTGTTCTTTTTTTTTTTTTAATTATTTTTTAACATTTATTTGTTTTTGAGAGAGAGAGAGAGCGAGAGCGAGAGCGAGCACGCGCGGCAGGCAGGCAGGCAGGCAGAGAATCTGAAGCAGGCTCCAGGCTCTGAGCTGTCAGCACAGAGCCCGATGCGGGGCTTGAACCCAAAAACTGTAAGATAATGATCTGAGCTGAAGTTGGACTTTAATTGACTGAACCACCCAGATGCCCTGTTCTTGTTCTTTCTTGAGTAAATTTTAATTCATACAAAGAAATGATCTTTTTCATTGCAGATTTTCAAATTTGCTATCATGAAATATTTTGATGTGTTTTATTTGCATTTAAAACATTTTGTCTGGGGTGCCTGGATGGCTCAGTCAGTCGAGTGTCCAACTTGATTTCGGCTCAGGTCATAAATTTCACGGTTTGTGAGATGGTGCCCCACGTCGGGTTCTGCGCTAATGGTGTGGAGCCTGCTTGGGATTTGCTCTCTCTCTCTTTTTCTCTCTCTCTGCTCCTGCCCTGCTTGTGCTCTCTCTCAAAATATTTTTTTGTCTATAATTTTCTTTCTTTATTGCTATATTTGCAAATTAGTGTGAACTTTTTTCTTGATTACAGTAATTGGAAGTTAACTGTCATTTAAAAAATAATTTCTCATTCTACTATTTTCCATTGATTATACATGTATCTTTAGCTTTATTCTTTGCCTTTCTTAGGTTAATGTTTTTCCTTTCTGGTTTGTGGGTTGAACACTTTCAATATTCTTTCTTTTTTTTTTTTTTTAATTTTTTTGCTTGGTAATGAAAATATATTGTGCTGTTGAGTTTTCCTCTGAGTAAATTTTTGGCTGTATTGTATAGCTTTCGGTGTCCAGGCATACCTCAGAGATGCTGCGGGTTTGGTTCCAGACCACTGCAATAAAGCAAATACCGCAGTAAAGGTAGTTGAATGCATTTTTTTGGTTTGCAAGTGCATGTAAAAGTTAGGCTTCAAAAAATGTTATGTTTATACCGTAGTCTACTAAGTGTGCCATAATAGCATCATGTCTAAAAAAGCAACATACTACACTTTAATTAAAAAAGACTTTGTGGACATCTGGGTGGCTAAGTCGGTCGGGTTGTCTGACTTCAGCTCAGGTCATGATCTCACCGTTTGTGGGTGCAAACCCTGTGTCGGGCTCTGTGCTGACAGCTCAGAGCCTGGGGCCTTTTTCAGTTTCTGTGTCCTTTCTCTCTACCCCTCCCCTGCTTGCGCGCTCGCGCTCTCTCTCTCTCTCTCTCTCTCTCTCTCTCTCTGTCTCTCTCTCTCAAAAATTAACATTAAAAAAATTAGAAAAATACTTTATTGCTAATAAACACTAACCATCTTCTGGGTTTTCAGCAAGCTGTAATGTTTTTGTTCGTGGATGGTCTTCCCTCGAATTTGATGGTGTTGATGACTGCTCACTGGATCAGGGTGGCGGTTGCTGCAGGTTGGGGTGGCTGTCACAGTTTTTTAAAACAACATTGGAGTTTGTTGCATTGATTGACTCTTCCTTTTACGAACGATTTGTTTGTAGCACGCCATGCTGTTTAATAGTATTTTACCTAATCGGAAATTTGGAAATTTGCCTCTCAAATCATGCTGCTTTGTCAACCACATACTATCCTAAATCCTCTGTTGTCATTTCAGCAGTCCTCACAGCATTTTCATCAGGAATAGATTCAAGAAACCACGTTCTTTGCTCCTCCATGAAAACCAACCCCTCATCTGTTAAATGAGATGGCAGCAATTCCTTTCCTTCTTGGGGCTCCTCTTTCAGTTCTGGTTCTCTTGCTGTTTCCACCACATCTGCAGTGACTCCCTCCCCTCAAGTCTTGAACCCACAGTGTCATCCATGAGGGTTGGAATCCACTTCTTCCAAACTCCAGTTTGTGTTGGTAATTTTGACTTCTTCCCATGAATCATGAATGTTCTTAGTGGCATCTAGAATGGTGAATCCTTTCCAGGTTTTCAGTTTATTTTGCCTAGATCCATGAGAGGAGTTGCTACCTCTGGTATCTACAACCTTACAAACTGTATTTGATTATTAAGAGTTGAAAATCAGAATGACTCTTTGATCCATTCCATGGCTTCCAGAATGAATGTTGTTAACATAACATGAAAACACTATGAATCTCACTGTCCGTCTCTATCAGAGCTCTTGGGTGACCAGGTGCATCATCAGTGAGCAGTAATATTTTAAAAGGAATTGTGTGTGTGTGTGTGTGTGTGTGTTTAGGTAGGTAGGTCTCAACAGTGGGCAAAAGTGAACCACGTTCTAAACAGATGTGTTATCACTCAGGCCTGGTTGATCCATGTACAGAGGACAGCCAGAGTAGATAGCAAATTTCTTAAGGGCACTAGAATTTTCAGAATCCTGTTTTTGGAATAGTCAGTGAGCACTGGCTTCACTCTAAAGTCATCAGCTACATTAGCCCCTAACACGAGAGTCACCTTGTCCTTTGAAGCCAGCAGTGACTTCTCCTCTCTAGCTATGAAGGTCCATTGTGGCATCTTCTTCCAATAGAAGGCTGTTTCATCCACATGGAAAATCTGTTGTTCGGTGCAGCACCTTCTGTAGAGATCTTAGCCTGGGTTCGGGATAACGTGCAGCTTCAACGTCCGCACTTGCTGCTTCACCCGGTACTTTCATTTATGGAGACGGCCTCTTTCCTTAAACCCCATGAACTTCCCCCTGCTAGCTTCGGACTTTGCTTCTGCAGCCGCCTTACCTCTTCAGTTCTTGTCGAATTGAAGAGAGTTAGGGTCTTGCTCCGGATGAGGTTTTGGCTTAATATGGGAATGTTGTTTGTGGTTGGATCTTCTATCCCGACCACTCAAACCTTCTCCAGACTGCTGATCAGCAGTAAGGCTGTTTTGCCCTCTTATCATTTGTGTATTCACTGGAGCAACACATTGAATTTCCTTCGAGAGGGTTCTGTTGCATTCACGAGTTGGCTCACTGGGACAAGAGACCTAACTTTAAGCCTGTCTTGGCTTTTCACATGCCTTCTTCACTAAGCTTAATCATTTCTAGCTTTTGATTAAAAGTGAGAGATGCATGGCTTTTTAATTCATTTGAACACTTAGAGGCCGTTGCAGGGTTATGGATTGCCCTAATGTCAATATTGTCGTGTCTCAAGGAATGGGGAGGCCAGAGGAGACTGGGAAATGGCAGGTCGGTGGAGCAGTCAGAACGCACCACATGCACTTGCTGAGCTCCTTGTCCTATGTTGGAATGTTTGATGCTCCAAAACAATGACAGTGGTAACATCACAGATCACAGACCCCCATAAGAAATAACGGTAATAATGAGAAAGTTTGAAAGATTGCGAGCATTACCAAAATGTGACACAGAGACATGGAGGGAGCAGATGCTGTTGGAGAAATGGCGCCAATGGACCTGCTGGACGCAGGGTCCCACGGGCCTTCTGTTTGTGAGATTGCTGTATCTGCGAAGTGCCGTAAAACGAGGGATGCCTGTATGTAGTTTCCAACATCATTTTTGGCATATTTGTGGTGGTGGTGGTTTTGTTTGTTTGGTTTTTTTTTCCCTTTGATCTGAGGATTTGATCCAATAATTTTTAGTTGATTTGTTGTTTTTTCTTTTTCTGTTTGTGCTGTTTCTGGGTTTTATTGCGCAACCTTATTTTTAGTTAATATTTATGTGTAGGGGCCTTTCTCCCAGTTCATTCTTGTTTCCAACACTAGAGGACCCTTCTTGCTTTTGTCCTCCTTTTAGGGCCTGGAGGAGAGAAGCCTGGATTCTCTTTCCTCTTCCCCTGTCCTCGTCAAGATGACCCCTTTGTGCTCCCCATGGATGTGGTGAATGATTCCCACTGCACTGTGATGGCCAGTGATCATGTCGGGTGAGCAGGGAAGGGAGTCCTGCTCACGAAGGGAGCACGAGGTGGAGAGGCTGAGCGAGGGCCCCGGGGCCTGCTGCATGCTAGGATCCAGCAAGTTCTCCTGCGCCTTTCCTAGAACAGGAGCCAGCTACAAGTGCCTTGTAGGAAGGTGGTGATAACTGGTGGAAATGATGTAACGCATCTAGTACAGTGCCTGATGCACCTAAGATACATAGCAGGTGGTGCTGTTCCAGTCCTGCTCTAGCCAGGCAAATCACAGGCTTTCTGTCTTACAGTATACTTCCTGTGCAACTGTCCTGTGTCGCCTCACAGGTGTTTCTTGTTCCCTCCAAGAAAACTTCCTCCTGCTGGTCCCTGTTCTCCCCTTTAATCCGGCCAGCCTCTAGACAGTATTGACAGAAGCAATTTGCTACAGCACTTCTGTTTTGGAAATGCAAGACCTTCTTCCCTCTTGAAGCAAATTTGAGATGCTGCACTTGAGTTGGATGTGTTCGAGTACACACAGAGGATGAAGGGGACGTCATGGGAGAGTCCGCATGCTTCCCGGTGTACTGCCCTATACCGAGTTGGGCTGGCTTTCATAATGATCATCTGGGAGAACTGAAGGCCTGAGTGACCCAAGGGACTCTCCTATGACGGTAGGGTCAGTTTACTATCTAAAGTGCAATAGGGGGGTAGGGGCTGAACTTTATGAACTGGGGTAGCTTGCCCGTGTTCTGAGTGCCCTTCAGGTAAAAATTTGGCAGTGTCTCACTTGTGGGGAAGAAACCCCTTTCCGTTGCTCCCTTCTTGACTAGGGAGACCGCAAATCAAAGTGGTAAAGGACAGATTCACAGGAGAAGGAGGTTTATAAGTGCGTGCACATTAAGTGATTGGAGGTGGCGGCTCATAGAGCTGACTGTAGGAAAAGTGGGGGTGGGGAGGACAGTGGGTTTATTTAGGAAGGACTATGGGTGTTTAGAAGAGCAAACAGGAGATAAAAGTTTGTGATAAGGTTTCTCTATAGACATGAATAGTCTTTCCTCCTCTGTCAGGACCAGAGTTGGGTTTTATGGGATTTGTGGTAGGTTTATGCCCTTCCTCCCTCCTGAGAGCGGACCCACCCCAAAGAGGGACTCTGAGGGCAGCCTCATTTCTCTGAAGTTGCTCCCTCAGTCAGGTAAGGGAAAGCTGGGAAGCCTTCATTCTGTACGTGTTGAATCTGCAATCTTCTTCAGCTTCAAATAATCTTGACACCAGCTCCAGGGCCCGGGTGGGTCCCCACGCACTGCTTTGCTCTGTGCCGATGCTCGCCTCTTTGCTGGTCTCAGTCTCCATCTTGAACTTCAAAACCGCATTGCCAGCTGCTGATCAGCCGTGTCTCCCAGAGTTTCCCGCCAGCGTCGCAGGAGTGCGAAGGGCCGTCTCTGCTTCCCTCCCCCGTTCACCTAGTTGTCCTCTTGCCGACATGTGTCTTCCTGGAGCCCTCATTCACCGGGGCTCAGAATAGTGGAGCATCTTTGATTTGCTCTTGGTGAACGGTCATCAGTGACACTTCTAGAATGCCTATTAAGTCTGGCCCTGACCTTCCACTCTGATTGATCTTTCTTTTCTTCTCTCTCCATTTATTGTCGTGTAGGTAGCTGCTGGTTATTTTCTGCTGTCCAGAAGTTTTGGTGATTTCCCATTATTGATTAAAATGAGTTGAAACTCCCGTCAACTGGCATTCAAGGATGTTGGCCTCATTCTGGGCGGCTTTAGTGGTACAGGATCGCTTGTTGGTTCCTGACCATCTACTTCTCCTCCCCATCCGTGCCTGCTGGAAACACACGCCCTGCCACCCCTGCCCCGGGTCACCTGTCACAGTCCTTCACAGCAGTGCAGGCACCTCTTCTCTTCTGGATCCCATCAGAACCTTCTTTTCATTCCGAGCAGGTGGCATCTCCCGAAATCCCAACGCATCTCGTGTCTCTATTGTGGTAGACACCACGGGCTGTCTGATCATGGTTATTTGCCCACTTGTCTGTTATGTAAAGTTCCTTAAAGTCAGAACTCAGGTCTAACTCGTTTGTGCCTCCTCAGTGACACCGTGCGCACGGTAGGTGACTGCATCACTTAAGAAATACTCGCATCTATGAGGCAGAGGCAGAATTACATGAGCTTTGAGGTCAGGTGCCGTGCTCTGAACCTTGAGTACCACTGGAAGGTGGCGTGAATGTCTAAAGCAAGGTAGGGCTTGGACTTAGACGCCAGTTTCACAGCCTCCCAGTGGGTGTGGTTGAAGTGGGGGCACTCTGAAGTTACTGTGGTAACAATAGCTAAAATGTGGGGGCACAGATTATGTACCAGGCACACCCCTCCAATACGGATGTGCAGATGGGGAAATAGAGTCTCACAGCAGCCGGGGGACTGGACTCAGGGTCATAGTGCTGGTAAGGGTCAGAGGCAGGATTCAGATCCTCTCTCACCATTCTGTGTTCATGCACACCATCTTAGCAAGGAGGGTGCCTTTGCTTTAAAAACCATATTCTCAATCCCATGTGTTCTGTGACTCCCACTTTTTTAAAGTTTATTTATTAGATGCCAGAGAAAGAAAACACATGCATGTGAGCCAGGGAGGGGCAGAGAGAGCAGGAGAGAGAGAGAGAATCTCAAGCAGGCTCCCAGCTGCCAGCCCAGAGTGGGACTCAGGGCTCAAACTCATGAAGCGTGAGATCATGACCTGAGCGGACACCGAGAGCTGGATGCTTAACCGACTGAGCCACCCAGGCGCCCTGACCCCAGGTTGTTTTAATAAAACCTGCTGTGTTGTTGATGTCTTTGGGCTCAGCCTTTATTATGGCTCATGGATCTGGAGGCCTCTGAATGCAGTGCAGGTGCAGAGCAGAAGTTCGTTTTAGAATTCCTGCTGTAAAAATCCTGTTAGCTGAGCGGGGTCCACCCCTTCACTGCCTTGTTTTAACCTTTTCTCTGGGTATCTGAGGGTTGTTAACATGGGGAGCCCTCAGTGTGGGGACCAGCTAGGTCACTGATCAGATGCTTAGGAAGTGGTTACAAACAGTTCCGAGCAAGCTTGATGTTGTGTTGACACCAAATTACTTTCTGCAAGCAGAAACTGCCTAAAGCATATTCAAAGCCAAATGAGGAAAGTGCTGTGTTTGCGGCTCATTATGAGAGGCTAATTTCCCTAATATGTTAAAAGTTACTACATCTGAAAAAAAGTCGGAAACCCAGTAGAAAAATGGACAAAGGATATGAATAGATGGTTCACAGAAAAGAAAATAATACGTGGCTCTTCAGTATATGAATGTGTTCAAGCCACAGTAAAAGAAACTCTCCTTTTTTATTTTTCCTACTTACGGATTCTGTCTTCATTTTCTAGGGCTGCCCTAACAAAGTAGCACAGCCCCGGTGCCTTCAGCAGAAAAATGTATTTCCTTGCAGTTCTGGAGGCTGCAAGTCTGAATTCAGGGCATCAATTGGCAGGATTGGTCCCCTCTGAGGCCTCTCTCCTGCCTTGTAGACACCTGACTTCTCCCTTCTTCACACCGTGTGCACCTGTGTCCTGTCTTAGAAGGGCGCCAGTCACATTGGATTAGGGCCCACCCTAATGACTTGATTTTTAACTTCATTACCTGTCTAAATACCCAGTCTCCAAATAGAGTTTACCCTTTGAACTGCTGAGGTCTGCTTACAGGCAGAGTTTTTACAGTTCTGTAAATTTATTGCCCAAATAACCTTTTCTCTAGCTTTATTGTAAGACTGCAGTGTGTACTACATGTAACATATATGTTATATTATGACTGTTATTAATAGTCAACAGTTAGTTGACTGTTCATGTTCCTGGTAAGGCTTCTAGTTAGCAGTAGGCTGTTAGGAGTGAGGTTTTTGAGGTGGATTCATGACTTCAGGAGGGTGTGTGGGAGGGTGGCAGTGTCCCCAGTCCCTGTGTTGTTCAGGGCTCAGCATTACAGATCTGAGGTCCTGGGGCTTAGGGCTTCAGCATATGAATTTGGGGAGGAGAGCAAAATTCAGTTTATAACAATGACAGAAAAACATTACACCTAATTGGCAAAGGAAGGAAGAAATTAGTACTCCTTTGTTTTTGGAGGCATTATAAACTGAGACAGGTTCTTTGAATTGTAATTTGTCATTATTTGGTGAAATTCTAGGGGATTCCTTTGATCTCAAAATTTGCCTTCCAGGAACTTCTCAAAATGACAGCATGTTAGGGTTCTTCTTAACGCTTGGCTCATGACAGCAAAAGACTGGAAACAACTCAATGTTGTCACTATGGCATGCGTTAGTTATGGTTTAAGAAAAGAGGAGTTTTTTTTTTTTTTTTTTAAGTTGATTTATTTTGAGAGAGAGAGCAGAAGAGGGACAGAGGAGAGAGAGGGAGAGAGAGAATCTCAGTCAGGCTCTGTGCTGTCAGTGCATAGCCCGATGCGGGGCTTGAACCCATGCACTGTGAGATCACGTCCTGAGTTGAAACCAAGAGTCAGATGCTTAACCGACTGAGCTACCCAGGCGCCCCAAGGGGGATTTCTTGATGGACAGATAGCGAATGCTCTAAGAAGAAGCAAGGTAGAGAGCGGTGTATAGAATGTTGCCATCTGCGTAGAAGGGGAGAAAGAATTCATGGGTATTTGGGTAAAATATTTCTCTGAGGTTACAGGCTGGACAGCTGGGGGCCAGGGGTGAGAGGGAAAGTTCTCAATGTATACGTTCTGGTACCTTTTAAATTTTGAATCTTGAATTTATTAGAGGAACCATCACAAGGTCGTTTATAATAACATTTTTTGAGGTGGTTTTTAAAAGTTTATTTATTTATTTTGAGAGAGAGCAAGGAAGGGCACATGAGCAGGGGAGGGGCGGAGAGAGGGAGAGACAATCCCAGGCAGGGTCTGCACTGTCAGCACAGAGCCCCACATGGGGCTTGAACTCATGAACTGTGTGGTCGTGACCTGAGCCGAAACTAAGAGTCGGACGCTTAGTGAATTGAGCCACCCATGTACCCCTTGAGGTGAGTTTTAAAAAATGAAATTATTCTGATTAAAATCATTCTTGTCTTAAGAAGCTGATATTTTTTTCCCCCACAAGTCATGGTTTGGAAGGGCTGTGATTCCACATCTGGGCAGTGACAGTGCTTGATCACTTGATCACAGAGAATGGGTCAGGTGTGTCCCTTGAGCCGACCATCCTTCCTAGACATCCTTGCCTCAGAGCTTGTAGGGCAATAATTATTTTTTTTTTCATTGTGGTGTAGAATGTGTATGAATCATTGTTGCAGATTTTATTTTGCTCAGATCCTCCCATGCAGAGAACTACTATTTAGTCTTGTTAACTGGGCTCTTTCGGTTTTACCAGGTTATTTTAAGGCATTTATGGGCGATGGTGTTGATAAAGCTGATAGCACTTTGTATGTGTTTAGTACCTTGAACTTTGCAAAGTGCTTTCACATTCATTATCTCATTATATTGTCAGTTGAATTGTGAGGTTTCGAAACAGAGATTATTACCATCTTTTGCTGGATGAAGAATTCGAAAGCTTCGATGCCTCGCAGTGAGTGATAACCTTCGAGCTGGAGGTTTCAGGGTTATAAACTGGCTGTGCTAAGAATAAGGAGAGAATTAATTGAGTTGGTGGTCCAGTCATACTTCAGGCTTATTGACATTGATCGTGTAGTTCAGGGGTTTTCAGTGGGGGTGGTTTTGGCCCCCAGAAGACATTGGTGATGTCTGGAGACATTTTAGGTTGTCAGGACTGGGGATGTGCTGTTGGCCTCTAGTGGTTAGAGGGGCAAGGATGCTGCTGACCAACCCCCAGGGCTCAGGACCGTGCCCCCACCGGCTCACCCAGCCTCAAATGCTGAGGATGAGAGAGCCCTGCTGTAGTCCAGAGGCAGTGAGTATGCCCTGCCCGCCACTCTCAAAGCCCGTCTTTTTTTTTATGTTTGTTTATTTTTGAAGGAGAGAGAGACAGAGTGTGAGCAGGGTGAGGCAGAGAGGGAGGGGGACACAGAATCCGAAGCGGGCTCCAGGCTCTGAGCTGTCAGCACAGAGCCTGATGCGGGGCTCGAGCTCACCAGCTGTGAGATCATGACCTGAGCTGAAGTCAGGCGCTAAACTGACCGAGCCACCCAGGCACCCCTCACAGCCCGTCTTACCCTTCCCCCAGCTCATCCATTTACTGCTCCCTTTTGAATGTGTCTTTTAGGGTTGGTGGAGGTAGAAATTATTGGGAATCCTGACTGATGGGCCAGGTTAAGAGACCTTTTCTGTCTTGGGTTGCGTAAGCGTCGTGCATTGGAGGCATGATGCTGCCTGCGGGGTGTGCTGCCCGAGGCGGCACAAGTTACACCTGCACCAGGGGCTTCTCTGTATCCGGAGATCTGTCCTTCACTCCGTCCCTGGTTTTCATACTATGCACAGCATCTCTGTCCTGATCCAGGTGGGGAGGTAGCACAGTTTTTCTTAGCACCCTTCTCTTCTGCTGGGAAAGAGAAACCAGCAGCTGGGGGTTCTGGTTTGGGAATTCTAGCCAGGAGGGGAGGAGCGAGGCAGAACCCACAGCTTTTAGGGCTCATCAGGACCATGGGGGAGGAGTCAACCTACAGAAAGGGACAGTGATTGAACACAGGATGGGAGCTGTGGAGAACGAGCATCCAAGGGAAGGTGGCCACTGAATGATGGCGTCGGTGGGACTGGGGGTCTCTGGTGGGAAAGGGCTGTGCTGGGTCACGCATCCCTAGAATCACTCACGGGTTCCTCGCCACCAGAGCCGTGACCAGTATCCACATCACTAGGGGGCCTTCTTGCCTGCCTGCTGGCTGTGGGTCAGCCACTGTTGACAGCAGAGGCTTGGAGAGGAAGTATCTGCCTGGGTCCCTCAGGTTGTAGGAGGGCTCAGGACCCACACCCTGGTCTGGATTGTCCCCGAGCCCAGGGGGCTCCTCACCACCTCACGGATGCTCCCTATCCCAAGTGCAGTGTGGAAATTGGCTTACTTGTTGGTTTTCAAGTGAGTATCGCTTTAGGATTTGTGTTTAAAAAAAGAACTCTGGGGGCACCTGGGTGGCTCAGTAGGTTAAGTGTCTGCCTCTTGATCTCAGCCCAGGCCTTGATCTCAGGATTGTGAGTTCAAGTCCTGTGTTGGGATTCGCGCTGGGTGTGAAGCCTGCTTAAAAACCAACAAACAAACTCTAGAAGTCATGGGGGCCTAGTGGCTTCAGGAGAGACAAAGGGAAAAGTCACGGAATGGACAGTGGTGAGGACACAGACACAAGCATCAGGCTGGGGCCTGCTTTCCTGGAAAGCTCCCTGAAGATTACGGTAGCCTTTGGGCTGTCGGAAATTGGCTGCCTTTCAAGGGGGTGGATGAAAGGCTGCACTGCTGTCCATCCTCCCCTTCCCCCCAGGAGTCCTCACCTTTGCTCAGCTCCCAGGGAACCTGGGCCCTGCACATCCCAGAGCTTCAGGCAGAGAGAGGGCAGGGACTTGTTCCCGCGGCTGCATGCTCCGGACGCCTCCTAGCTGACACTGGGGTGTGCCACGTGTGACGCTGCGGTCCCTGATCCCCACATCCAGCTGTTCTTGAGGATCACCACCTGAGGTTCTTTAGAAGGGGAGCCCCCTACTCTGACCGCTGTGCCTTCCATCCGCTCCTTGAGAGATTCTGGTTCAGTAGGCCCTGAACCTGCTGCTTTTGTGTGGCTGCCGCAGGCCGGGATGAACTGGGCCAGCCCCGCCCCCGTCTGCACTGGGAGGGCTTTTTCCCTGCACGGGACTCACGTGCACGCGCTTTCTTGCTGTTACGCATTTATGAAATTTTCCAGTTCTAAGATAACAGTGAAAAATACCCTGAGGTTATTTAAAATCTTTTCTAGTTTTGCTTTTGAAAAATCATTTCCTTTTTTTGTTTTCTTTTTTTCTGTAGGACACTAAATTGTGGATAATAATGGAATACCTTGGTGGAGGCTCTGCACTAGATCTAGTAAGTATCACACCTGACGCCTAAACACGCATGAGTTCTTCTCACTAAATCTGGGCTGTAGAGATGATTGTTTTTATCCGTTTCAGTTTCCCCCTTCAGTTGCATGAAAAAGGGACCAATATATATCCTTATAACATATATTTCTGCTTCTAATAACATTACTGAAGATTTAAGGTCTGCTTTTGAAGCCAGTTGTGTTGTTTCCTGGGAAGCCAGTGCATTCGTCCATGGAAGTCGTGAAGGATTTTGCTTGTCATTATCTTACATAAGAACAGTTTGTTAGCTTGTCTTCCAGAACTGGTTTTAACTTCCGTGGAGCTGATACCCCATTGCTCTTCCTTATTTCAGATGGTAGTTTAGCTTCCAAAATACGTGTGTCACATTTTCATTTATAACTAATTAGAATCAGGAATTTGAAAACTTAAAAAAATTGATTTCAGGAGTAAGACAGGCAGGCAGAGGAGGATGATCACAGAACAGTGTCACGTGTCGGAGCCGTGGCCAGACCAGGCAGGAGTGCACACTTGTGTTCTCGGGTGCACACTCAGAGCCCTTGCTAGCGCTCACTGCGCGTGGATGGCGGAGCCGGCCCCGCACCCTTGGTCTTGTCCCCTGCCTGGCCTGGACCTCCCGTGCCAGTAGTGGGTGCCAGCCCATGTGCAAGATAGTGGAATCTAGCGATGGGTTGACTTCCCAGCCGTGGTCTGCAGCTTGCTTCTCTTGGTAGAACATGGTCACATGTTGGCCTCTGACAAGGTGCTTACAAATAACTAGTGAATCATAAGTATTGCGTAGGTTGTCCTTGAAACACAGTGTATGCAATACAAGTTTTTAAAAAATGGACACAGTGGTTTTAGCACTTGACGTCTCGTCCCCACTGTGGTCGCACAGTGACACGTGTGTCCGTGGCACTCTTTTCTTACCTGTCCTGGAAGGGCTGATTTTTGGGTGAGTGGTAGTTTCTGGGACAGGCCTCATCTACCATTTTAGTGTTAGTAGGTGGGTCCTGTCTGGTGGACGCTTGGGGGATGATGGGTCTGCCGTTCTCGCTGCCCTCAGAGGGATTGCCGGAAGAAGCTGTGTGTCAGGGGTTACAGTCTTACATAGGTTTTATCCACTAAGGAAAGAGATGTCCTGTGGTTAAAAGATTTCTTTTTTACAGTGGGAGTAGGAGTTAGTAGTTTTGGGGGAAGGTAAGCCTCTAAAACTTGATGTATCTCCAAAGGTATTATGTACCCAATTTTATAATATCACATAATGTTATAAACCATAAAAGCAATTGGTCAGAGTAGTGTTCAAAAGTAAGTTTCCAGAAGATTTTTTTTTAATGTTTATTTATTTTGAAGGGAGAGAGCAGGGGAGGGGCAGAGAGGAGGGAGAGAAAAAATCCCAAGCAGGTTTCGCACTGTTGGTGCAGAGTCTGACTTGGGGCTCGAACCCACAAACGACAAGATCGTGACCTGACCTGAAATCAAGAGTCAGATGTTTAACTGCCTGAGCCACCCAGGTGCCCCGCAAGAAGAAATTTTAATGTAATATCAACAATTCTGTTAAAATGAGAAAAGCAGTAGAAGAGCCAGATAAACTGTTTTTACTTGCTTTGCATCTTTTCCATAAATTCACACATGGCACAAAGAGCTTTTCATTTTTGACTCTTGGGAAATACTACAGGAATGTAGAAAATTTTCTCATTTTGTGTAATTAGATTTACTGTTACCTTGAGTGCATCTCGTTTGTGACATACATGAAATTGTTTGCAAGGACTCTTCCCTCCAATGTGGAGACCTTCAGGATGGCAGTTCTGGTCTCTCCATGCTCTGGTTTATTCATTTTTAAGGCCATGGTAATTGACTTTATTTAGTGGTAACTGTCTTTGGAAATTTGAAGTCTGTGAAATTTTAGACATTACAATTGGAAGGAGGTATAGAGTTCTCCATTTAAAAAATATCTCCTATATTAGGGCTCCTGGGTGGCCCAGTTGGCTGAGGGTCTGTCTCTTGATTTTGGCTCAGGTCATGATCTCATGGGTCATGGAGTTGAGTCATGCTCAGCGAGCAGCCTGCTTGAGATTCTCTTGTGTGCTCTCTCTCTAAAAAAAAAAAAAAAAAAAAATTAAAAATCTCCTGTAGTATCAGTCCCAGCAAACTGTCATCCACCTTCCACATTAATGGTCCTGGTGACAAGAACCAGGCACCCTTTGTTGGACATCCCTAATCATCTCATTTTAATTGATGGGCAAATGGAAACACTCACAACTTTGGTGTCCCACCTAGCAAATACAGCTGGACTTTGGGCCTTGTTGTGTCCAGTGGCAAAGCTTGTGGCCTTCCCTGACCCCACATGTCCTTCCTGTCCCTCTTACTTTATTGTACCTTTCTCGTATCCCCTTGCTGTTGGCATGTCCCCAACCTACAAAGATGAGGATACTTTAATAATAGGATACAAGAACTATTTTTTTGAATGTTGAAAACCATTAGGATTATTTTGAGAGGGTCTATTATTTGTTTATAAAAGATTTTAAGAATGAGAATATTGTAGTATATACAGTTTGATACCATATAGCTGAATGTATGGATTTGGGGCATTTCTCTGAAAAATTAAGCTTTTATTAAGTGTCTCTCTTCTGTTAAGAGGCATAGTGCTAATATATGTGTGACTTCGGAGGAGCCCCACAGGTGGGGTGTGTGGAGGGAAAGGAGACCAGGCAAGGACAGGGCTGTGCCACCCCCAGAGCATGAAGATCTTACTGGCTCTTTCTTTACCTTTTGCTCTCCAGATGCCTCTTGTCTCTTCATGCGCTTAGTAACTGAGTCCGCTTGGGCTGCCATAACAAATTACACAGGTGGGGGGCTTCAACAGCAAATATCGATTTCTCATAGTTATGGAGGCTAGGAAGTTCAAGGTCAGGGCACAGGCAGATCTGGTGTCTTATGATATGAGACAGATTTCAGCATTTGAATTTTGGGTAGAGGGGTGGACACGCAGTTCAGTCCCTAACACTAATGAAAACTAAGGTTTCAGTGTGGTCACAGGTATACAGCTGTCTCTCTGTTAACCCCTCCCTGTTCTTGGCCACGAGCATGTTGGTGTGTATGCAGATTTTGTTTTTTGCTGTTTTACTCTGCATTGTGGTTAACAGGTCTTTTTACTTAGGCTCTGAGATATTAGTTAAATTTCTTTTATTGTATTTTTTTTTTTTAAGTTTATTTATTTAGAGAGTGTGTGGGTGAGCAGGGTTAGGAGGGTTGGGAGGGGGGTGGCGGACAGAGGGGGACGGAGAGAGAGAATCCCAAGCAGGCTCCACGCCTGACTCGGGGGCTCAAGCCCACAAACTGCGAGATCATGACCTGAGCCTTAATCGAAGTCAAGAGCTGGACGCCCAGCCAGCTGAGCCACCAGGCACCCCACCTCGCGTTGACTCTTAATGACACTTTAGCCTGGGGCAGGAAGGTGGCCACCTGCCTTTAAGATTGCCTTTTAGCATGTCTGATAGTTAATTTTGGGGGGCTGGCTTTTAATTCTGGAATTGAGGTTCCAGGTAGAGGCTGGCTCCAGGTCAGGATGCGGGACAAAGAATTGCCTGGATGTTCCCTGGCGGGAAGTGGGGTGTTTTGGATGTAGGTAGGGAGCTGTCTGGGTGCTGAGAGGGCTTCCTCAGGTCCAGGCCACTGAGCCCTGACATACCAGCAGCGTCAGCTGTCGGAGCCCAAGAGAACTGCAGACCTGATCCTCTCTTGCTGTTCTGTACATTCAGAGGGGGCCCAAGAGAGGAAAGTGACTTTGCCCCAGGCTAAAGATGGTGGCTTCAAGACCAGGCTGAGATTTCTAGTCTGCAGCACGGCCTATTAGTAAATCTTGGGCTTTGCGGATGAGACAAATTAAAGGACACAACCGAAAGGCCTCATTACTTCAGCTTTTGTTAACACATCTGCTCTTTGTGAATTACTGAGAGGCTGGCCCGTGCATGAACTCCCGGTCCTGTTGTCTTTGCCTGGGCATCTCTGTATCTGGTGGAAAATAAACTGATGCTGTTGGAGCATGTGTGTCCCTTGGAGACTTCTCTTCCTCTTTCCTGGGGATGCATCCTTTTTGACTTTTGAAAAAAAATGCAATTGATTTTAACCTGTTAGAGCAGTAAAATATGGTATCTGGCATGAAGAATAGTATTAGACACAATATGGCTTAGTTTTTTTTAAGTTTATTGTTATTATTATTATTTTTAGTAACCTCTACACCCAGTGTAGGGCTCGAACTCATGACTCTGAGATCGAGTCTCATGCTCTTCCCACTGAGCCAGCCAGGTGTCCCCAATGTAGCTTAGTTTTTTTTTGTTTTTAATTTTTTTTTTCCAACGTTTATTTATTTTTGGGACAGAGAGAGACAGAGCATGAACGGGGGAGGGGCAGAGAGAGGGAGACACAGAATCGGAAACAGGCTCCAGGCTCTGAGCCATCAGCCCAGAGCCTGACACGGGGCTCGAACTCACGGACCGCGAGATCGTGACCTGGCTGAAGTCGGACGCTTAACCGACTGCGCCACCCAGGCGCCCCTAGCTTAGTTTTTAAGAGTCATGAATGTTAGAGTAAAATAGGCATAGGTTTTATTTTGAATGCATATGTGTGAAAGTGTTCAACCTGTTGAATTTTTTTAATTTGAAAGATAATTAAATAATAAATTGAAATTAAATGTTTGTAGGATCCTAAGCAGACTCTGCGCAGACAGCAGTGAGTCTGATGTGGGGCTCAAACCCATGAACCGTGAGATCATGTCCTGATAGATCATGTCCTGATGGAAGCCCTAGAAGCCACTGTGAGAAAACGCTGGGTTCTAGTTTGAAAACCAGTAAATGTAGATAATTTCTCAAGCTCCATCTTCTTCTGGGGTGCCGTGACTTGTGAATGTAATGGGTATCATGCAGTTAAAGACTTTGTAACTTAAAACGGGATAGGTTTCGAGGGAATTCATTTTTCGTTCAGATAATATTTGTTGTGTGCCTGCCACATGTCAGGCGTTGTGCTAGCCCCTGGGAGTTAGTGCAGTGGACGAGGCAGAAGGCAGTCCCACTGGCACGAGCCGTGTTCTAATGGGAGAAGATGGCTTGTTATATTGTACGTGGGAAAGTGCCATCAGGGGAAGAAAGCCAGCTCGGGTGGATTGGGAGGATTGGTGTGAGGATTAGGTCCGGATGGCCAGAGCCCAGAAGATCTGTAGGTGGTTAGGTCAGTCTGTGCTACAGGAGAGCATCAGGGATGCGCTTGGAGTCTAATGAAGAAGGAACTGTGCTCCACAAAGTAGTCACTCAATCAGGCAGAGATGTTTGACAAACTTAAAAATGAATATGCAACATGATTTTATTTTACTTTAATTTTTTAAATATTTATTTGTGAGTGAGCGCGAGCAGGGGTGGGGCAGGGAGAGGTGGGGACAGAGGATCCTAAGCAGACTCTGTGCAGACAGCAGAGAGCCTGATGCGGGGCTCGAACCCATGAACCGTGAGATCCTGTCCTGAGCTGAAGTCGGACCCTCGACTGATTGAGCCACCCAGGCACCCCATGCAACATGGTTTTAAACGATCAGATGGTGTATTCATTAGTGTTAGGCCGAGCTGCTGTTGTAGTGGTCCCCAAACAGCATCTCACACAAGAGAGAAAAGTACAGTTGACCTTTTAACAACATGGGTTTTAACTGCACATGTCCACTTACATGCCGATTTTTCTTCCTAGACAGGACAGTACTGTAAATGTGTTTCCTCTTCCTTACGATTTTTTTACTACCATTTTCTCTGGCTTATTTTATTGTAAGAATACAGCACATGATACACAGAACATACAAAATGTGTGTTAAGAGACTGTATGTTATTATTAAGGCTTCCAGGCAACAGTATTTGGCTTCCAGGCCAAAGCTGTATGCCGATTTTCAATTATGCCGGGGCCGGTGCCCCTAAACCCCTACTTTGTTCAGGGGTCAACTCTCTTTCCATCCCACATGTGGGGTCACTGGGCTCCAGTCCACATGGTCATCGGGGCCCTGCCCTGGAGGGTAGCTCTGCCATCTGTTACCCATGGCTTCCTGTGTCTTCGGTCACTGTCTTCTCTGGCTGCCAGTGTTTTCAGGGCCAAGACCAGGAAGGGGCAGTCGCTTCTGTGCATATTCCACGGGTGAGAACTTAGTCACCCGGCCAAGCCTGCTGAGCTGCTGCAGGAGCTGGCACATGTGGCCTTGTTGGGTGGCCGTGTGCCTGGCAAATCGTCTCTGTTAGAGTGGAGAGGGGAGAACAGACCTGGGGGAGAGGGAGTTCAAAGTCACCCAGAGATGAGACTCCCAGAGTTTTTTCCTGGGAGTCTTTCTTTTATAAAGATTATGTGCAGAGTGCGCAGTCCTCCTAATGAGAGAGAGCACCTTGTTTATATTACTTGGACACGTTAATGGTGGAGGATGCTAATCTAGGACTCTGAGAACTTAGCCGGGTCTTCCCCACCAGTGAAGAACTCTGGTGCAGAGAACAGCCGAATACCTTTTACAGCGAACTTTGACACCATCCATCGATCCTCTCCCTGTAAATAGACTGTCTCTCTTTGTCCCCTTCCCCCACTGCCCCCCGCCCATGGCATATAAATCATTGGTGGGTAGTGTTTAGGTCAGATTTAAAAGGGCATGGCCAGACACACATTAATCAGAGAGCCAGCTCCTAATGATTCAGGGGAAGATTTTTAAATTAGAAATTAAATAAGAAATCTCTGTTCTTCTTATCTCCCCTTGGTGGTGACACCAGGCGGCTTTGCTGTTTCTTTCCTGAGACTTGATAACAGAAGGGAGGTGGTGGTTACCTCCAAGTGGCACCAAATGTTACTGATTACCTGCTTGGGTAGATACCTGCGGGAGGAGGGAATGGAACCCATGCTCTGAGGTGGGGTTTTGCAGGACTGGGTTACCCTTGTGCATTCCGGTGCATTCGGGCCAGCAGCCCTGCCTTCCCTGCCCTGTTCTCCCGGGTTACCAGAAAAGTGCCTTTTCCTCTTTTTGAGTCTTAAAAATGTCTCTGACCCGTGAAGACTCAAATATATGTGGAGAAGACAGACCAGGCAGGGTTTTCAGATTGTGTTCTTTGGAACAGTAGTTCTGATGTGTATTTCTTGAAAATAAGACTCTTGGCCAGATAATTGTGGGGGGAAATTAGGTTCCATGGAACAAAGTATGCAGCATGCTACCTTCGTCTGAGGTAATCTTTGGCAATCGTAATTAGAAATTGGGGGCACCTCGGTGGCTCGGTCTCTTAAGCCGCTGACTCTTGATTTAGGCTCAGGTCATGTTCTCATGGTCCTGAGATTGAGCCCCACATCAGACTCTGTGCTTAACAGTGCAGAGCCGGCTTGGGATTCTCTCTCTCTGCCCCTCCCTCACTCTCACTCACTGTCTCAAAATAAAGGAAAATAAAATAAAAAAAGGAGATTGGGATCCTCCTTGGCAGGTTAGTTGACCCACGAGTGTGACCTCCGAGCGTGTGACACGTGGTAGGACCAGAGCGACCGGCGCGTCGTCCTGCTCGTGCATTGTGCACGGGGGACTGCCGAGGGGGACGGCTCGGTCCCGGCACTCGGCTGCCACTGCCAGAGTCCCCTGAGGCCCGCGGGTTAGGAGAGGCAGCCCGGCTGCCCCCCACCTTCCCTCTTTCATGCACACAAGGGGGGTTCCCGGAGCCCCCAGCGGGGCCTGCAGCAGGGGCGGCCCAGCTCGCCCAATGGCTGGAAAGCAGCGCCAGTGGGAGTCCAGCCGTCATGAAGGGAAATGGGGAGCCTCGCTTGCCCCCATCTTGGGTGCCATCTAACAGCTGTTCGGTCACCATCATCTGGCAAAGGCCCTGAGACACACAAGTAGGCCTGTCTGAGAAAGGGTACGTGTGTCTGTTGGAATGCTGCTCTAGAGAGGGTCTTAGCTGCCCTTCCCTTTGGATTAAAGCACATCTCTTCCTCTCTGTGCCTTTTTTTTTTTTTTTTTTTTTTTTGAGTGAATCTGTCAGCTTTAGAATTCCTTCACCTTTTTTTAGTTTTTTGTTATTTTTAAGGTTATTTATTTTGAGGGAGGGAGAGAGAGGGAGGGAGGGAGGGAGAGAGAGAGAGAGAGAGAGAGAGAGAGAGAGAGAGAGAGAGAGACACTGTTCCAAGCAGGCTCCATGCTGTCAGCACAGACCCCAACACAGGGCTTGATCCCACGAACCCTGAGCTCACGACCTGAGCCGAAATCAAGAATCAGACCCTCAACTGACTGAACCACCCAGGCGCCCCACTGTTTTTGTTTTTGGTTTTGTTTTTTTGAGTGTAGTTGACACACGATGTTACGTTAGTTTCAGGCGTACATCATAGCGATTTGACCAGCGTGTTCCATATGCTGTACTCCCCGCACGTGTGGCCATCATCTGGCAAAGTACATCACTGTTGCAACACCACTGAGTGCGTTCCCTGCACCGTGGCTTTTATCCTTGTGGCATACATTCATTCCACACCTGGAATCCTGTCCCTCCCTTGCCCCTTCACCGTCTTGCCCAGCACTTCCCTCCTCCGGCAGTCACTACTTTGTTCTTTGTATTTACAGGTCTGATCTTGTATAGCTCATCTGTCTTTTTAAAATTTATGCAGGGAAGGTCACGGGGTGGTGGCTTCCTTCCACGAAGTGTGAGGATTTGGGTGATGATAGCATCCCTGTCAGATCTAAAATGTGATTCTGAGGATTATCATATGGATAAAAAATTAACATAAATCATGAGAATTCTGTCCCTCTCTCTGATGGCACCATTATTGGTCCTGTAGGGAGTGTTAGATTGTTGTGCTGATTTGTGGAACTATTAGGTGTGGTTGAATTCCCTGCTCTGAAGTAATGGTGGACTGTCTACCTTGTCTGAGCTGCACTCTAGAACCTAATTTTCCCTTTTAACAGAGGATATATGAATTTGGCATTTCTTCCTTACATCTTCATACAATTATAATTTTAAGGCGTCAGTATTAATTCTTTTGAGTTTCTCACAGTAAAGGTTTTCAGAGGCGATTATATCTTATTTGGGATAATAGACTAATATATTTATTATGTGACCCCCCCAAAAAAATATCCCACATCACTGGAATTGAGCCCTTTTCAGCTCTCTTCCCCCAGGTCTTAAAATTCAGATTGGAGGGGCGCCTCGCCTCTGTGGCTCAGTTGGTTAAGTGTCTGACTTCGGCTCAGGTCATTATCTCAAGGTGTGTGAGTTCAAGCCCCACGCTGGCCTCAGTGCTGACAGCCCAGAGCCTGAAGCCTGATTCAGGTTCTGTGTGTCTCCCTTTCTCTGCCTCTTCCCCGCTCATGCTTGATCTCTCTCTCTCTCAAAAATAAATACACATTTAAAAAAACTTCAGATTTGGAAAGTTCTGGTGCATGTGTAGCCTCAGACGGCAGTCGGCCCCCAGGCCACAACCACGGGCGTGGTGATGACCATGGTATGTGTTAGGATGGGATACCCTAACTGTGAGCTCCCAGGCTTTGGTCTCTGGACTGAAGTCCCTCCCAAGCTTAGCTTGTTGGCACGACTGGGCTGACCACAGGCTTTCTCGCTGGCCCTGCTTCGATTCTTAGCCAGATTTGCTTTAATTGGCAAACTCTTTTTTTCTTTGCTGCTTTCTTTACTTTTTGGGGGAGGGGTCTTTTAAATAGGTTTTAATTGTTCAGGCAAAATGGCTATTTGGAGTGAAGAAATTTTTATTTGATTTTTTAAAAAACGTTTATTTACTTATTTTGAGAGAGCAGGGGAGGGGCAGAGAGAGAGGGAGACAGAGAATCCCAAGTAGGTTCCCAGTTGCCTGCACAGAGCCCGACGCGGGACTCGAACCCACAAACCATGAGGTCATGACCTGAGTCAAAACCAAGAGTTGGACACTTAACCGGCTGAGCCACCTAGGCACCCCTGGAGTGAAGATGTTTTTAGATTTGAATATTGTTCATTTAACATGGGTATTGACTGTGTTTGATCATCTCAAACTTCTCCTAAAATGATCATTTGAGTAACTTTAATAACTCTTTTTTTTACTAGTTAGAACCTGGCCCTTTAGATGAAACTCAGATTGCTACTATATTAAGAGAAATACTGAAAGGACTTGATTATTTGCATTCGGAGAAGAAAATTCATAGAGATATTAAAGGTAAGAAAACATGTTGCTTTCCATGCCTCTGAAATCCTAAGGTGGGTGGAAAGGCCCAGTACAGGGGAAGCTTGTACTTCTTCTCAAAGGGAGGTTGTCCTGCACGTGTTCAAGGAGTGCCTTCAACCTGCCTGGGGTGGGGTGGGGTGGGGCGGCTTTGAGGGGGATCTCACCGATCCTGCCCGCATTGAGCACGAGATCTCGAAGACAAGAGACTGTACGTGTTCCGGAAGCACTAACGGGTGAAGCCGAGCAGCACAGAGCGTCAGGAGGTGTCTTGGGGTCTGTTTTTGCAGCTGCCAACGTTCTGCTCTCTGAACACGGAGAGGTGAAGCTGGCCGATTTCGGGGTGGCAGGGCAGCTGACAGATACCCAGATCAAAAGAAACACCTTCGTGGGCACCCCCTTCTGGATGGCGCCTGAAGTCATTAAGCAGTCAGCCTACGACTCCAAGGTAAGGGCCGACTCTTCCTGTTTTCTGGGTCCAGAGAGTTGTCTTTTGTGACCCAACCTCACAGCTCTTCCAGGTGGACCAAAGCAGGTTCCTTGAAGCAGGACGTGAAGGTAGTTCTCTCCGACCTTGGTTAGAAACAGATTTCATCTCTGTCTCCTACATCGTTTAATATCCTTTATTTATCCAGCCCACAGTTACCGAGTTTTTTTTTTTTTTTTTTTTTTTTTGGCTTAAAAAATGTGTGCTCGATGGTGGTGGGGACCAGAGAAGGAGCCCATTGGAAGGTAGGTATGGCAGAACAGAGGACCAAGGTGGCCAGAATGGGTTCAGGCCTCCTGAGACGGCCAGGTGGAGGCATATGGGTCCACAGAGAGGGGTGGGGATTGTCTGTCTATAGGTGGTGCTCGAAGCCTGAGCGGGAGTGGATAAGGGAAGGGGGCCCTGGACAGAGCCCTAAGCATAGTTAAGGGACAAGCATAGAAGGAGGCTCCCACGAAAGAAATGGAGAGTTCTTAACATTTTTATGACCAGAGTCTGGAAAGAATATGCTTTTAGTTAGTGCTACAGATTCTTCCTCTCATTATTTTTAATTCTTAGTTAGGATCATTTATTCTCAGAGGCTCCTTCCCAACAGGAGGCAAACCATAATTCTTCTTTTCCACCTTTTTTACTTGTCAAACGTCCTCTCCCAGTTTTTCCTGGGTTCTGTTTTCCCTGGTACCTTCAACTTTCTTAAACTTCCTAGTTTAGACTATAAATCCTAGGCACCTTGCCTCGGGAATCTTTGATTTAACTCCTCTCTCCCCCAGGTTGCTCATTCTCAGGTTGTACACAGAATAATCGTCACACGGTCCACAGAGAATTAATTGGTTCTTCTGAACAGTTTCTAGGAAAACAAATATTTAACTCACATACATTTACATGCCAGGCATTGTTTTCGTCTTTTTAAAATGGGAGTCTTGTCAGCAGACAGTAGACTTTTCCTAGGCACAGAACCTTCCTTCCGGCCCTTTGGGCATCGGTGGGAGCCGTCAGCTGTTTAAAGAGCAGATGTTGTATCAGAGTGGCAGGTGTACCTGCTTCTAGCATGGCAGGGACCCACCTGGCTTTCTCACTTTTAAGTTGTGGTGGTGGCTGTGACTGCCATGGTCATGCCGATGGCTTTGGTAGCCACTGGCCGGAAGGTGACTGGTGGGTTTTCAACCCCTAGCGTAACAGAGCTCTGTGGGCTTCATTGTGCTTTTTGCCCTGTGGATGGATTCCCTCCATCCAGAGTCCTCTCTGCAGCCACCTTTGCTGATGGCATCATAGCATTTTAGGGCTTGACCAGTCCTCTCTCTCTATTTTAGGCTGAGGCCCTTTTATCGGAGTTCGTAAGTCTAGATTTTGGTAGGGACCAGAACCCAAGTTTCTGAACTCATCTGATTACACCACACTGATGGCTTTCTTCTCTTCCTTTCTAGTAAATGAGCTGATCAATCACGGCGCTTGTGACTCTGGATTCAGTTCTTGTATTTTCAGTATTAAGACACCCATCACTGGTCACTTCACATTTTTTCCTCAGGGAGTGGCCTGGTTATCCAGGACCTTCCCTTTCCTCTCTTTCTTCCTCTTGCAGGGCCACTCTGGACTTTTGCCCAAGATGTGGCCTCTGGCAGCAGAGGTTTTACTGCATCATAAAGCTTTGCCACCTTTTTTCTCCTGGAGTTCTAGTCGTGATCTTCAGATGCCCTTATCTGATCAGTAGGTGTCCCGGTGTTCTTAGGTAGATTTAAAGATACTGGTCTCCAGCTCTGGGGACGCCCGCTTGGCTGGGGAGCTTGAGAACGTAGATGCCACTCTTCTCCCTAACCTTTCACTATACCTCTTACTCTGGCTTGTCAGAAGTGAATTCTTTCATTTGCCTGGGTCATAGCCAACACCTCTCAACTGGAAATCATGTGCGAAAATTACATTTATGTGAACTTGGCTTCCCAGATTTGTTGACCCAGGAGGTGTGGAAAGTGCAGATAAGGCTAATCTCTATGTCTGAGTCTGGGGCCTCGGGGGATAACATGACAGTAGTTCCCTCCCAGTAGTTGTGGCTCTGGGCTAGCAGCTTTTGTCTGGAACAATGCCTGATTTACAGATCCTCTTCCAGTGACTGCCTCCCTTCTCAGAGGCTGGCCTGGCCCCCTGGCCGGGTGCTCTGTGCTCTTGGAGGGGCTTTGTGGTTACTCTGCTCTCCTGATACACAAACTTACTTGGTTTTTTTTTCCATGGGCCCCTTCCAGTCTTCCTCAGGTGTCCATCCAGGCATTTTCTCCATCAGCCTTTGCATTCCAGAAAGGAGCGCACAGCCCCGGTGGGTGGTTCTGTTCCCATCACTTTCATTTTTGGTACACTCCCTGTTGTTCAAAGGAAGGTCTGGTTGGGCCAAGGATAGCATGCACCTACCTTCCTGGGATCTTCATCTTACTGGACCAAAGTTTTATTAGTTAATGAATTAAAATTTTTATTCGTTTTATGTATATGTCTAGAATCTTGAACCCGTATCTTTGACTGCTTGTCATTTGTCCAGACTCCTTAGGTGTCCTGAATGTGTTTGTACACAGAGGACGTACATATAGGACGTCTTATGTTGATCTTAGTTCATAATCTAAGTATGACATTATTAGGTCATGATTACCCATGTGTCTTAAGAGCCTTATTACTGTTATTTTTAAGGTGAAGTAGGGTAGCTTGGTTTATTTAAGAAGCCTTGAGACCTAGAAGATGTGCCAAGGGAGATAACTCTGCTCTCCCATAAGGAAGCCTTTGCTTTCAACACTGAGCAGGGGCTTGGGCTGGAGAACATTAATCTTTCTCCCTCGGCCCCCACCCCCACCCCCACCCCCCCGCCCTTTGTGTATAAGGTTATGGTGATGGCATGTTAGCAAATGGATTGGACTTGTGTAAAGACATAGTCCGTGTTCCATGTCCCTTGTGTGTATTCATTCATTTGGTTATTGCTGTAGTTGTGCCCAGTGCTAAATAATTGGTATCTCCCATGAGTAATTGCAGTACTGGGCAGGTAGCTCTAACAGGGAGCAGGGGCGCAGGGAGCTGAGTGAGGAATGTCAGAGCGAGCTGGGGAAGGCTTCACAGACCCCTTAGAGATGAGGGAGGGATGTTCGACCCAAGTCCAGTGTGGGAACGGAGAGACCTATGTATCTGGATTGTAGATTGTGGTGAAGAATGTAAATGAGGCTGGAGAAATTGACTTGCCTGTTAACTGAAATATCCTGTAGACCCTGAGAGGCCGGTGTCTATTCTCTTGTAAATGACTTTTCCCTTTTTATGGCCTCAAAAGCAGTACATACTGGAAAATACTTGGGGGGGGGGTGCAGGGAAGTGATGGAAAAAGAAAAACATCTATAGACCTATCACCCCAGCACAGGCTTAAGTTATTTTGATGTCCAGTCTCCAAAGTAACCATATATTGTCTAACCATGGTGAAAAATGGCAATAGGTGATAGATGCGTTGGTGGAAAAAAAAATTGTTAAAGATGAGTGAAAAGCCGCACTATTAGCCCATCAGTTTTTGGAATCTGCGTGGTTGGCCTGTTCACTGCAGCGTGTGATTGGCCCTCCCTGTCTGGTGCTGATCCGCTCGCTTCCTCTGGTTCCAGCACAGAATCAGGAATTACCACAGACCCCGCTGCGAGTGATGAGTCCTGGAGGTGGGGGCAGGATAGGATGTGAGCCAGAAGGGAAAACATGCAGCTAGGAGAGTAAACAGTAGGCTCTCAGCACGAAGTAGTGATTGGGGCTTTTCTAATCAGCCATGTGTTGATGTTTGGTGCTGAAAGGATTTTTATACCTTTATATGCTGCTTATAAATGTGTTCCTCAGTACTGCACCTAAGTAAATAGTTTCTGTCAAATCCTTTTTTGACCTATGTTTTGACTAGTTATAACTGACTTGGGATTCGTATTTTTTTCTTTTCTTTCTTCCTTTTTTCTTTTTTTTAAAGATTTCCTTAAAAAAATTTTTTTTTAAACGTTTGTTTATTTTTGAGAGAGAGAAAGAGACAGAGTGTGAGCAGGGAAGGGGCAGAGAGAGAAGGAGACACAGAACCTGAAGCAGGTTCCAGGCTCTGAACTGTCAACACGGAGCCCGACTTGGGGCTTGAACCCATGAACTGTGAGATCATGATCTAAGCGGAAGCTGGCCGCTGAACCGACTGAGCCACCCAGGTGCCCCAGAAAAGATTTCCTTTTATTAACCACCTATATAACACTTCTAGTCCAGATCACTGCAGCTTAACAAATCACTTCCAATTCACAGCTATTTATTAACTAAGAGCAATGGGTAAAATCCATACGCCAATTCAGAAAACTTCACATCACCACCAGTTTAGAACATCTAATTCACCAAGTTTAGATGATTTAAAAAGGACAATCAGAAATTAAACATCTTTGGGGTGGCTGGGTGGCTCAGTTGGTTGAGCTTCTGACGCTGGCTCAGGTCATGATCTCATGGTCTGTGAGTTCGAGCCCCGCGTCAGGCTCTGTGCTGACAGCTCAGAGCCTGAAGCCTGTTTCAGATTCTGTATCTCCCTCTCTCTCTGACCCTTCCCCGTTCATGATCTGTCTCTCTCTGTCTCAAAAATAAATAAACATTAAAAAAGAAATGAAACATCACAAATAAGATTTTTTATTTGTCAGCATTAAATGTCTGAATTTTAAACAGATTCTCAGACTGGTGGCTCCTATCCATCAGCTCGTTCAAGTTTAGCACTGGTTTCATCCCCAGTAGTTTTTCCAGAACTACTGCCTTCACCATGAATCTGCAGGAGTTTTCCTAATTCAGATGTGGGCTTCCTCAGCATTTTTACTTTTCTAACAAAGACCTCACGGAGTGGATAAATAGACTGATAAGCCTTTTCTGTATCTTTTCTGATGCAGTCTAGAATGAGTTTATAAATTGAAAAAAAATTTTTTTAATGTTTATTTTTGAGAGAGAGAGAGCACAGTCAGGGGAGGGGCAGACACACACACACACACACACACACACACACACACACACACACACACGGACACACAGACACACACACAATCGGAAGTAGACTCCAGGCTCCCAGCTGTCAGCACAAAGCCCAACAACGCAGGGCTTGAACTCATGAACTGTGAGATCATAACCTGAGCCAAAGTCAGATGCTTAACTGACTGAGCCCCCCCAGGCACCCTTGTTTAGAATCAGTTTATTGACCACTTCTTTCAAGTCATTTATCTGTACCTCTTGGGTCGTGATTTCTATCACCTTTTTCCAATTTTGTCAGACCTGTTGGTGTCGACCATAAGTAGTCTTCTGCATCTGGTTGTTGCGTTTTTTAGTAAAACCAACACAAAATAGACGAAGCAAATAACCATCAGTAATCATGACATCACCATGAGCTTCAGTTCTGGTCTGCTGTGTTTTGACCATGGAGCACATTTTCTTACAGCTAAGATCCATGTCATGGAAATTAGGCAGTTTTTGCCCTGAACATCCTCACTAATCAGCTTGACTTTCTAAATGCAGCTTTATCGTTCCTGCAAATCAACAAGGCTCACTTCAGAAATACAACCCTTGAGGCCATCAGATGTGACTTTGTTTCCTTGATTTCTCCTGACGAGTGTTTTTCCAGTATTTCTTATATTGACAGTAGCTGGTGCTTTCACATCGTATGCATCGTACTTAGAAAATGGACCAACCGCTTTCTTCCTGGCTCCCTTTTTGTCACCTTTCATAAGGCACTTGTTCTGACCACCACCATCGTGCTACTCAGGAAGCCAAAAGGCAGGATTCTTGTTTTGTTTTTCTCCCCGCTCCTCTTCCTCGTGATTATAGACAGTTGACTGTGGTTCCTACTAGAATATTTTCTGTTCGTAAATTTTTCATACCACTTACAGTGTGTTGTATCTGCAGATTTGTAGTCAGCTTACTTTTACTTAATTAACATGGTATTACAAGGGTTTAGAATGTTGTATTTTAGTAGCAACCCCAGCCTCACTGGCAAGAGTCTCTGATCATCAATACCAGGTAACTCTGTGGTCACTTAGGAGCATGCCTCTAGAACTGTGCATGTAGGAAAAAAAGTCTGTTCACAGATACGTATCTGCATTTCAAAGTGCCTGCCCTTACAACTGTTGACTTGGGTTTATATTGAAAACCCGTTTGTTTTCTTTTAAATTTTTTTTTTCAACGTTTTATTTATTTTTGGGACAGAGAGAGACAGAGCATGAATGGGGGAGGAGCAGAGAGAGAGGGAGACACAGAATCGGAAACAGGCTCCAGGCTCTGAGCCATCAGCCCAGAGCCTGACGCGGGGCTCGAACTCACGGACCGTGAGATCGTGACCTGGCTGAAGTCGGTCGCTTAACCGACTGCGCCACCCAGGCGCCCCCCGTTTGTTTTCTTTTAATATCTAGTTTCGTGTTTTTCCCAGATGGCAGTAAAACAGGTCTCTTCTGATGCCTCGATTTTAATTGCTTTGGAAAATGACCGCCCTTCCCCCACATAACTTTCATTTTAAAACCCAGACACGTGTTCCCATGTGATGCCACATTTCCTAAATACAGTAATAGATAGACTCTGGTGTTATTTCTGATTCTCTGTCAACAACGTTGTCACATGTGCAGTATTTCCGTAAATATGTTAGAGCAACTTAATCATTCCTCCCAGGTTTAGTGTGAGAAATGCTGCTGTTGAATGTTTTGGGCAGCATACACCATTTTCTAAATCTAAAATTACTTATTTAGGACAGATTCCTAGAAGTGGAATTAATTGGTTTTAGCAAGTGTGGATATTTTTATGGCTTTTGACACATAACGCCAGCTTCCTTGCCATGTGTTCAAGTGTCCATCAAGTTTTCCACATTAGTCAGCAGGGTGTGAGATGTTTAGAGAGGGAGTCCCCAGGGAGGAAGACACTCGGGAGCCCCCCAGAGAAGCCCAGGGAACAAAGGATAGAGGGGGATAGAGGGGGACCAGGTGCCCAGAGACCAGGAGCCACACACCTGGCACCTGGCTGATCTAGGAGGATCCAAAGAGGAATTCAAGAGCTGGTGTGACACACGGGCTCCTGGCTCGGCTGCCTGGCTGGCTGGCACATGTTTTGCTATGACGAAGCTGTACTGGCCGGCCCCCCCCCCCCCGCCGGAGGACGCAGGAGGGCGATGCCTGTGCCTCTCTGAAGACCTTGGCGATGTCTTATGGGTGGGGCTGAGAAGGCGGCTTCCTTGGCCGACCTTTGGCCTGTACTGGCGTGTGGAAGCAGGGGCCGGGTCCTTGAAATGTTGTGGCTGTCTGCTTATTGTCCGGCCTGGAGCCTGAGGGAAGTAAGTGCACGGGCATGCCACAAGAGGCCACCAGCAAAGACCATCGTCAGTCTGGCCTTCCAATTATTGAGTTTTTAAGTGGTTGTGGGATGCTTGGGGGCCTGGAGGTGGTCCCAGGGGTCAGTGGGACTAAGGCCCTGTGTCTGTACGGCCGGGAGGCAGATGGATGCCAAGCAGCAGGCTTTGCAAAGAGCAGCAGTTCTCGCCAAGTCCAGGAAGGCGGGAGTGGCAGCTGGACGTTGAGGGGAAAGAGCTGCCGCCATGTGAGGGCTGAGTGCTCCCCCGCGCTCGCATCCCTCCCTCCCTGCACGCCTGTTCTCGTCCTGCCGCACGCCCCCGTGACCCAGCTTCCCCCTCCTGGGGGCAGGCACTCTGCGGTCAGTCACCTTCTTGCTGATTTTATTTTTTTTTTATTAAAAAAAAATTTTTTTTTTAACGTTTATTTATTTTTGAGACACAGAGAGACAGAGCATGAACAGGGGAGGGTCAGAGAGAGGGAGACACAGAATCTGAAACAGGCTCCAGGCTCTGAGCTGTCAGCACAAAGCCCGATGCGGGGCTCGAACTCACGAACCCGTGAGATCATGACCTGAGCCGAAGTCGGACGCTTAACTGACTGAGCCACCCAGGCGCCCCCTTGCTGATTTTAAAAGCAACTACACACGTGAACCGAAGCAGAGTCCGGGCTGCCAAGGGAAGGCAAGTGGGAATATGGCTCCCCATGTGACTCTTCCAGTCCGATCCCTGTAGGACGAGGAATTTAGAATGGGGCTTGCCGCCTGTTGCAGCCATCTTCACTGAGAACAGAAGAAATGGAGCGTGTGGTTGGCCCCGACCGCACGGGCTGCTGGGTGGGGAGATAGCCGTGAGGGTCTCTGGCACTCACTAGGGTT
Organism: Herpailurus yagouaroundi; assembly: GCF_014898765.1. Taxonomy (NCBI): domain Eukaryota; kingdom Metazoa; phylum Chordata; class Mammalia; order Carnivora; family Felidae; genus Herpailurus; species Herpailurus yagouaroundi. The sequence goes on from NW_024412405.1 coordinate 13,226,882, forward strand.
GTGAGGACACGGTGGGTCTTGAAGGTCAGAAATGTCTGTGTCCTGCCGTGACCCGAACGGTGTCTCAGCCTTTCCGTTTCCTTGCCGTAGAGTGAGTGGAGGGATCAATTAGGTTCTGATCTGCCATGGGTTTCCAGTGCCCGGTGAGCAGAGCACCAAAGGTGTGGTAGTTGCTGTGGGGCAGAGGCCACCCTACCTCCTCCCCTGCTTTACTGGCCCCTCGGTCCTGCTGTGTCCTTAACAGTGGCTGTCCCTTTTGCCTGGGGCTGCTAGCAACTGCCGAGGGAGCCTCCTTAACTGCTTTCTTCAAGACTACCTGCTTTTTTTTTTTTTTTTTTTTTACTTGCCTCCCATGGCCATGGGGTTCGGTTCCCCCCAGCTGACCCCCTGTGGCCACAGCAGGAGTGGGACTGGGCAGCTGGACCCTGTGTGATGCCTCCTGCTTCCTGCCAGCGGTGGATCTAACCAAGCCCCGAGAGCCAATTAACCTGTCATTTGACAGGAAATACAGGAGCTTGAAAAACAGCAGTAATTGACTCCAGAAGAAACCAGACAAATCCATAATTTGGGGGCCTGTTTCTTCCTCAAGACAGTGGCACTGGGGAGATGGGGCAGGGTGCAGGCTGTTGTACATTAAAAGAGCCTTAGGTGACCTGCCAGCTGATCGCAAGGTATGGGCTTCCTTTGGATCCTGATTCCAGCAAGCTGACCGTGAAAATACTTTAAGAATTGAGAAAATTTAACTATTGTTACAGCATATTAAATTATTGTTAATTTTTAAGTTTACTTATTTATTTTGAGAGAGAGCACGAGCAGGGGAGCAGTAGAAAGAAGGAGAGAGAGGATCCCAAGAGGACTCCATGCTGTCAGTGCAGAGACTGACGTGGGGCTCGAACTCACTAACTGTGAGATCATGACCTGAGCTGAAACCAAGAGTCGGATTCTTAACCGACTGAGCCACCCAGGTGCCCCATATTATTGTCAGTTTTAAAATTACTGTTAATTTTAGGTGTTGATAGGTAGTAAAAAACCCTTACAAAGCTGAAGCAAAGGGTGCACGTCATGGTGTGTGTGATTTCCTTTACAAGGCACTGTGGCAAAAAATAGACAAAGCCCATGTGGCAAATTGTTAATAATTAGTAACTTCATGTGATGAGTCTGGGGGGGGGTACATTCAGTTAATATTCTCCATTTCTATGTGCGCTTGAACATTTAAATAAGAAACCCATTTCCTTTAAGTTCTAGGCACTATGTGAGGCACCTTGCTCAACCACCCTGGTATTATTCCCATCTTACAGATGAGAGAACTGGGCTCACAGGCTAGATATTTTGTGTAATGTCATAAGGCTTTGGTTGTAGAACTGGCGTTTAAACCCAAGTCTCTGGGACCAGTGTGCCTGCTCTCGACCTCACAGCTGTGCTTAGTCGTAAGCTGGCTTGATGGGATGAGTCGCGGAACCCCTCCACGCCCCCAGTGTGCCCTCTCTGCTCACCTCTCCTTACCCATCCTACAACTCCGGGGACTTCAGTTAACACGGAGTGCCTTGTACTTCCAGCAGTAAATGGAGGATGAATAATTGTAAAAGCTGCCTAGGTGCAGGGCCAGAGGATGTTTTATGTATTAAATTTTCTCCTATGTGTCGCCTATTTTGAAATTATTCCAAAGCCTTTTTTCTGTTCACTTAAAAATAATGATCTTTAAAACCTCAGAAGTACACTGAGATGTGTGTGAATTTTTTTTTCCTTCCTTAAGAAATCTATTTATTTGAATTTATTCACTTCCCGGTGTCTCTAAAGATGCTCTGTTGTTGCAGGCAGACATCTGGTCCCTGGGCATAACAGCCATCGAGCTCGCAAAAGGGGAGCCCCCTCACTCCGAGCTGCATCCCATGAAGGTTTTATTCCTCATTCCAAAGAACAATCCCCCAACGCTGGAAGGCAACTACAGCAAAGCCCTCAAGGAGTTCGTTGAAGCCTGTTTGAACAAGGAGCCAAGCTTTGTGAGTCTTGCAAGCTCGGGGCGGGCGTCTCTTCCTGTGCGGCCACACTTGGTCTAGATACATTTTCTTGGAATTTCTGTAATCGCTCTTGTCCTAGTCACCATTGTCTTCACGATCTCGTTGATTTTTTTTTATAATTTTTTTTTTTTTAACATTTATTTATTTTTGAGAGAGCACAAGCGGGGGAGGGGGAGAGAGAGAGGGAGACGCAGAATTTGAAGCAGGCTTCAGGCTCCGAGTTGTCAGCACAGAGCCCAGTGCAGGGCCCGAACTCACGAAACGTGAGATTGTGACCTGAGCCAAAGTCGGAAGCTTAACCAACCGAGCCACCCAGGCGCCCCACATTAAGTTTTTTTCTACATGGCTATGATTGATTTGAGTTGCAAATGTTTTTATTTATTGTTTATCTTGCAAGAAACGAAAATCTACTTATTTCCTTTCAGATTGTCTACCTTCTCATAACCTCATTGAGCCCGAGGACTGTTCTCCTTAATATTATATGTGGAATCATAAATTTTTAATATTTATAGTGAAAGGTCAGGCTATTTTAAGCCGTTTTTAGTAATCGCGAAGTCTGGCCAAAAAAATAATGGCTAAATGTGTCTTTAAAGTAGATGTTTTCAGTTTCTTCTTGGTGTGTGTTAGGAAAGAAAAGGCAAATAAAAAAACAGAAGTGAATCACCCACCTTGCCCTCCTGTCCTTTCCTTTTTACTCTTTTCTTGGGCACAGTTGACCCTGGCAGAGTCATATGGCAGTAACCCTATACAGCGTTAGCCGAATTGTCTCTCAATTAGGATATATCTTTGAAAGTTACCTTTGTATTTCGGTGTTGTGTATAGCACCTTATGCCCTTGATTTATTTCTGAGTTTTGCAGCAGCATTGGCTGAAGGCCAAGCCGAAGCCCTTTTTTAATGAGCTCCTATCTGAAAAGGGGTGACTAAGTTTACAAGAGCACCATGGTTCTCTAATATGCCAGCTTTGTGAAGGAACGCGATGGGGAAATGCAACATTTTCTCCGAACCTCTGGGGGTGCAGCCTGAGGCCACACAAGCCGGCATCTCAGGAAAGCATCAGGCGTCAGGGGTGTGGACTGTTCCTCTCTCTGTCGACACCGCTCTGGACGTGCTGTCTTGATGTGAGCCCCCCGCCACGGTGCAGCAGCACTTAAGAAGATACACCCGCGATGTGTATCCCATGCCAAGTCGACTTCTAGTATCCGCCTACTTGCCCAGCGCACACATCCCCATCCCTGCCTGGTCCCCATGTGCATGGAGGGAAAGGACGAGAAGCTGAGGGTTTGAGCACTTCTGACACATGTGGAGCTTCACAATCAGGGAAACTGACAGGGAGGGAGACGTAACCTGAGGTGACCCAGGTTTTCTGTAAGTTTGAATTTGAGACACCTGCCCGGCTCTCGTGAATAAAGCTTTAGTAACTCGGACTAAGTGGGACCTTAGTCTAACTGGTGTTGTTTGTGTGTTCTTGCTGTTTGCCCCGGTTTGGGCCACATTCATTTCTCCCTGGGAAGCCATGCTCCCCGTAATGATTGGGTTTGCCATCCTCAAAAGCGGTTGCCAAGTTCCAAGTATGCTGTGTGGCTGTGGCCAGGCTGAACCGAGGCCCTGGGTGAGGGCCTCGCCCCAATCCCAGGGGAAGAGACAGACTAAGGAAACCAGTATTTCTGAATTGGGGAAGCTGATGAGCCAGGGAACTTGGGTTCTGTTTCGGTATCAAAGAAAAGGGAATCTCTTGGCTCCTCTCTAGTTTCCTCTAGATGTAGCCAAATGAACATTTATCTTACTGTGTTGGGGAGAAGGAGCCAAACGTTAACATAGAAGATCACCAAGGTAACACAGAATATATATTTTCTCTCCTGCCGGCATTTGTAATAACATGTCGTGTGAACACCAGAAGGTATGTGTTCTAGGTGTCTTGAATGATCTCTGAAATTCTCTGACACGTTTCCTGTGTAAATGCGTTTTTCTAGAGGAAGGTTGTTTGCTTTCATCGGATGGTTACCTATAGAATGTCCAGGACCGCATTAGATACTAAGTGCTGTGTGTCCACACTGAACGTGGACTCCCACCCACGGGTGCCCAACGACTGTTGTTTGAATAATGGCTTTTGTTACGGAAACGAACTCTGAAGCAGAACTTGATCTTCAGTTTAGTTTTAGCATGCTTGTTTGACATTTTGAGGCTGAAGTCTGTCCTTCAGGGCAGAATCAGAATGCAGGGAACTTCATCTTATGCTTTCTCTCGTTTGGTGGTTTGTTTCCCAGAGACCCACTGCTAAGGAGTTACTGAAGCACAAGTTTATAATACGCAACTCAAAGAAGACCTCCTACCTGACCGAGCTCATCGACAGGTACAAGAGATGGAGGGCCGAGCAGAGCCACGAAGACTCCGGTTCTGAAGACTCAGACACGTGAGTCGGCTCCCCCGGATTGTAGGGTGCACATGAGCCGGGCTCCTGTGGGCTGTGGGGGTGGGCGTGGGGGGGTGCCTGTGAGCCCTGGGCATGCGTCACGTTCGTGTGTGTTCTTGTCTCTTGTTTGGGTGTTGTGGGGGGTGGGGAGTGGTTGTTACTGCCTTGCTTGTGAATTCGATATGTCTTTAGATAATCCGGCTTGATGGGGATTCTTGTGTTTGCACGGGACAGTTTGGGAGCCTATTAGCCTCTTTTTGTTGCCAGTGGAGTCTGTCCAGGAAAAATCCGTATGGCGGAATTGCTCTTAAAGGACTAGAACTGGCCTCCTTCTTTTCTTCTTCCTGCTGTTAAAAATATTGATCAAACTGCCTTAAAAGTATTTTTTTAAAAGATAGAAACGTATGTTTTTTACGATCTCGTGTTGTGTTGTGGTAGACACTTGGGTTGTACAAGCTCTGTGGGAAGCTGCTTACTAAAAACTGGCATCAAGTTAAGCCTGTTGGAATTCCGTTAGCTGAAGACACGAACGAGGTGTCGGGGGAAGCTAGACCACCTGCTCTGACGTGAACGTGGGGGCTGTTAGGACAGTGTCCTGAATACAGGCTGTGAGTCACTGATGAGACATCCAAGAGGATGTGTCCAGTGTAGAATGGCATCCAGGCTCAGGAGGCGTGTAGGCGAGGGTCATGGATTTTAAGTCATCACGCTCTAAATGGTCATTGGAGCCACGAGAGTGAATGGTGCTGCCCAGATTCCATCTGCAGAGTGCGAAGGACCGGAGGCCTAGGGCCGAGTGCTGGGAAGCGCCTAGTGTAGAGGACGACCCTGTGGATGACCCGGGTCAGGGGCGATCTGGGTGCAGAGAGCCTGGAGGGGAAGGGTGATGAGCAGGAACATTGAGGCTCAGGGCTCAAGTAGGTGAAGGACTGAGCGGTAACCCCCTTGTCCAGTGGTGTGCTGGGCATCGGTGGCCTTGGGCATCAGTGCAGGGGCGAGGTTGGTTCTGGCGTGAGTAGAATGTAAGGAATGGAGGCAGTGAGTGTAGGTAACACATCCAAGAATTCAGACTGAGACATGGCCGTAGCTCGAGGGGCGGGTGTGTTGAGGGAGCCACAGGCCTGGCTACTTGTTGTTCATGGGAAGGGAGACCAAGAGGAGAAAAGTGCCCTCCAGGAGAGGGGTTGTCGCGCAGCGGGGGATTGTACTGCAGAAGAGACGCCTCTCTCCCTTTCGGGAGGCGGGATGGAAAGTGTGGGGGCGGCCAGCACTGTGGGAAGTTATGGGAGCCTCAGTCTGATGGTCTCTCCTTTTCTCTGAGGCAGGAGGCAAGGTCCTCTTCTGAAAGGAGGGTCAGGGGGGTGTGGTGGTGGAGAGTGGAGATGGGAGGTAGAGGTGGAGTCTGGGGGGTGGCTGGGCAGTGCCCAGTGCTCGGTTGGGGCAGGAGAGCGTGGGTCTCCTTGGGACGGAGCCGTGCGCTGGCTCACGGAGTTGGCCTGCATTTCTCTACAAAGGGAAACAGATACCGACAGCCAGGCGTCTGGAGGCAGTGACTCTGGGGACTGGATCTTCACTATCCGGGAGAAAGATCCAAAGAATCTTGAGAATGGAGCCCTTCAGCCTTCAGACTTAGAAAGGAATAAGGTAACGTTGGCTCAGCGACTAACACCTGTCATCATCAGCCAGTGGTGGTCCTGAGTCCCTTTTGTGTGGAGCCTGCTCCTTTACTGGGCAGGCTTTTTTGGAATGTCGCTGTCCCTGAATTGACAGATAAGAGGTTATGTTGTCTGGTATCCTACGATTTCACTCCTATGTGGAATTTGAGAAACACAACAGGTGAACATAGGGGAAGGGAAGGAAAAGATAAAAACTGAGAGGGTGGCAAGCAGCAAGAGACTCTTAAATATAGAGAACAAACTGAGGATTGCTGGAGGGGACGTGGGTGGGGGGGGTGGGCTAAATGGGTGATGGGCATTAAGGAGGGCACTTGTTGGAATGAGCGCTGGGTATTATATGGAAGTGACAAATCACTGGGTTCTACTCCTGAAGCCAGGATTGCACTGTATGTTAACTAACTTGAATTTCAATTAAAAAACAAAAGAAAAAAAAAAAGATTCTGTCTCATGACCCAGAGAGTCAGACCTGAGAATCTGGCCTCAGGTCTGCTCTGCAGAGGCTGCTGCTGTCTCCCCACCCCACCCCCAGCCCTGCACCACCACCGTGGAATCCGTTTCCTGACACTTGCACATTAGCAGGGGTCAGGGTATTGCTTTGTTGTATTGGGGTTACTCATAAAAGGTACCAGAATTTTGGGATGAAGTTTTTGTTTAAGATCTTAAAAACAAATGTAGTGCTTTTGGTACATATATAAAACCTTATTTTGATTAATTGGTTTTATGCCTATTTAAGTTTATGAAAAACTGTATTTTTAAAATCTTTTTACAGCACGGTGGCGTAGTCCCTCTCCGGCAATGTAGACCAGTGGCTGCCCCCTGGTGATCCTATAAGTCTGGCTTTGATAAGCAGATAGGAGTTATTATAGAGGTTGCAAAAGTAGAAAATAGGCCGCTGTCCTAAGACAGTCGCTTGGCAACAGTCAGCTTCGGTTCTGGTTTCTGTAGTCAAGTCCCACTACATAGGTAGCACAGTGTTGGAATACAGATGCCACTTTTGGGACCTCGTGGGTCTTTCCATTTGGAACCCGGACCCTGGTTTCCCCAGCTGCATGCTTGTTGCGCATTGCTGCAAATGAAACATTGTAGTCTGGTGAAAGACAGCAAGACCCATTGGGTATCCCCGCAAACAGACAGCATTTCAGATTTGATGTGATGCATGTCTGAAGTCTACAGTTTGAATTGTTGCAGTATGAATGTTAAAATACTTCCCTCTGATTACCTTTTCTTTCTTCCCTAAGATGAAAGACATCCCAAAGAGGCCTTTCTCTCAGTGTTTATCTACAATTATTTCTCCTCTGTTTGCAGAGGTAAGATCCCCAGTTGACTTTGGGGGGGGGTGGATGTGGCGGGGGAAGTAGTGGGGAGCAGGGTCTTCTTTCTGTGACATGTTGCCCGTAGCATTTGGGAGGTTAGAAGAAGTTGGCATAAGCAGGAGGAGAGTCCGCACCGTGGTCCCCTGAGGCTGGGCGGGATTGGGCACGACCTTCCCGGCGCCCCTCCTGGGAAACGTCCCTGTGATGTCACCTCAAGTGTTCTGGCCCAGCCCAAGTCTCTGTGAGACCAGGGCGATTTTCAGCCTCAGTTATACTACCTTCTACAAAATCTGTTTGGCTGTAGCGTGGTTGCTTTACCGCAGACAAGTGTATGGTGATGTAAAAAGTAGGATTTTACTTGAAAGGAGAAATCGGATTCCTGGAGACCTGAGTTGTCCCAGAGTGCCCCCATATTTCACTGGGATCCTCCTGTAGTCACTTAACCCAGCAGGCCACCAGTGTCCCCAGTGAGCAGCCCCTGTCCCTCCTTCGTTCTGGGACTACACCCATGTGCTGGTTCCCTGTTCCTTCCCTGGGGAGCCCCCCACATCCCCACCCGACTCATGTAGGTACCTATATGTATATGGCATTTTGAGATGTTCTCAACAATAGATTTTGAAACTGAAGATTATTCTTCATCCAGTTAGTAGGTGATTTGAAAGTAAAGTTGGAGATCTCCCTGTCCTTTTTTTTTTTTGGGGGCCCCCCCCCCCCCGCGCGCGCGCGCGCGCACACACACACACACACACACACACACTCTCAGGCTGCCTGTAAGATAATTCAGAACGAGTCGCACTCTAGTACCTTCTGTTTGGTGATTCAGAGCTCCGCAGGGGAGCCTCCATACACACAGGCTCCCCACACTGCTCACTCCACTTGGCCTGAACCTCAGTCACACAATGACTCCCCCTTGGCATGGTCCCTGGGCCCCCCCCCCCCCCCCCGCCCGGTGTCCGGGTTGGCTTTGTCCAGCTCCTAGTCCGTCCCCTGCCCAGGGTCTGCCCTCTCGAACTTGCCTGAGGGGCCGTGCTTGCTGAGGGGCCAGGCTCGAACATGCCTGAGGGGCCTGGAGTGTGGAGTTGAAACCACTGAACGCACGGGTTTCCCACAGGGCAGGTGGAGGCCTCTCTGTGTCCTTCTTTGGCTCTCGTCCTGGCTGATTTTTCTGGGTACCTGCACTCTTCCTCTTCTGTCCATAAGACACCATCTTGCTCATTATTGTGTAGTTTGGGAGAGTGGTCCTTCAGGCTTTCTGGATGTTCCCTTGCTCCCCTGTGATCTTGCCATTGGCGCTCCACCAGCGTCAGGCAGTTTGGGAAAATGGCATAGGTATTTCCTGTTTGTCTGAAGCCATGTATTTTTCGTGGCGCATGTGAAGAAACTGTTCTGGAATCATTATTTTGAATTAATGAATTAATCCTAAATGGAATACTGCTTTGATTTTGATTTTTTTTCCCTGCTAGCCTGAAGGTAAAGTCACAGGTGTCTTTTCTTTGTTTTTATTAGTAGTACTCGGTAACCACGTGTTTGAAGTGTTCAGTGTGTGTCATTTTACATCATACTCCAAAACTCCTCAACCCCGTGTCTGCGGATGCGCGTGTTCCTGACATCAGTGGGTGCAGGTGGCTCACTCCAGTCGGGGGCTGATCAAGCAAGGGAGGAAAACCGAGTGGGAAACAGGGGAAGGCAGAGGTTACACACTCAGGACTTGCAAATGCTGTTCTCTGTGGTTGTTAAGTGATGGGGAGTCCTAGACAGACACAGGTGGCCACCTCCGGGTCTGCCACACCACAGTCTGTGACCAGCAGGAGCCCAGCGAGCGAACCCCCTCCCACAGCCCCTCCAACGCCACGGCTTTTGGTTCCCTCGTGTGCCCCTTCAGCCGGCGGAAGGGGGAAGTGTGGTCAGGATGGGGTTGGTGCCGGGAGTGATGTGTTCTCCCAGCAGCTTGAAAGCCGAAACTAAAGGTGAATGATTTCCTAAAGGTGAAATCGAGGAGGAGGCTCTTGTTTGGAGAGGCTCAGCCGTGCACCTGCTGCCTGGTGCTGGAACAGCTTTCCTTGTCATGGGGCACGTCTTGGTCACATCTATCCCAGAGAGGGCTTACAAGTCATCAGCCTCACGTGAGGCGGTGCTGAGGACACTGTCGTGATTTCTTATGGGGGCAGAGGGGCCGATAGGGATGCCAGCTTCCCAGAATTTAGGGGTGCCAGTTGGTTGCACGAAGGAGAATGTTTTGACAGCCCCCGGGTCCAGAAAGGCCATTTGCTGGAGCCTTCAGAGCCAGCCCCTTACCACCAGGATCTAAGCCACAGTGCACGTTGCAGCTTTGCTGTGGAAGCCAGAGCTGAGCGACTTTGGGATTGCTTTTCTGGTAGAGATTAAGGTCGAAGTGGAATGAGCAGAGGGACGGATGCCTCGATCAGATCTTGAAAAGATGCACAGAAGGCTAGCTGTCTCTGTTTCTCGCTAGCAGAGGTGGTGACGTAGGTCTGACTCCTGCCCTTCCTGTACAGAGTGCTGTCACGGAGTTGTTCCTGGAAAGGAACGGAAGGGGGCAGCGGTCTGGGCTGGCACGTCATGTAACCCTGTATAGGAGGCGCTCGGCGATCCCCGTGCCCATGTGGGTCATGCTGCTCTTTGTGTTTGTGTGTTTCCAGTTGAAGGAGAAGAGCCAGTCGTGTGGCGGGAACACGGGGCCCATAGAGGAACTGCGCGGGGCCATCTACCTGGCGGAAGAGGCCTGCCCTGGGATCTCGGACACCATGGTGGCCCAGCTCGTCCAGCGGCTGCAGAGGTAACTGTGTCCAGGGAGGAGGGCTCTGCCGTGTCTGCCCCGTGGCTCTCTCTGCCCTTCCAAGGGACTGCTGGTCAACCCTCTCTGTCCCTGGGGCGCTTCGTTCCCGGTCGGGTGCTGTTAGCTTCCCGCCACACGGTTGAAACAGAATCAAGTTTCAGAAAGTTCTGAGTTGTAGAACTCAATCACTGTAAAAGAATGATAGGAATATGGAAGGACCACAGACTTTGTGAGACTGTAGCTCTTACCACGTAAATGCCCAGTGCCTTTAAAAGGCCTATCTGCTCCTAGTGAGGCAGCCTGACCCTCAGCCGGAGAGGTGTGCTCCTTACCCATGTGTTTGTAATGCGCTTGGTTTTCTGCTTTCAAAGTCAGGCCCACGGTGCCAGAAGTTGGGGCTCGGTGAGTTAGGACATGGGCGTGTTCGCTTCCTCAGGTGCCTAGGCCACTTCTTCCCCCCCACCCCCGGTGCCCGGGAGCCCTACTGTGTCGGCAGGTGTGCTCTGCCCTGCCTGTGGCCCTGGGGTGGGGGTGGGGGTGGGGGACGGCCTGGGCTTCCCCACCCACTCTCAGACTTGCGATAGCCTCCTTGTGAAGGTCGCTTCGATGTCACTCCCGCGGAAGGGCAGTCATTTGGGGGGGTTGGAGAGAGTGGAGAGGTGTGCTGTGACCCAGGCTCTGCTCTGCACCCCCAAACCTTTGCAACTCTCCCAAAAGCCAGCCATGTCATGGCTTTGAAAATCACCTCCTTTGTGGCACCTGGGTGGCTCAGTTGCTTAAGCGTCTCACTTTGTCTCAGGTCATGATCTCATGGCTCGTGGGTTCAAGCCCCCATATCGGGCTCTCTGCTGTCAGTGCACAGCCTACTTCGGATCCTCTGCCCCCCCCCCCCCCCCCCCCCCCTGGAAGGGGGTCCCTGGCCCCAAAAGTAAACAAACATTTAAAAAATTTAAAAAAGAAAACAAAAAATACCTTCCAGGTGAATTGTGAATTGTCCAGGCTCCCGAGCCCCTTCCAGAGCTAGGCCGAGCCTCAGTGACAGTGAGGAACATTTCAGCTCTTCCCAGAGAGGCTGCCTTGACAACACATAAGGAAGTTGGGGGCACGTTGGGTTCCTTTTGCCACTTGGAAGTGATGGCCGAAGGGGCTGCCCTCTGGCAGGGGCCGAGCCCTGGTGAAGGGGGATGTAGGGGCCCGGCCTCACTCCTCCCTGCAGGTTTGTTCCCGTGGCCACAGGCTCCTTTGTAGAAGGTGTCTGGCCTTCCCAGCCGGTGCTCGAGGGCTACTGGAGAATGAGGCCCGTTTACGTGGCCGCCGCCTATTCTGAGGCTGGAAGGACCCCATTACACTTTCGGGTTTACCCCCCTCCCCGCTGTTGACAGGAACAAATCTGAGGCATAAAGGAAGAGAGAGCTGCAGTCACCCGTCCGCTCACCCGAACAGGGGCTGACAGGTCTGCGTGTACCGTCCCGCGTGCACGTGCAGGGACGGTCGTGTGGCATTGTTAGAGGGCTCACCGGCTGTTGGTCGTGAGACGATGCTTCTCAGCTCCTCGGCTGCCCCCTGTTCCTTCATCATAACTTAATGGCCACTTTTCTCATTTCTCGGAGCAGTTTGGACTCCCTTCGCTCCCCATTCTAGCTGTGTTTCGAAAATTCCTGTTAAAAGGAACCGTAAAATCACGTGGCTGGTTCTGGTGGTTCTGTGTGTGGTCTTGGTTTGGTTTGCTGCTTTCCTAGCGTCGCTTTTAGGACTCTTTTCCACGTTGTCTCAAACTGCCTGAGATGCTTAGCAGGGATGCCCGCACGTGACCCGATTTCCCTGAGGCTCCGGGGCACGGGGGTGTGGCCTGTGCATTTTTGTTGATCTCTCTGCTCCCTCCTTGGCACTGTGGACCCAGGGGATCTCCACCCGTGCTCTCCAGTAGACAGTGTGAGCCACGCACAGAGCTTCAGGTTTTCTAGTTACCTCGTGAGAAAACCGGAAGAGCGGAACAGGTAAAGTTAGTTGTAATAATAGATTTTTTAACCCACTGGTTGCCACATGTTTCTCGACACGTGGTCGGTGCACACTGTTACCGGGGAGGCGTTTCGCACCTGCTTTTTACCAGGTCTTTGCAGTCCGGTGTGTTTTACGCTTCACAGCACGTCTCAGTGTGAACTGGCCACATTTTGGGGTCTCGGCCGCCGCTGGTGTGAGCGTTGAGCATCTGTAAGTCAGATGTGATTGCCGCTGTCCACATCATGTTTAAATTTGTACTCGCGGGGCGCCTGGGTGGCTCAGTCGGTTGAGCGTCCGACTTTGGCTCAGGTCATGATCTTGTGGTCTGTGAGTTCGAGCCCCGCGTCGGGCTCTGTGCTGTCAGCTCAGAGCCTGGAGCCTGTTTCGGATTCTGTGTCTCCCTCTCTCTCTGACCCTCCCCTGTTCATGCTCTGTCTCTCTCTGTCTCAAAAATAAATAAATGTTAAAAAAATAAAAAAAAAAATAAAAAAAAATAAATTTGTACTCGCCAAACACTAGTCCACGTTCTTTCTTCTGGCCTCCAGACCATTCTGTCTTGTTTTCCTTTCCTTTGTCATGTGCAGACACGCTCTCCTCTGCAACCAGCAGAGGACCCTGCTCCGGGGGGGCTCTTAGCTGGGTCCCCACAGGCTTATTAGCAGGTGCTGTCCGTTCACTCCTTGGAGGCCCCCCGAGCTCTTCCTGTGTATTCCCCACCCATATGCCACCATGCCACAGTGGCCACTGTTGCTGCCTCGTTCCCGTTTAGCTCCATAAAGGCGGTCCCTCAGTGGATCACCTCAGAAAAAATAAACGATTTTTGTCTAAAGCATTTCAGAGACTTCTGTGTCTTAATTTGAATTAACGCGTGGCTCTTTTTGCATGGCATCAACTCCTCCCATGGCTTAGGCGTTTATATTTCTTGGAAAATGAGTTTTAGGATCTGTGGTCGGAGCCTGCTTTTCAAGAAGATCTTCCATGATCCTTTCTCTGGGAGGGTGCCAAGTATTTTAATGCCTTAAAAGAGGAGCCAGAGGTTGGAATGTTTGACATTCTCTCCATTGAACAGGTCCTCAGCCCTCTCCTGTGACTTGGGCTCTGTTTTGAGGTAGCCGAGGGGATCTTGGCCATAAGAGGACCCCGCTCCTTTTTTGTTTTTATTCCAGAGCAAGATAGTACTGCAGAACTAACAGAAACCAGAAGAAAGTGCCGTGACCCCACCAGTGCAGCCCAGTTAGGAATATCAGTTTTGTTCGTTGGCTTCCATTGTTCTATACAGATCATAAATTTGCCCAACTTTTTACATGTCTCCAAATTAGTGCACATATAAGTTTTTGATATTCTATAGTATTTAGAATAAATTGTGCATGTGAAACTATACATGTGTACTGCCTGTATAATTTTATGTACACATTTGTGTGTATTTCTCATGTTGCTAAATATAAGTACAATTTTTTTAATTTAAAAAAGTGTTTTTAATGTTTATTTTAGAGAGAGAGCAGGGGAGGGGCAGAGAGAGAGGGAGACACAGAATCCGAAGCAGGTTCCAGGCTCTGAGCTGTCAGAGCCCAACGCGGGGCCCGAGCCCAATGCGGGGCCCGAACCCACGAACTACGAGATCATGACTTGAGCCAAAGTTGCATGCTTAACCAACTGAGCCACCCAGGCACCCCTATAATTACAATTTTTAATCTGTTTAAAAATTTGGTTAGTCTGTCTAACCGTTTCTCTACAGTTGGACATCAAAGTTGTTCCCTGTTTTACAGTTACAAAAAATCTAAGAGGCATCTTTGTGCAAAATACACGGCTCCTTCTTTGGACCCCATTTCTGAAACAGTTCTAGGAAGTGGATTACTTGAACAAGCATCGATATTTTTGTGGCCAAAATGGGTTTTCTTGTGCCCATCTGTAATCCAGCCATGTGTATGTGTTTGGGTTTTACTGATTCCTTAATTTTAAAAAATGGACTGTAAGCGAAGCCACGCCATTTATTGTTCTGTTCTTCAACTCTTTCCCCCCTGGGAGACCGAACGTGTTCTCACTTTCCGTTATAGACTTTCAGTTCTTCGATGGACTGAATTTAACCTGTGAAAAGTTGTGTCGAAATCACAGTTTTCTTAGTTTTTATGCATTGTTTAGTGATTAACCCGCTGATATTTGCCTAATTTTTTTTATGACTTGGGCTTGCCCAGCAAAAGTAGGATTTGGGTGGTGGTTTGGATTTTTGCACGGAGGTTACAGAAATGACATTCACTTCTCTTTCTCTTTTTTTTTTCTCCCCCTCTAGATATTCTCTAAGTGGTGGAGGAACTTCATCCCACTGAAATTCCTTTGGCATTTGGGGTTTTGTTTTTCTTTTTTTCCTCTTCATCCTCCTCGTACAAAGTCAACGAGAGCCTTTGCTGACTCGGCTGCAGTGGTGCGCCATCCGGGGGCCGTCCCCCCACCCCGTGCCGCCCGTTCCGGGGCCCCGCGCCGCCCTTTCTCCCGGCCTGCACCGCGTGAAGTCTCCGGGGGGTGGGTGGGTCAGGTCGGCTCCTTCAAGCGATCATTTTATTTTATGGTTCTTGTTCTTAATTTTAGCCAGTGTGCACATATCAAGGAAAGTGTCTTTAAAAACAAAAACAGGCCCTGAAATGTATATGTGGGATCACGATAAGGCCACATCCGAAATGAAACCTCAGGTATCCTGCTTTAAGTTGATCACTCCCCTCCCCGGGAGATGGGGAATCGCTCTGGTGGGTCAGTGTACAGATTGTATATAGTGTCGTTTTTACGGAAACCCTTCTGGCGTGTGTCAGGAGTCCCCGTGTACAAATTGGCCGAGTGCTTCTGTAGATAATGTCAGTGGAGTAAATATTTGACAGGCCGTAACTCGAGTCTCTTGCCTTGCCTTTATTACATGTAAATTTTGAATTATGTGATCAGTGATTTGGGTTTTCTTTTGTATCTGCAGGGTTTGCCATTAATGATAATAAGCACCCCTCCCGCGAACACTCTTTGTACCTCCACACACGCACACCGCCCTCTCGTCTGCCCGACAGCCCTCTTGGTCCCCGTAGAGGTTGATTTCATTTCATTTGATGGTACTATTTCTTAGTGTTTTAAATCGGAACATATCTGGCCTCATGAAGCTTTAATTATTTTAAGTTGCTCCCCGATGAAGTGCTCTCGTCTTAACATTTGTTTGAAATTGTGCCACTGCCAGCCCCGCGCCCGCTGCACCGTCCTTTCTGGTAGGATCTCCTGTCGCTCCTTGTGAAACCCGCGTATCATCCTGCCCACCTACAAGTGTCTGAATGCTTACATGAATAAATTTTATAACGCACTTGTTCTGCAGTGTGACTCTTGAAACGTGACTCTTCAGAGGGCAGTGCACCTGTCGTGGAGGTGTGTGAGTGTGTGTGTGTGAGTGTGTGTGAAGAGGGTAAGACATTTCAGCGCTTCCAGAAAGAAGAGCCCACCGTGAACCTGCCGCATGTCCAGGTCTGCTCCCTCTGCACCGTTCAGACAAGATTGGTCATTGAGAAGGTAGAGCTAAATATTGCTCATTGTCAAATCGCTCTCTCTTCCCAGGGACCTTAAGGGTTGTTTTGTTCTCTTCAAGGAGCCCGGGTCTGCTCTTTGTCAGCCGGAGGGGTCCGTATTTTTCTGGGCTTGTGGCAGGACCTGGCTTTGCCAAGGTGGGAGGCAGGAGGAAAAATTTCTGGGTCTCTGGGATGGGACATCGAGTTCCTGCAGTAATACTTGACCAGGCGCACGTGGCACTGTTCTGCGTTTGTTGATACAAATCGTTGTCCTCTCTTGCTGGCGTAGCAGTTCTCCAAGGGGAAGACACAGGATTTTGGGAGCAAGGAAGGTACCGGGTAAACTTTGGGATGGAAGGTCTGGTAGGTGCCGACACAGCGGCCTGGAAGTTCCAGGGAAGAGCAGAGGCCCTGGGCCGGAAACGTTTGGGCGTGTGCTGCTTGTCTAGAGGTGCTAATGGAGTGTAGATTTCAGAGTCTAAAATTAAATCATGATTTTTTAATTAGAAATGGAATGATTGATTTCTACGAGGGATGCATTTTGGTGGGGGGAATAGAACTGAATGAATTGCTGACTCTCTGTGTGGGTTTCTGCATCAGGAATATTAACTTGGGTGACAGGACTTGAGAATGTTTCATTCCGTGTTTCAACAGAATGTTTTGTACGAGCAAACAGTTTGTTTCCCTATGTGAGGCATAAGCCAAAGATCCGTTTTGTCCACCGCAGGAGAATCGCTCAAAGAAGCGAAGCGGTGTTCCCCGGGAGTGGGCGGCTTGTCTGATTGTCAGCCAGCCGGTGCAGACAGCAGCTTTGCAGGTGGACAGTGACCTCAGGATCACACGCAAAGCCAGTCTCAGATGGAAGCGGTGGTCCTGCTGACTGGGAGACTGGATTATTCCGGTGAAGCGAATCGGTGTGAAGGGTCAGTACGTGTTCCAGTCGCTAGACCGTAACACACCGAGCCGTCTCCCAGGCAAAGCAGATTAGTCTTGTAGACCTTAAGTGAGTGTCTTCTGTTGATTGAGCTTCTGGGGGGATATGGGGTTTGGGAGGGTGTGAAAAGTGGCTCTCTTCCCCACGTTCTGGCTGGCCGCTTTCTGTGCACACACAAGCTGAGGTCTGTGCCTCTGAGGGCATGTGGGACCTGTGCCCCCTCAAGGGCCTTGTGAGCGGGGGAGGCCGGCGCTGGCGGAGCCACTTCAGTCTTTGTAGGACCAGGGACCGGAGCTACAGTGGAACCCGGCTCAGACAACATCACCTCTGCTGCCCATTAGACCCTCGAGCCCAGCGTCCAGGATGGATTTGCTAGCTTTTGGAGGCCTGTTGATGCCAAGGCCCTGTGGCCACAGCTTGTCCACTTACAGACTGTAGACGGCCGCGGCGCGCCTAGCGTGGGAGAGGCCTTCGTGGAACCCAGCGGCTGCCTTTTGGAAACAGGCAGTGGGCTGTGTCCGGCTGGGTTTTTACGCCTTCTCGAAATCGTCTTTTGTGCGTCCCTGCTGGCCGCGCTAATAAGCAAGGTAGCCGCGACTATCTCGATGTAACCACATGCCACACACCTGAATCCAACAGTTTTGTTGTCCAGTTAGTCTTGTGAAGTGTCTAGTTCATTCTTCACGTGGCATTTGTACCTTGCTTTTGGCAAAACGTGGTCCGTTTATAAACATTTTTATATTTCCTTAAAAAAAATATGGCTTCTATATTTCTGCTATAAAACATGGCAATAAATGGGGAGAGTACTGCAGGGTGTGTTAAGCACAGGTACTGTATCCTGCAAGGGTCAATAAAGTTCACAGAAAATTGTGTAACTCGGTCTCGTGTGTGTAGAGGGGACAGGCTGAATGGCTCCCCCAGAATTTATGTTAAAGCCCTAGTCCCGTCCCTCCCCCCGCCCATGGTATGTGGAGGTGGGGCCTTTGGGAGGGAGTTAGGTCACGAGGGTGGAACCCCCATGACGGGATTAGGGACTTTCCAAGAGAGATCTGACCCCCCCTTGCCCTGCGAGGACACAGCGAGAAGACAGCTGGCCGTGAACCACGCAGGCTCTTGCCAGACACCAGATCTGCCAGCGCCCTGATCTTGCGCTTTCCCGCCCCCAGAACCGTGAGATACATTTGTTTTTTAATGTTTTTTTTTGTTTGTTTGTTTGTTTTACTTTTGAGAGAAAACACAAGCGGGGGCAGACAGAGGCTCTGAAGCTGACGGCAGCAAAGCCCCGTGGGGCTCAACCTCGTGAACCGCCAGATTGTGACCTGAGCTGACGTCAGATACTCAGCCGACTGAGCCACCCAGGTGCCCCTACGTTCCGTTTGTAGGCCAGTTTTTGTTACAGGCTGGACTCAGGTACATACGGTTGTCTCTGAACTCCCCATATGTTCCCGGCAGCTTGGGAGCGGTCTCACTTGCCCACGTGACTTGTACCTAACGTTTGCTTTGATGTCACGGGGACACAGAGGTGCTGACGGAACGGAACCAGTTGTATCATGGACACGGTTTGGGCTCTTCGCTTGGAGACCCTGAACTAGACCACCTCATCCTCACACCCTGTAGGGTTTAGTGACGGGTGATTGCTACAGAGAGCATTTTCCTGATCTTGCCTGTGCCCTGTTGGCCGCCTGGTGATGGGTTCACTTTCCCAGGGAGTTGGTCCTACCCCTGGGGTGTGGGAGAAACAGCTGGTCTCCAGGGGCCACTTGTCACAAAGGAAGTGGAAGCCAGCCCCTCTGTCCCCTTCGCTTCCATCCCTCGGGTTGTAGTCCTTTTATAACCATGGACCGGCTCCTCGTGAGGTTCTGTCCCCCCAGTTCGGCGGCCGCAGATAGACGGTCACAGACCAAGATTCCCGCACGCTCTGTGTGTCTGTTTCACACCCACCCCTGCGGGACCGGCCACGTCCGCGCCTCGACAGCTCCCTCCCCGCAACCTGCCCACCTTAGGCGAAAAGAAAGACCGGACGAGGTTGGTTATGTTTTGCCTTAAAACTTCAATATGCTGGATTGTGGCGTGAGGTATTTTTATTCCCTTTTGTTAGTACTTAAAACCATCTGGTACATGTCGTAAGGCAAATGATTAACACGTCTTGGGCTACTGGTCCATTTGCACATCGCTGTTGCCACGCACACCAGTCACGGCTCCCCCGCATCGGGTCGTCCTGTGTTTCTTAGGTAAGGGGCTTTCCCAGCTGTGGTGCGGGCACTGGGAGATACTGGTTGGATCGGTTGCCCCCTCTGGACTGTGTCAGAAAGGGTTTAACTAGGGGATAGCAGCCCCCTGTCCTCCATGGAGACCAGGCACACGGACTCTGCCTCGTGGGCGCCAGCCGTGTCCCCTGTGCGGTCTGTCGAGGATGCGCAGTGTCCTACTGGTGATACCCCATGCGGGCGGGGGGGGGGGAGGGGGCAGTGAGTATAAAAAGGAGGAAAGAATGTTTTCTGAAGACAGACACAATATATACTACTATTGAATGTGCAATTCCAAACCACAGTTGCAGGATACAGGTATGACGGGGGCCGCACCCACCCTCCGGACGTCACATCTCACAAATGGCCCTGATTACGGACATACGGGTTCTCATGCTTGTGAAACAGCAAACACCACGGCTTAGCATCTTCGGTCGGACACACCACAGCGAGACCGCGGACGTCGTGCTCGGTTTCTGCTTCTCTGAACAGAGCACAACCCGCTACGGTCTGTAAAGAGGAACCGCTTCAACAATTTGGTCAACTTGTGCCAAGAACAGCGTTTCCTTGGAGCATAAGACCCCAAAGGGGAACGTACTTCGTGTGCTGCAAATTGCTTATTAATCGAAGTAAATCCTACTAACTTGCTACTATTATAAAAGTAGAAAGATTGAAAAAACGAAATCGGAAAATGATCTCATTTTGCTTAAGACTGTGCCATATGTATCACAAACATTGGAAAATCCATTTGTTTTTAAAATGCACCAGCCTGTAAGTCAAAAGAATTTTCTTTTTTAAGAAAAAGGAGAGCACTTGCCCTGTCTTTTTTGGTTGAACGGATGTGGTTATCCCGCTTTTAAGGTGCAGTTTGTGGAAGAAAAACCGTCATTTGGCACGACATCAATGACAACGTTTTAATACTGGCACAAGCTAGAAAGAGCCCACCAGGACAAGGACGGACGAGCCACCAGCGTCCGAGGTGGGAGCACGGTTCCGTTCAGACGACACGAACAGCTCGAAAAGACAAGGTTAAAAATGGTTTTGCGGAGATAGAGGAGAGGTGCTGTGAAACCATGTTTCGCTTTTCCAGACAGGTGTTAATTTTACTAGGCTTCATTAATACAGAGGGAAAGTAAGTGTCTCCCGGGAAAGCAGCCACCGCTCACACCAGCAAACAGGTCCTGCCATCAGTACGCATGGGATTCTTTGTGACTCAGGATGTGGGCGCGGGAAGCCGAGCTGGTCGCACTGCGGATCACCTCCATCCACCTAAGACCAGAAAGCGAAATGACGGTCAAGGGTCACTTGGTCTCATAAGAGCGTCCCGATACTCAGCGTGCGTCGTGACTTACGTGACGTGCAACTCCAGAAGAGTTCCTGAATGAACTCCTGCTACCCAAGTGAACAGAAGCAAGGCTAAGGGTTCCTCTAGGTGCTCCTGAGGAACGGTTTGAGGACCACCGGCCTGGGCGCTCATTTTGTAGACCACAGGAAGTGCCCAGGTGACGCGGCAGCACGCTCCACGTGAAGCGGTTGGAGATGAGGTGGCTTCCTGTTCTCCCTCCTGGACGGTGACGAGCAGCCCGTTATATGCGTTTGGGTAGTTGCGGTGTATTGGCGGCTGTCAACCACCCGGGTGGACAGCGTCTGGAGGTGTTTTGGGTTGTCACGGAGGAGGGGGTGCAAGTGGCCTCTAGTAGGAGGGGCCAGGATGCTGCTGGGCATCCTCTAAGGCACGGGACAGGACCCCCCCCACCCCTCCGGACAGCCGAATGGACTCCAGGGTCGGCAGTGTTGAGGGGAGGAGGCCCTGCCTCCGTGGAACTGGTAGCAGGGCTTTCAAAAGTCTCTAATCACTGGTCTTTTTAGGATCAGCCCCCTAGTCTAGGTTCTCTGGGCCAGGCTCAGATTTGAGAAGAGTTCTCCGCTGGGCTCACTTTTCGAGCAGCATACCTTACGGGGAGGCTTTGACTTGAGTTTTCATTGAACACCGTGTGGCTGCCGCTGAACTAACGTCGTAACCTGTGGGCTCATGGAACCCATGGGGACGAAGGAACACGCCGTGTGCTATCAGCATGGCCAGGAAAGACCGTCCTCCCTAAGCGGGCAGGTGACTGTTAACTCTGCCTGGACTATGGCCCGAGGACCCCACCGCCTGCCCAAGTGGCAGGATGCCATTCCTGGGGGCCCAGAATTCCTACCTGAAATTTTGGGAAAAGTCTGAGGATTGTGGCTCCTGGGCCTCCTTACACCACGTGTTAGTCTTATTAAGAAGGTAACCCTGAGAAACATTAGGATTTCTTCTTTCCTCGAGTGGTCTTCTGGCCCTAGCACAGTCCGGCATATTCCGACTCAATACTCCAGAGACTAAAACAACACGCTCGCTAGAGATTTAAAAGTGTACCGTGTGTGGCCCCGACACGGTACAGGCTAAGGACTGATGTCACTACCCAGGGAAGTCTCAGTTTTACTTGCTTCTATGAAAACAGAAGTGGATATGATGTTAGGCAAAGGGGACGGCCCGCCCCGCCCCCCCCAAAGGTCAGGGACATTTTGGAAGTGAGTAAATGCCCAGGCCTGCGGCGGGCAGGGAGTGGCTGCTGCTATAAACCTCGTCCACCTGGCTCACGAGAGGGTGGCCTTTTCCTGCGGCCGCCTGTGCGGAAGGAAGCGTCATTACCTTTCAAACGTGTACTCGCTTTCGGCCCTGAAGTAGTACACGTGAGACTTGAAATGCAGCTTGAACACGTAGTCTTTGTGGATGTCCTCGGACTCGGAGGGAATGGTGAGTGAGTAGCCGAGCAGAGGCAGGCTTGCCAGGGGGTGATGGTCCTGGACAGAGGCAACAGAAGGGGGCTGCAGGTGCTTGGGCCTGAGCAGTGGCTGCCTTCCTTGCAGGCCAGCTAGTGGGACCCCACGCCTTCATAAGCTTTTTTTTTTTTCCCCCATGTACTCCAGAATTTACTAATTTTAAGAGAGGCAGATAGAGAATCCCCAGCAGGCTCTGTACTGTCAGGGCAGAGCCCAGTGCAGGGCTCGAACTCGTGATTTTGGCTCCGGTCAGGATCTCCCAGTTCAGGGTTGGGCCTCCAACCGACCAAGCCATGCAGGAACCTTCAGTGAAGCCCTCCCCCGCTCAACCAACCAGGCTTCGGCCGGATTGCTGCAGACGGATGTCAGCCCAGTTAGAACCGAGGCTCTCCGGGCCACTGTGCAGGGCGGGACCCCTTCTCACACACCGCGTCCCTCCCTCCATGCCCGGGCGGGTGGCTCAAGGGCCCCGTTGTTCGCCCTTCCAGAGGAAGGACGGCCCCTGGCAGGTGTACTGTCCCCACTGTCCCATGTGGTACTTACCTGGTGGGACTTGTAGAAGAACAGGCAGAAGTTCGTGAACACCACCCACAGCTTCTGCCACCCGTTGCTGTTTTTGAATTTCCTCAGCAGGTTCCCGGACAACTGATTCTGAAAGACAAGCACGCACGTAAGGAGCACAAGTGGGGGGCGCCCTCGCCGCCGGCAGCGCGCGGCCTGGTCTTCGCGGTCCCGCGGGACTCCTGGGCGGGGCTTCCCGCATGTGACTGAGGGAGAGCTGTTCTCCCTGCAGGTGGAGTCTCGGAGCCTTATTTAATTCTTGGCCCCTGTTACGGGTTGATTTGCGCTGTTCCCCACGTCCAGCTGTGACCTCAGGTGTTCATGGGGGTTGTCATCACAGGTATACGGCAGGAGCACATCAGGCTCCGTCCACTGGCCCTGCTGTCCCTCGGAGAGACGGGGAAAGGATCCGTCACCCTGGGTGACGGGCTGGCGGGCCCTGTGCGCCATCTAGTGGCCTTGGCGGGAACGCTGGCCTGCAGTGGAATGTGTCCTGGCAGGGGGCCGCCTGTGACTCCCCGGAGCTGAAGGAAGAGTAACCATGGGTACGGAGGGGCGTTGCGCGGTCGTCCTGCCCGAACTTTCTAGCTCTGAGGCCCGGGTGGAGGAGCCCCCACGCCGCTGCAGCAGGACACAGGCTGCGCAGCCCCACGGGCTGTGCCAGGACACTGAGAAGGCCTGCTGCTCGTTACTGGGAAGACTAAAGCAGGAAAGGATGCTGGGCACAGTTCCACAGTTGTGTGTCAAATGGGCAAATTACTACATTTAAGAAAAATTTATAAATATACCTTAGTCTGCGTTATTCTATTCCTCCGGTACTCTTCCTATAAAGCATTATTAAATGACCTATATAAGCAAGGTCCCCGCGGCAGCAGGAGAGAAGTGTAAACGTCTCTGCCCTCGAGTGGCTCACAGTCTGATGGGGAGACTGACTCAGGGTGAAAGGAGGTGGAAAGAGCCCACCCGGGACTTAGCTGACCCGAGGGGGACACTGCAAACAGCAGGGGTGCCCGATAGAGCTCCCCATCCCCCCGCATCACTCTATTCGGCTGCCATCCAGCCATGGGCAGCAAGTGACAAGAACACAGGGTATTCGGAGTTACAGGCAGAACTGGGGAGCATCACACATGATTACGTGTCACCCAGAGGCGAGGAGGGAGCGCACCTGCCTTCTACTGAACCCAGTTCTTCCAGCTGTTGGCATCCAGAAGATCTCCTAACGCCGGTCCTGCATCATGTACACGCCTTGCCCCAATTCTAGGCAGGTCCACGGGGAGGTGCTAACTTCCCACGGCCACCTTTCTGGAACATGCCACGTTCAGACTCTCTGAAAGCTCCCTGCTGTCCTAGTGGCCCCTGTGGTCACGAACTGCACTCAAACTCCTCTCCCCGTGGCTTCACTTGGGTACACGTCTGTCTCCTCAGGTCACATGGCCCCGAAACTCTGCCACCTTTTCTCTGACACTGCTCTCCAGAGGCTGAACCCACTGGGGCAGAGGACTCAGGTCTGCCTCCAACGTGGGCCAGTCCCCTTCTGCTGCCTTTACCGGGCAGGACAACATCTGTGACCCAGACGCCCCGTTTCCTCACTTTCACAGTGGCCCCCCTCTCCTGGACTCCCCCAATCCCCAGTGGAGGGAAGGCCTCTGCTCTGCCCTCTTCCTGGCTCACATCACTGCTCAGTCTTTATTCCGGACTGGATTGTGTCTCCTGCAAAGATAGGTTCAAATCCAAAGCCCTGGTACCTGTGGACGTGACCTGATTTGGAAATAGGGTGTGTGTGGATGTCAAGGTGAAGACGAGGTCGTACTGGGGTAGGGTGGGCCCTGATGTGGTAACCGGCGTCTTTTTGATAACACACACCGGGGAGACCTCCAGGCGGGATGGAGACAGGGGTGACGCATCTACCAGCCAAGAAACACCCAAGGAGTTCTGGCCGTTCCTGGGGCTGGAGCCTCCCTCGGCTTCCAGCACCACGAGGGACGAACTTCCCATTAACCAGTCCGTGGCAACGTGTTCTGGCAGCCCGGCGAGCCCACAGAGACCCCCCCCCCCCCCACGGATCCCCCGTCAGTGCTGTCCCTTCCATCCTGGTCCTCCCCTGCATCCAGACTGCCCACCCCTCCCCAGGCCTCCGGCACCTGCCAACTCCAGTCTAGGACACGAGAATGCTCCACTGGCCTTCCTACGTGGACCACCCCCATCCCGCATGCTCCCGGCTTGCCCATAACCCTGCGGGTACGCCCGGCACACCTTGCCTTCCCCACCCAGCTGTCCCCAGGGCACGTCTCCACCTGCACGGATTCTGCAGGAGATGGGACGGGAAGAGGTTCCGGGCACGGGGCTCGGCAACCATCAGGAGGGGAACGAACTGCCTGCTCCCCGCCCCCATCACCCAGTGGGATCAGAGGACCTGGGAGAAGGCGGCGGGGGGGGGGGGGTGCATGCCTGGCACCGAAGGGGCCCATCGCAGACACTACACTGATGCCACGTGCCCGTGGCGAGGCCAGGGGCACCTGCAGAGGAACAGACCAGCCAATTCCTGAGTATTCAGCCCACATTACCGCTCCTTAAACCCACACGCCCAGGGGCTGTGGCGGCTGCCAGACTTCCTCAAAGGGCCAGATGGTGTGTAGTGAGGCTCGTCAGGCAAAATCAGATACGCGTGGTAGCCATTTAAAAGCGTCCAAGCCCGTTCTCAGTTCCTGCACTGCGAACAGCCAAGGGGGGGCGGGGCCGGCCTGAGGGCCACTTTGCTGACCGGGTTCTGTTCGCTCACCTGACGACGCACACGGGACCGCGGCTGCGCAGGCCTGTCACCCCGAAGAGCTGGCCCTGAGGACGTGTCCAGGCCCCACCTGACTCCAGTGTCTGCTGCGCCTGAGCGGCCTAAGTGCCTTCAGGGCTTAAAAGGGGGGCTCCAATCCTACCAACCTCCCACGCTTCGTCCTGCCCACACCCCGCAGAGGTCCGTCTAAAGTGGCGCAAAGTCCACCCCTCAGTGACGCACCTCCGCCTGCTTCCCTGGACCCGCTGGACAGACTCGATTTCCTTCCCGCTCCGGGGAGAATTCTCCAGCCCCACGGT
This sequence comes from Herpailurus yagouaroundi, assembly GCF_014898765.1. Classification (NCBI taxonomy): domain Eukaryota; kingdom Metazoa; phylum Chordata; class Mammalia; order Carnivora; family Felidae; genus Herpailurus; species Herpailurus yagouaroundi. Next base: position 13,252,264 of record NW_024412405.1, read on the forward strand.
GGGAAGGGGGCCGGGCAGGAGGACCAAGTCCGGCCCTGTGGGGTCGAAGGAGAGGGGACGTCCGCTGCCAGCCAACAGGAGGGCCTGGGCCTCGGACGTGTCCTCTTGAGGATGTGTTCAGACAGGCGCGGGTTTCAGGACACCCTCTGTGGCAGGGAACTCCACAAAAGCAGCTCTGTGGAGCCGTGAAGGTCACTTCTGGAGAACAATCCCAGACAGTCCCCACAGACTAGCCATCAAGAAGGGTTTGGCACGTTCCCAACACTGTTGCTTCAAAAAGCAAAACAAACTGCCGTTCTCGGCCCACAGCCTCCCAGGACATTTTCTCGGGCCAGGCCCGTTTGGGAATTCAGTTTTCGGGTTTAACAAGATACTCCGGCGCCTCTGTTAGATGGCACCCCCGGAAGCAGGTTTGGGGGCAGCAGCCCGGCATCGAAGGGGACCGTGTGCCGTGTCCCAGGGTTTCATCCGTGAACCGCGGCCCGCATGGCCCTGGCTGGCACCAGCGTTCTGACCCCACTGCCTCCCTGGACACCTGCCTGGGGGGACGGGGGGTTCCCGGCACCTGCACCCCGCCCGCGCCGGGGCCTCTGTCCACGCGCCAGTGCGCATGGATAGCGGCCACCCCACAGCCAGCTCCGCAAGAGGAGGGACGGCCTGGAGAACGAGAACGAGAGAGCACCGTGCGGGCGGCCCGTACCTCCACGGCGACGCTGAAGTCCACCATGGACACGCTGGTGTTGCGGTGCCAGCACACGTGCACCATGGTGTTGCCGCGGTGCGGGGCCTGGCGCTCCAGCGATGTGCGCGACGCGCTCAGGTCGTCCTCCGACTCCTGGTCGGCCACCGCGGCCTCATCGGGGGACTCTGTGGGAGGCGGCAAAAGGCAGCGCTTCAGACGTCTGCTGGCCAGGAAAGGGACCCCTTGGGGACCCTCCCTGGTGCTGAGTGGGACTGGACGGCCAGGGGCACTCCCCTGGGGAGCCCCGTGCGCCCCCAGAGAAGGAAGCCACGTTAGCAGCCATCTCTTGTCGGGCTCCCACCCCAGCTGTGCGTGCCGCGGAGCCCCTAACACACTTGAGCGCTGGGGTTGGGGTTCTCTCCCTGCACGTGGACCTTCTGGACCACGAGCCACCGTGCCGGCCCAGAAGAGAGGACTTCCCTGCTCCCTCGCACTGTTCTGAGGGGCTTTTTTACTCTTAGGAACTGGAAGTTCCTTGATTATTAGCTTTAAACACAAATGTCAACCACAGATAGGAGCCCACCTGGTCGGGTGGTTTTTAAGTGCAGCGGGATACCCTCCCTCCATCAGCCAGAGCTGTCCCCCGCACTCCCCCGAGCCTAGTGCCTGGAGGTGATGCGCCCGGGGGGAGGGGGGACACCAGGGAAGCCTCTCCCTCCACACTCACTGTGGTCGGGGGGGCTGCTGGCCAGGAACTCGGGAGTGGGGCCACTGCTTTTCTCTGCCAAGTCGATGGCCATTTGTATATCCTCGACCCACTTTTCCATCTCGGATCTAGAGCTGAAGAAGAGGCAGACGTCAGGTCTTCAGACCACAGCAGGTGGAAGGAGAAGCAGGTGAGAGGTCAGGAGTTACCTGGCCGCCACGACGAGGGACTGTCGCTGGCCCCGCAGGGTCAGGCAGTGGGGGACACCCCACTCGTCTTCGCTTTCCTCTATCTGTGGGATGAGTGTGCAGAATGTTACTGCCAGAGGCAGGGGGACACGCGGTGCATTTCCAAACGTTTGCTAAACTGGCTACAGCTCAGAGGAACCGTGTCAGAAAAATCACATTCGGAACACCAAAAGTGTTTTTGTTTTTTTTTGTTTTTTTTGGTTGAGCCCATAAACTTCCTTTCATCCAACCACTGAGGGGACTGAGAGTTTAAGCCAGGGAAATAATCCTGGGCAGACTGGCATTCTGTCTGCATCTGCCAAACAAGGGTCACAGATCACGGAGACCTGTCCACCGGCACATGTATGGGGAAAGACAGGTGGCTGCTCGATTGGGCGGGGGCTCTGCCTTTCCATGTGGATGGAGAGGATGGTCTTTCAGGGCCCCCAGCGCCAGGCAAGAAGAAGTAAACGGCAGATTTAGACCTCATGGCCACGTCAGCTCGCTTCCTCACTTGATTCTAGAAGAAATGTACGCAGGCATCCTGTATGCGGGACGAGCCATGTCCTGAGCCCCTCTTGGGGAACCCGAACTTTTAAAAATTCTTTTCATACGTATGGAACTTATGTGCTTTTGTGCACGAATTTTCCTCTGCCTTTATATCCCCATTCTACCCGATTGTTTTAAAAAAGTATTTTTCGGGGTGCCTGGGTGCCTCAGTCGGTTAAGTGTCTGACTTCGGCTGAGGTCACGATCGCATGGTTTGTGGGTTTGAGCCCCACGTTGAGCTCTGTGTTGAACGCTTGCTCAGAGCCTGGAGCCTGCTTTGGGTTCTGTGTCTCCCTTTCTCTCTGCCCCTCCCCCACTTGTGCTCTGTCTCTCAAAAATAAATAAATGTAAAAAAAAAAAAATTAAACAAGGTGCCTTCCTCACGTTATGAGCTCCTGCTCCCGTTATCGGGCCTGAGAACTGCCTGCAGCCCGCAGGGCGGGGCCCCCGATCTCATGCCCACGGCGCATACTCACAGTCATGCCGTAGAGCGGAAGCTGCCCATGCACTTTAAACTGATTCGAGGCCGTCAGCCCCCTGCTCGTGTACAGCAAGACGTCGTTGAACTGGAGGAGCAATGACAAGTGCGGATGAGACGGGCGGGCCGCACTGAAACAGCGGGGGCCCAGAGCAGGTTTTCGGAACCTCCCTGGCAACTCGCTGGTCTCGGCAGCTCCGGTCTGAGCAGCACAGGCTGCTCCTCCCTCCTCCCAGGTGGCCCAGGGCCAGCCCGGGACCCGACCAACGGCCATCAGCACTCACCAGGAAAAACATGCGTTGCTGGAGCCCCTTGCCGGAGAGCTTGCTGAGGCTGCCCAGGCGGATGAATTCCTGCGGACGAAACAGACCCCGAGGCTCGGCTGGGAGCACGCACACCTGCGTCCACACGGAGACTGTGGCTGCCTCGTGCCAGGGTCCCCGTCCCGGTGCAAACGACAGCGGTGGTGGTTACAGTTCACTGAATGCCGTGCTGAGCTCCTGTCCTTCCCAGGAGCCCACGAGGCAGGGACGACGGTCAGTTCCACTCGCAGAGAAAGCAGTGCTCAGAGGCCCCCTTGTGAGCCTGGGACTCTGCCCTTAATCCCCAGGCCCTGGGTTTCCAGCTGCGAGGGGAGGGGACAGGGGCCACAGAGTGGCAGCAGGGGGCTGGGGAGATAGATGAGCCACAGGAGAGTAAGGGACAGAGAACCTGCTCCATGACTCAGTTCTGGTTCTTAGAAACAAGTGAACTGTGTTCTGGGATCAAACAAGAAGCGGCAAATGGGTGTCAGGAGCTCCTCCCCCCAAGACTAATAAGCCCCGGAGGCCATGCGTCATTTGGGGCACTTAAAACCCCACAAAACTATTTTTTAAATTGTGATAAAATACACATAAAATGTACCATTTGTGACCTTTATGCACTCAGCATACCCACTACTCCTCTAGGTGGGGAAATTTTCATCACCCAAGAGGAAACCCCGCGCCCGATCAGTGGTCACTCTCCCTCTCCCCTTTCCCCAGCGCCTGGCTCCCACCAATCTGTCTTCTTTCTTTATGGATTTGCCTATTTGGATATTTCACGTAAACTGAATCTTGTCATATGTGACCTTTTGTGTGTCTGGCTTCATTCACTTCTGTCTTCAAGTTCCATCCACACTGTAGTATGTACCAGAACTTCCCTCCTTCCTGGGGCTGTTTTGTCATATGGACATATCACATTGTGTTTATATGCTCACCAGAGGGATGATGGACGTTCACGTTCAAGTGTTTGTTTAAACACCCGTGTCAGTTCTGGGTCTACATGGAGGACCGGAATGGCTGGGTCATGGGGAAATTCTATGGCTAACTTCTTAAGGAACCGCCTAACTTCTCCATAGTGTTGCTTCTAAAATGTGGCTGCAGGTCCGTTAACATTTTTCCGGCGGGGTCTCTGTCCCCTTCCCTTGGATATGGGTGGGCTGGGGACTGATCTGACCAACAGAGTATGGAACAGACACTATGTGACTTCCAAGACTAGGTCATAAAACCACATGTGGCCTACGCTGCTACGAGCCCTGAGCTGCACATAGAAGAAGGAGCACGCTGAACGCAGGGTCAGCCAGCAAGGCCTCTCATGGATGGGCTCTGTGGTGCGCGGTCCCAGCTGAGCCTCCAGAGGTCCCTGCCAGGTATCCGCCTTGAACCCTCCAGACTAACCCATCTGGGACGCCCGTCAATGTCACAGGGAGCAGAAGAATCACCTGGCTGAACCCTGTCCAACTGCTGACTCACAAAACCAGGACATACACTGAAAAGTTGTTTCCGGCCACCAAGTACTGGAGTAGTTTGTTACTTACCAACAGATTTCTAGAGCACCTGCCAGCAGCTTTCTCTGTGCTCATGGCAGCTACTGAGCCAAGGACTCGGCCAACTCATTTTGATCCTATAGACTTTTGCACAGCCTGATTCAATGCTCCGTGTTTTATGAAATGTGGATCAAAGACCGTGTCTGCCCACAATTTAACGGATGTGTTTTGAGACCAACAAAGGAACACATAATAAATCCCTTCAGGACCCCGGGATGGATGCTGTCGGACATCAACAAGGCGATACGAGGAGATGATGTCTGGGGGGCCGCTTTCATCACCGAAAGGCAGTGAGAGCGGGATGGGGGCCCTAACCTGTTCTCCTGCCGCACATTTGGAACACATGCGTCTCCCAACAAATCTTGAGGGAGCTCAGCTGTTGCCTGTGTGGGACACAGGGTGGCCTGGGACAGTCACTGCAAAAAAGACAAGGGAGCACGTCTGCATGTCTGGCAGGCCTCAGCGGCACGGAGCAGAAGGGCTGTGGACTCAGACGTCAGTGTCTGGGGCTGGAGACGGAAAAGGTCTCGCGCCTAGAATTTTTTTTAAACCACAGAAGAGGGTGGGGGAAAAGGCCCCTAGTGTCTTAAGAGCGAGCTGCTTCCTTCTGGAGGGAAATCCAGTCCACATCTGTGAGTTTTAACCAAACAAAGCCCCCCCACCCCCCACCCCTCCAGTCCCTGCTGCTCTACCGGGAAGGCGGCCCACAGCACTTTGTTCTATGGGGGCGGGGGGGGGGGGCGGCTGATTCAGGCCCAAAGTGCTGTGGCATGTCTGTCTCAGGGAAAACGCCTGCCCTCCTGGACGTGGTGCAATCTCAGGCTGACCCCTGTAGGAGGGTGAGCAGGATTACGCCAAACGCCAAGCTAGGAATCACACTGCCACTGCGTGTAGCCCAGGGGGTGTCTCCAAAATTATGTGCTCACGTTCAAATCTCAATTTTTAAAATTCTACCATAGACAAACCAGAGCCTTCCCCCCCACCCCTTAGGTTCTTTGGTAACTTAAATTAATGATAATCAATTAGCTTTGGTACATGGAATGATACCCCATTTTAGAACTTGTTCCCCTGAAGGCCTGTGACTCCCTCCTTCCCATTTCATTCAGAGTTGACTTGAGGCTGGTTGATGAACACAAGAATATGGAAATAAGGTGGTTACCTTTATAAGCAATAATGACCTCTATTTATTAAAAAAAACTTTTTAAAATAATTGTTTACTTTTGAGAGAGAGAGAGCAGGGGAGGGCAGAGAGAGAGGGAGACAGGAAATCCAAAGCAAGCTCTGTACTGACAGCTCAGAGCCTGACGTGGGGCTCGAACCCACGAACCGTGAGATCATGACCTGAGCCGAAGTCGGACGCTCAACCGACTGAGCCACCCAGGTGCCCCAGCTATCTATTTTAGAACATCCAAAGTTAAGAAAAAAATCATACCGAGTCCAGTGGCCTTTACTAAGGCTTCTGCGTGGATGGGTAAACGTGGTCATTGTGTGCTGAGGTCTGAATGTTCTCACCAGCAGAGCCGAAGTAAATCCCCACTTTCACCGCCCCCTCCTCCCCCAGCATTTACCACATACACCTGTTCTGACAATCTTTCACAAACAGTTTTCCGGTCAGTCTTGTCATTAGGCTCCCTGGCAGAAACACCCAGACACACACGGGGTTCCCTCATCTTCCCTGCCTTACAGACTTCAAGTCTCCGGGGCAGCTGTCTGTCGGACAAGACTGAAAGCCCCCGGCAAACCGGACACGGCACCTGTCTGAAGACTAAGGCAGATACGCGGCAGATCAAAGACACGAAAATTTTCTCTGGAACCTGGGTGATGTGAACTTTGAAATGGGGGAGCCCTAGAGATAAAGTTCCCATGGAGAGAGTTGATGAGTTGTACCCCCTAATATCTTTGATCCCTGGGCAATGATTGTTTCCTGGGAAAAGAACTGAAAGCAGGCTGCTATGTGTTTTCACATTCCCCTTGGCCTGGAAGGAGCGTGTGTGCCCCACGAGGCCCCACTTCACTGTGGGTGGCCTACGTTTCATGAAGGGTGCTGGGTAGGTGAACGTTAATGGCCTAAATGAATGTGCATCTCTCCTAGGGTCACGTTTTGGCTAAAATGTTATTTTAATTCTGAATTAAAATCATTATGCACAGAAAATTCCATCTTTTAAAAATTCTTTTCATACGTATGGAACTTATGTGCTTTTGTGCACGAATTTTCCTCTGCCTTTGTATCCCCATTCTACCCGACTGTTTTATTTTTTATTTATTTATTTATTTTTTTCCAACGTTTATTTATTTTTGGGACAGAGAGAGACAGAGCATGAACGGGGGAGGGGCAGAGAGAGAGGGAGACACAGAATCGGAAACAGGCTCCAGGCTCTGAGCCATCAGCCCAGAGCCCGACGCGGGGCTCGAACTCCCGGACCGCGAGATCGTGACCTGGCTGAAGTCGGACGCTTAACCGACTGCGCCACCCAGGCGCCCCTACCCGATTGTTTTAAAAAAGTATTTTTTGGGGTGCCTGGGTGCCTCAGTCGGTTAAGTGTCTGACTTCGGCTGAGGTCACGATCGCATGGTTTGTGGGTTTGAGCCCCACGTTGAGCTCTGTGTTGAACACTTGCTCAGAGCCTGGAGCCTGCTTTGGGTTCTGTGTCTCCCTTTCTCTCTGCCCCTCCCCCACTCGTGCTCTGTCTCTCAAAAATAAATGTAAAAAAAAAAAATTAAACAAGTATTGCTCCTTGGCTTCTGTTTTCATTTACCTAACTTTAAAAAAGTAAAATAAGATGTCTCCAATCCTGTCAGAATACAGTAGGAAAAAAGTAAATTAGCAAATCAACCAGGAAGGAGAAAAAGGAGGTCATAGCCTTGCTTTATCTCCTTCTGACCCAAAATTGGGCAGTGATAGTAACGCTGTCATGTTCAAGGCATTGTCCCAACTGTCTCACAGCTGGAAGGAAGCCATTTCACTCAGAAGGGGGAGATGTTAAACTGGAGAGCCCGTATTCAAAAGGTTCAAATTTAAGTCACTTAAACATTGCCTTTCTGGCTTCACCTCTAACAGCTTGCTTACTTACCCTTCCCGGAATCACAAGATTGTCGATGCCAATCAAGTCTTTTTTGAGTTCATGCAGCTTCTGGAAATTCTCCATCTTGATCATCGTACCGTGAAGCTGTGCCACCATTTCAGTAACCTCTGCCAGAGCAGCTGACCAAGGGAACAGAACCGGAAATGGCAGCATTAATGGCGGACGGGGGTCTGTTTTCCCATCAGACTTCCGGGGGGAATATCCTCCAGTAGCCGCCCGAAGATAGAGGCTGTCCTTCTAGGGGAAAACACTATTTCTAATAAAAATCTCTAACAAATAAAAATTTGCAATATGAATTTATTTGCTTGAGTTTCCCCAAAGCATCTTGGAAATGAAAATGGCCCCTTTGTGGCTATGTGGTGGATAGCTGTCTTTCCACTGGAATCACTTGGCACAGAGGGGATCGCAGTGGAATACGAACTAGAATTTTGTCTTCAGGGCACAAGTTTCTGTCCACCTCCTGTTCCCTGGGAAGGACAGAGAGGATAGAGAGGCCACAGAAAAATCTGGGGCAGACAGGGGATCTTTCTGTGAGAGAGTCTCCTTGATAGTGTGACGCTTCTGGGCAACTAACATTCCAGCACACCCCAGTCCTTCCTTCTGCAGAAATCACATTTTGCCAAGATGGTTGCAAAGAATGACGGCAGAAGGAAGCTGGTGTTTGCACTCACGAGAGGGTCTTCCCTACACTGGGAGGCATCTGATCTGGAAAAGGAGATCCCCTTAGGACACATTTGGGTGACATGTAAACCCACAGTAGCTATTTAGGTATTTTTGTCAAGCAGTACTTGTCAACTGAATGCCAGTCTTCAGAACACTAAACATGTCCTCGCCCCCAGCACTTCAACATTGGAAGGGAAGTGATCCTTGCTTTCTCCCTGGGGATGCAAATTAAATTCTTCCCGGCTTATCACAGAATGCCTTGTCCCAGCCTTAGTGACAAAACCCAGGACTTGCTCAATCTTCAGACATTTACTGGCCGGCTTAGTCCAATAAACAGTCACGGGGCACTGAATGCTTAGTGGGGGTGGGGTGGGGGGACTGAGGAGGCTCTAAGAGGAAAAAGATGGCACCCTGGTCCCTGAGCGCTCATGGGGAGGCATCTCGAGAATGGCTCTTGGCACACTACATCCCTCACGAGTAGTAAACATATACCTTTTCACAACTACTCACGAGTAGTAAACATATAGCCTTTTCACAACCATGCTATCTTAGGTCTTAAGCTAGGTAACCGATGCTTTTTCCATTTAGTTGTCAACCACAGACTTTTTTTTTTTTTTTTTTTTTTTTTTACCGGGGATTGTTCCGTAAAATGCCAGCTGGGCAAGCCAGCCAAGGACAGTACATGTGGAATGAAAGATGTCCTTCACCTTTCTGGCTGATCTAGCCACACAATTCTAAGTCCTCCCACCCGGGTGTGGCCAACTGGCAACTGCTATATAAGACAAGGTAGGCGGGTGGAGAGGGTCACCCGACCTCGAGGGTCAGGCGCAACCTCCAGGCTCCTAGGAGGAGGAACCCTGTGCCAGGAGAGGGTGAGTAGTGGCAGTAATGACTCCAAGCAGAAGGAACAGACTATACCGAGGTGCAGAGGCACGAAGCACCATGGTCTTAAAGACTAACGACCTATGTGTGACAAACCAAAACCACGTCACCAGCCATTTCTGTCCCCTTCCGTGAACTGCCAATGTCTTCGTCATTTCACCAAAACTTCTCTGGGGTTATCTTTTAAGAAATGAACCTGGGCGCCTGGGTGGCGCAGTCGGTTAAGCGTCCGACTTCAGCCAGGTCACGATCTCGCGCTCTGTGAGTTCGAGCCCCGCGTCGGGCTCTGGGCTGATGGCTCAGAGCCTGGAGCCTGTTTCTGATTCTGTGTCTCCCTCTCTCTCTGCCCCTCCCCCGTTCATGCTCTGTCTCTCTCCCAAAAATAAATAAACGTTGAAAAAAAAATTAAAAAAAAAAAAAAAAGAAATGAACCGGTACGATTCCTCTACATATGCTACATACCAAAGGATTGACTTTCTGCAACAAGCCCACGTCTCCATTTCCTTCCTTAAAGCCCTTCCTATCTTCCCTTTGCTCGTGACTGTGGTCTTCTGGGGTTTATGAGACCCCACGGAATCGGAGTCTGCTTACTTTGGCAGTCTCAGTTCTGCTGCGATCCCTCTGAGTTCCATACAGAACTTCTACTTTCTGGGGTGTTCCCACAGTCTCTGTTCCCCTTGGACCTCTGTACGTGCCATTCCCAGCTTCATACTGCACACCCTCCCCCCAACTGGGAAAACTCCTATTTATACCTTAGCTGTAAAGATAAGATATCCTTTCCCTCAGAGAGCTTCCCCTAAGCCCTGAAGGCCAGGTCAGATCATAGGGCAGTCACTGTCCAGGTGTCTTCCCCTCTGTGCCCACCAGCGGGTCCCATGCGTGGGGGCCACAGCTGCGTCATTCACTTTCATATGCCCAATGCAAAGGAGGTGCTCGATGTTCGGGGGTCAGGTCAGGAAGTTTTGACGGTAGCCCGAGGGAATCTGGTGTTACCCAGGTTTTAAACAAAACAGTAAGAGGTGCATTTAGAAAAAGAGAACGCAGATGGGAGGCGTTTATAATAAGAGAGAGATAGCAGTGGCCCAGGTATCTTATCTGTAAAGTGGGGAAACAATATTTATCGTGGCTGGAGTTGTTGGTTATTAAAGGAGTCAAGGTGTTAATATTGGTAAGATACCTGGCCCAGGGCTGAGCGAGCGACAATAGGTAATATCATCATGACAGAAGGATAGGATGGTCAAGCATGTGGGCTCTGGGTTTAGGTTCCAAGTCATTTGCCTTCTAGCTGTGTGACTCTGGGCATGTTCCTTAACCTCTCTGGTTTCAGTAGCCTCTATATGTAAAATGAGCTCACCCCTGCCTTTTGTAGGCTGGTCATGAAAATTATGAGTCAATACAGGTGAGGCGCTTTTTGTTTTTGAGAGCAAGTGAGCAAGGGGAGACAGAGACAGAATGAATCAGGTGAGGTGCTTCTTAAGGTGACTGGCACACGACAGACGCCCAGCGGCAATTAGCTGAAGCACTTATTACAGGCTGTTTTCCTTAGCTGATCCCAGGAGGGTCAAAGGTTTCAACCACCTAGGGAGAGGGATGCTTTCTAGTGGGGGTGGGGGAGCCGACTCTAAATGGGCCTTCCCCAGGGTTCTTTGCGCTAAACTACCCAGGACCAAAGGAGGAGAGAGGTCCTAATGACCGTTATCACTTCCGTTATGGAAAGACCAAGAGGTAACAGAAAGCGCTGGGCCCTGTGCTAAAAAGCAGCACGCGCCCCACCCCCCCGCCACGTGATCGCAAGGCCCCGCCCCTCACTCACCTCTGCAGTCCCTGAAGTCGGCGTGGCTGGGCGGGTGGTGCTTGCACAGCCGCTCCAGGACCTGCTTGTAGTGCATGAGCCGGTGCAGCGGGCGCAGGAGGAAGGTGTTGAGAGGCAGGTAGCACACCTTCTGCAGCTCGAAGTCTCTGCACAGGCTCTCCAGCCGCCGGGAGCTCCTGATGCCCGTCTCCAGCGCCTCCAAAGCTTCACTGTGCTTCCACAGGTGAGCCGCCAGTTGCTGGTGGGGGCGAGACACGAGCGCACACGCGTTCCACCGGGCCCGACTCTCAGAAGTGAACATCACCCTGGCCTTTCGTGGCTTCCTTTCATTCTACTTCGAGCTTTCCCATTCGCTATTGATTTCATTATTTCCGTTAGGCTCTCGGGATGAAGAAAAAACCTCTAGGGAAGCATTATGCGTTTGAATCGGCATAGGAGACGTATATGCCATATTAGAGGTGAGGCTGGCAAAACTGGGGGGAATAGACAGGAGCTCCTTCAGGGGGCTGTGCTTTCCTTCTAAATGTCAGAAGAGCCCAGGGCCAATTCAATAGGTGTCATATAGTTACAGCTACGCATTTCTGTTAAACTCCTCCCTTCTGCTTCTCCGTAAGGAAGCATCTGCCATGAGCCACCTGCCCTGCTCCATTCCAGAGCGCTGGGTGAGAATTAGAGACAGAGCCTACTCTGTGGGGGTCTGACAAAGATACTTTACTTGACCATCTTTTCTGCAGGCTCCTGAGGCTTCTCCTTGACTGGTCTGGGAGCTTCCTTATGAAAAGCCAGTTTTAGCAAAAATCCTACTAAGCCTAACTGGAACCCCCGGCCCTTGGCGTCTGGCCACCCTTGACATTGGGTTCCTCATCTCTTACCATCCCCAGGTGACGTGCGATCACCTTGTCTTCAGCAAAGAATCCTGTCTGGTTGGTTCAGCCAGAACCCGATTTATCCCCGATGTTTCCTCTTTGTACCTTCCCATCCTCTGACCCCCACCCTGCCCCTTGGCTAGAAGTCCCCACTTGCCCACGCTGTATTCAGAGTTGAGCCCAGTCTCTCTCTCCCCCACAGCAGTGGACCCTACCCAGTCCCAATGGTCCTGAATAAAGTCTGCTTTACTATATTTAACACATGCTGTTGAATATTCCCTTCCTGTAATAGCTGGTGGTGGAGACTGACGAGGGTAAGAGGATAGAGGGTTTGAGAATAGAGCATTAAAGGAGGAATTAAGTCCTTACAGGAGGTGGGGAATCGCAAGGTAAGGGTAGATTCCCTTACCTTACAGGTAAGGGTAACAAGATGGCACAAGAACATCCAGGACAAGAGAACAGCAGTTGTCCTCAAGACTTCCTTCCCGGGAGTGGGCTTGCCGTCCATGTGCTGCCCACCCCACATCTACATTTCCACGCTCCCCAAAGGCTCCACAAAGAGCCCGAAACGTTGTGAGTCCAAGTGGAAACCCAACACCGCCTGCCTCAAGTGGGGCCGCCCCATGATTCTGTAACCTCAGGATGGATGCCGCCACCAGCCGGTTATCCAGGATGGAAAAACCAGGAAAACACTCCGGATTCCATTTTTTTTTTTTTGAATCCTTCACCAAGTCCTTCTGATTCTACCTCCTAAAAACGTCAAGGCTGTTACCATCTTTCTCTGCACAGTCACTGCCCTGGTTCTGGCTTTGTGTCCCCCCGCCCCCCAACCCCCACCGACGGGGGTGGGGGCGCCATCGGGGCCTCTGCCTCCACGCCTCACCCCTCCATGCCTCCAGAGTCCTCAGCAGGGCACATGGGGCCCTTAGGATATAACCCTCCCCCCCTCCACTGTGCTTCTTGCCACCTCACCCCGGGTGAGCAACCTGAACAACCTACACTTGACTGCCTGGCTCATGCCCAGAGCCTCTGCACGTGACACGCCCCTGAGGAGCCCTGCCCGGCCTCAGCAACCCCCTCAACACCCACCCGCCTCCACCAGTTAGGGACTCCTCTATCTTCTATACCTCTGCCGTATGTGTCCATCTCAGCCCTTGTCACGTGGTGTCCCCTGCTGGGTTTAGTGACTACTTTTATTTTGAAATACAGATTCATAGGAGCTTACACAGGAATGTACAGGGAGGTCCTGCACCCAGCCTCCCCCAGGGCTAACATCTCGTGTAACTATAGCACAACATCAACACCAGGAAATTGACACTGGTATGATCCGGAGTTTACTCAGACTCTACCAGTTAAATGTGCCCCCGTGCGTGTGTGTACACGTGCAGCTCCAGGCCGTGTTACCACATGCGCTGTTCCCGAGTTGACCTTAAGAGTGCACATCGGTCATGCTCCTGCATCCTCGGGGCCTGATACACACATAGGCACTCAGTAAATGCCTGCTGCCTGCATGCCTTAATGAGCAAATGAAGGGTGCCTGGTTGGCTCAGTTGGCAGCATGTGACCCTTGATCTTGGGGTTGTGAGCTGGAGCCCCGCGTTGGGAGTAGAGGTCACTTCAAAACAAAACAAAACAAGAAAAAACAACCATGCATGCACCCAGCCAAGGCAGGAGTCTTGCAAGAACCTTGAGTGTCTGGAGAGGTGAGTTCATGGTCACTGGAGCACAGAGAAGCATGCGAAGGACACGGGGAAAGGCCTGGAAAGATCATCCAGGGCTAGAACACGAAGGCCTTTGTCAGGTTTGGGTTTGGACTGTATTCTCCCAGCCAGAGAGACACAGGAGGGTTGTGAGCCTCGGCAGTCTGGCGGTACCATCCATGCTGACTGGGAGGACGGCTCGCCGGGAGGCAGGGCAACACCAGGAAGCTGGTCGGGTCCTCCAGCAGACAGCCAGCTGAGAGCCAGAAGGAGTAAGGTGGGAGAAGTTGAAGGAGGAGAGGGGGCAGTAGGTGGGCACCTGAGGAGACAGACGGGTCGAGTGAAGGTCCCAGCCTGGGTGAAAGATGGATCTTTGGGAGGGTTTTGAAGTGCCTTTGTGCATCTGAGCAGATGTCTCCAGTTGGAAGTTTGCGGCATAAGCAAGAGATCCTAATTTGGGTATCTGACTTTCAGGCAGGGATTGGAGCCCCTGGCCCAGCTCCCTCGGTCATGGTCATGAGTGGAGGGTCTGGGAACCGCCCCAGTCTGGCTGAGCCCCTGCTAATGCAGGTAAAAACACAGGGGTCTGTGGGGGTGGGGGACAGGAAGGACACTGCAAGCTGTAGATCACTGTAAGCCTTTTGGACAAGAGTGCTATCCTGGGCTTCTGCATCTCTCGAACCTTCTGCTGGCTCTCCTTCATACTTCATAAAAATTCTTTAAAGCCAGCTATAACCACCACAAGAAAAAGCAACCCAAACAAATGCTAAAAACGGCAGCCAGTGGCTCTCTGAGCCTCTCCACCTATTTTTATTTTGCTTGCACGGAGCTCCATGCTATAAATATGCTCATGGCATCCGCACAGGAACTCAAATGCCAGCACAGCCGACGAAGCTGACTAACCACAAAAATGCCAACTCACCAGACTGAGGAGAAAGAGCTGCTCTGAGCGAAAATCAGGTATGTTCTAGGAGGTCTCAGGCGCTAGGTGAACAGAGAGGAGGGTGGGTACCACTGCCTGTCAGCTCTCCGTGGACGAGGCACAAAGGACAGCTGGTGATGCTGGGGACCGTCCCCAAGGGGGCAAGGAATGGGCTGGCAGGTCTCCAACTGCCGTCTCTGGAGGCCCATGGTGGAGTCCAAGCCTCCTTGAAGGGAGTCTGCGAAGGCAGAAGCCCTCCCTGGGCAGGATTATACAGCTGTCCCTTGAACAACCCTGGGGTGAGGGGCACTGACTCCCCCACACAATTAAAAATCAGCATTTAGGGGCACCTAGGTGGCTCAGTCGGTTGAACGTCTAACTTTGGCTCAGGTCATGGTCTCACGGTTTGTGGGTTCGAGCCCCGCGTCGGGCTCTATGCTGACAGCTCAGAGCCCGGAGCCTGCTTTGGATTCTGTGTATGTCTCTCTCTGCCCTTCCCCCACTCGTGCTCTGTCTCAAAAATAAATATAAATGTGAAAAAAATATATTTTTTTTAAAAATCGGCATGTAACTTTTAACTCTCCCAAAGCTGAACTATTAATAATAGCCTAATGTTGACTAGAAACCTTATGGTTAACATTGATTAACATATAGTGGTATATGTAATATCACAGGGAAGACAAAATACATTCATGGTATCCTGTATTTATGGGAAACGTTCTACATGTAAGTGGACCCACGCAGTTCAAACCCATGTCATTCCAGAGTCAGCTGCCATGTAGGTGAAGGGAATACTGAGAGCAAAGAGGGAAAACCCAACTGGGCCAAAAAAACAGGCGGACATAGGAAAATAACTGGAAAGTCCAACAGTAACAAAAACATGTTACAAAAGAGAGAAAAAAAAGAGTATCTTTAACAAGCGTTAAAGAGTCTGATAAGGCTGCCCGCTGTGTGATTCCAACTATAGGACATTCTGGAAAAGACAAAACTATGCAGACAGGAAAGGGTCGGGGGTTGCCAGGGGGTGGGGGAGGGGAGGGATGAACAGGCAGAGCCTGGAGGAATTTTAGGCCAGTGACCCTGTCCTGTGTCATCCTGTCATGGCAGGTACATGACATTCTGCATTTGGCAGAACCCCACAGAATGTACCACTCCAAGAGTGACCCCTAACGGGAACTATGGATTTAGATAATAGTAATGCTCATCAGTTGTAGCAAAGATCCCACACCCATGCAAGATGTTAGTGCCAGGGCACTGTGTGTGTGTGTGTGTGTGTGTGTGTGTGTGTGTGTGTACGCACAAGTATGCACATAGGACGTCTCTGTGGGCTTTCTGCTCAGTTTTTCTGTAAACCTAAAACTGCTTTAGAAAAGAAAATACACTAATAAAAAATACTATGGAAAGCACAAAGAGGTCTGTTACTGTTACATCTGAGTTTTGTGGATCAGCCTTACTTAAAGCATTAAAAACACCGTGGCTGTAGAACATCTTAGATAATTCTTTGCATTTATTGCATGGGATTCTGCAATCCGGATAGCTTTCATGGCCTCTCTCTCTCGTCTTGCCCAGAGGGCAGTGTTGCTTTTTGAAGACTGTAAAAAAGTGTGCTCAAGGCCTGTTAAATAGTATCTTGATCTTTGTTAAGAGAAACAGGAAAGCTCTGGAGTGGCTTTAGATCTTGTCTTTTTTGTGTACCACCCCCCGCCCCACCATCCCCTTGTCCTGCCTCATGAGATAGATCATTCTAAGGGGGAAAATAAAGCCTTAAACAACTTCGTAAGATTCTTGGGAATTAATTCAAACTCCAACAGTAACTTTTATTGTACAAGCGTCTTATACATTGTGGGTGCTCAGCTAATCCTGGAGGGAGGGATGGGGGGGGTGGATGGATGGTTGGTTGGATGGGAGGGAATGGTGGCAGGAGCAACCTCCCTTCTTTAGAGGTTGCTCTGAGTTATTAGTAAAGGTATTAGGCTTTGTTGGGCCAGTTGAAATGTAGGAAGATCACTTTAAAATGTAAATAGAGAGGTATTTGTCTTCAAAAGGTAAACCGTGAATTAAAATATTCTATATTAAAGGCATTAATTAAGATGAAAATGTAAAAATGAAAATTTCACTGCTAAGAGATGGGGCAGATTTCAAAAATGAGGTAGAATATTGGTTCAAAATGTCTGGTGGTATACTCTTGTCTCATTGCAGATATTGCTGGCTGGTTAGAAATGTCTTTGCCTGGTACAGTGACTTCAAGTCATAGGATTGATTAGAATTCCTACCTGGCTCTAAACCCAATGTTTTCGTCACACTTACAAGAAGCCAAAACGACTGATGAAAAGTGCAATGTTCAGTCGACCAAACCACGTTTTGTCTACATCGTTTTTTAAAATGAGTGCTGAATGATTTATTCAGATAATACCTATTGTTTTGGTTACAGCACAGAGCTTTTAAGGAGGAAAAGTACTACAAGTACTTCTCCCAAAGGGGCTGCATTTTCCTTCCAAACTCGATTGTCTGCAAGCACAGAGGAATTCACCCTGGGTTTACCTGTATTTAGTCAAATCAGGTCATGTGTGGTTATGCACTGGGATTGAAGCCCAGGCCTCTGGGAGGCCCAGCCTGGTTTTCCCTAGGGAACTCGTTCCACCGGAATCCCAAAGCAGCTCACCTTCATACCCTGAATGTTCTTCAGTAGGACATCTCCGATTCTTTGGTAATCCCCTCTGATGTGGGCATTTGAGCGGCCTTCCCTGAAAGCAAAGGCAAAGAGGTTGAAAACAAAAGCATGAACAGTGGAAACATAACCGGAAAATATCTGGCCTCAGATCACAAAACAGCAAGCTTTATGCCTTCCTTTCCAATCCCCTATTATTTGTACCTCTCCCTTCTCCGGGCGTCACACAATGTTAGTGCCGGAAGGAGACTATGAAATCACCCCATTCTTCTGCAAAGAATTCCCCTTGTACTTCGAAAGAGACAGGGAAGAACCATTGTGCTATCATTTCAATTTGGTCTCATTTCCAATTTTTTCCCCATTCACGCTTGGGTGATTTGGGCGTCATTACAAGAGCTTGGAAATCACTAACAGACAAGGTTTCTGGTCCCAAGAGCCCTTAGCTTAAAGCAGACAAAGAGCTGCGTGGACAGCCCTGGGGAAAAGAAAAACATAACTGAGGAGGTACAGGAGCCCCACGTGTGGAGGTGGGAACAGGGGCAGAAGTGGGCAGGATGGGTGTCCCAGGTACAGAGAGGGGCAGGGAAGGGAGGTTCCAGACTCCCCCCAGCCAGAGATGCTGGGTGAAAGATGACAAAGATGTGGGCCCTTTCAGCAGAGTTTTGGGTATACTGTATTCTTATTTCTTATGGCTCTGGGCTGCAGCCAATGTTGATAAGCTAAGAGCTTAAGCAGCAGAGAGGAAAGGAATATCAATAACGGTAGGTGGTTATTAAGCACGGTCCACTGTGCTGAGCACATTATAAACACTAGTTCATTTACCCCTCATGATGGCCTTATGAGGCAGGTACCATCATCAGCACCATTAAACAGCTGAAGAAACCGAGGCACAAAGAAACCACGCAGCTTGCCTAATGTCAGCTATCGTGAGACCGTGGGCCCACACCCCTCCAACCATGGCACCGGTGTGTATCTGTGAATTTACCCACTGATGGCTAATATCTTCAAACGAACTGTTCAGGAGAGCTAGAAGCTAACTTAAATGAGAGGGATGCATGAAAAAGAAAAAAAGTAAAAATCCGGGCATCGGGCTTCCAGTCAGAAGAGAGAGCCCCAGCTCGGGGCTTCCCGCAGAGGCAGTGAAATGATACATTCCCCGGTTCTAACTCAGCAGACACGTAGATTACATCACCAGGGAGACAGAGCACCCAGACCCACGGACGGGGTAGTTAAAGCTGCTCCGGAATAAAGGGACAGACAACATACTTATGCTCCCAGCCTGGGTCAGCGTCGGCTTCTGGGCGCTTTATTGTATTCCTTTCCCCTCCCCCCGCACAGAATTCCCCAATCCTTCTGCTTCCTCTCAGCTGCCCAAACAAAGGGTGTTGGGAGATTGCCTTAATCACTGCTCCTCTTCCAATTGAGTCTGGATTCTGTCCTCCACCCCCTGAAGTGCTTCTGTGAAGGAATACCACCCACCTCCTAATTGCCTAAACCCTGCCCCTAGGCAGCTTCTCTGGGCCTGGGGGCCCCAAACTCCAGGCACTTGGCTCTCCAGCTTTGGGAGGCCTCTGGAGGTCACTTCTCAGTCCTCGTGGCCACCTCCCCCTCTTCAGGCTACTCCTGAGAGGTCTGTGTTCTTTGGGAACGCATCTGTGCTTATGTGCTCTCTTCACTTTCTACTTCTTCCTGTATAATCCCTGGATTCCCCACGGGTTCTATGCATGATGCCAGATCTGTACCCAAATGCCCCTTGTCCAAATGACCCAGGGACTGTATTTCTTACACCCACCAGAGGGTTCTACATGAATGACCCTGCAAGTATCTCAAACTCAAGAGGTTCCAGAGTTAATTATCTTACTGCCCAAACTCAATCCCCTTCCTATGTTAACCCCCTTGATCATGTAACTGTTCTGCCCGCCCCGCTCAAGCCGGGAACCTCAGGTATCCTCCCTTGTCTGTCTCTCCTGTCCCCCACCCAGTGGATCAAATTCCTCCCAAAATGGGGTCACTGGAGAATGTTTAAGTGACAGACTTAAACCCAGGCTCTGCTTTAGAGACGGTGCTCAGTCTATTGCTAATCACCGCATGTTATTCTGCCCTGTCAACCGCAGGGTGGAGGCATCTCCGGAATTTTAGCAAATGGTTATTAATCCAATCTCTATTGAGAAGTTTATTGTTTGGCCATTCTGTTGATCCTGATGTGTGCCGACTTTTAGTTGAGAGTTTACTGGTTGCTCTCTTCCTTATACACTTGGAGAAGGGAGCTGTGGCCTCAAACGGAAGCTTTCTGCTTTATAGAACCCCTCCTTCAAGCCTGCACCTTCACCATCACGTGATGCCCTGGAAGGAGCTGGAAAGCTCCCCTTCCCTTTCCCCGCTGCTCACCACCCCCCCCCCCCCCCGCCCCGCTCCAACACCTGAACAAAAAAAGCTACTGAGCCAGAATGTCCTGATTTTGACTAAATGCCACACATTAATAAGAGAAGGCAAGGCACAATTGAAACTTGATTTGTGGGTACGTAGATATGACCTGAAACTTATGTAAGTGACCCCAAAACTTTCAAATGGGCATACCATTTGACAAATGCAGCTAAGGAAGGTCTTTAGTTAGTTCAAAGGACATAATTTAGATATTTTAGCCAGAGTCCTCCGGATTGGATGGGCAAGGGGAGAATTGGGGGGGCTTTATTAATAACAAGCAATTTCCTCCTTCTCGCAGATAATGCCCAAGGGAAAATGAAGTGCTGGGAAGCGACATGGGGGGTGGGGTGGAGCATGTAGTGTAAGTCAGATTTTATTGACTGCACGTCCTTGTACTGCCCACTGTTAAAAGAAAATGTACTGATGTTAAAGCCCCAAACTCAAGGGGACATTTTCCCGCATCAGCTGGCTAGCAGAGTCCTATTTCTCTGTCTTTGGCATCTTTACTTTCATTTTAGAAATAGCCCTGGGTTCCCATTATCAGTGCCCTGTGCCCTGGGGAAGACAGTGATGTGGATAAATTCAAACAGGGCCAGCTCTAGGTGGTGTGGGGACAGCAGGCTGGGGCCCCAGAAGTCAATGCATCTGGTCCAGGCAGCGCTGCCCGCCTCCCG
Organism: Herpailurus yagouaroundi; assembly: GCF_014898765.1. Lineage (NCBI taxonomy): Eukaryota > Metazoa > Chordata > Mammalia > Carnivora > Felidae > Herpailurus > Herpailurus yagouaroundi. The sequence continues at coordinate 13,272,447 of NW_024412405.1, forward strand.
AGACCTCCCCCCCCAGTAGCACACATGGCCAGTCCCAACCCCTGTGTGGTTCCAGAACATGGCGCCAGTCCATGGGAATAGGGCAAACCAAAACTGCTGCTTCCTATAGAATACTGTCATGTTTTTACTTCCTTTGCATGTTAATGCCACCAAATCCACAAGTTCAAAGCATTTGCTTTGTTATTCAGAACTAAAAGGTCATTTTATTATTAAGAACATGAAAAAAATAATTATAATTCTTCCAGAACATCCTCTGGATGTTAACCTCACAAGAAAAGGGTCCTTGTTTAGAAGACAGGGCCACATAGTTGTTGTCCGTGTAATTACTGCGCGGCAACAAAGCTGAAAATTCTTTTGACAATTTCACTTTGGAAACCCATGTACTCAGAAGCTTCCCAGAAGCTAAATTCTGCCCCGTGCACCATGATTAATACACTCCCTGGAGCAATGACACGTTAGCTCAGCGCTGGGCCCAACACCCCCCCACACCCCCCACCATGAATCTCCCAAGTCTTCCTGCCCCTCGGTAGACACTTCACTCACGACTATGTGAGCTGGTCACTAACTCCGCAGCAGACAGACCATGAAGAGGAGGAAAAGGCTAGAAGGGCCAGTTCTCTGTGGGAGAGACCAATAACGAGGCTGTCTCCAAGGGGCACAAGGAGCCCTTGCACCTGAGGGCTTGACTCTGTCAGGAAATACAACACTGGCAGTAGGTGCAGGCAAGGCACTGGCAGGCAAGGCCAATGGGAGAGATCACCACTCTGCTCCCCTCCTTCCCACCCCCAATCCCGGGTCAACATGAAATCTTCATGGAACCCTAGGACAGTCTACAGTGTGTCCACGGTCTCATGCATTGGTGATACAACCCCCAGCTATCCCACATGGTACTATGCACCCCAGGATGCCATCTCCTAACCGTGAGTGTTTTCTGGGGAGCGGGACATCAGGCCTGGCTTCAGTCGAGTGTCTGAGATTCTTTACCATGGAAAGCAGGTAGTGACTGACCCACTGGGCATTTCGAGTAGCCTAATATAAACCCAAGCATGTTCACCAAACACTCAGCCCTTCCCTTCTCCTCCCGACAAATGAAGCATCATCTCATTAGACTGAAACATAAAGCCAACTGCCGATTGGAGCTGGGGCGGGGGGTGCGGGTCTCCCACCTCACTCTGTGTCTGGGCGCTCCCTGACCCCGCAAGATGGACTGAACTTTTGTGAGCCTCATTCTCAGGCCTCATTTGCAAATCAGACATCACATCTTTGCTCTTACTAGTCCCTGTGGTTTTTAGGATCTTAAATGAAAACGGTCTGTGATCACATGTATTTGTGTATACGTGTAAGTAGAAAGATAATGTATAAATAAGTAAATGAATAAAGACACGTCTTCCATGAACGTGTGGGTGAGGGAGGGTGGCTGGGTTCAACGCAAACAATTTAGCCAGAGTAAATTTTTTTTACTAATATTTAGATATTTATCTTTTTATCTATTCATTATGTTTACATATTATATATACTACACACATCTAACATATATATTAGCCACAGGTAATCTATGTTGATTTCAATATTCTTTGATGGATTCCAATATCCTTTGAGATCCCTGGAGAAGAAAATCCAATTCATTTGAATTAAAAAAAATTTTTTTTTCAACGTTTATTTATTTTTGGGACAGAGAGAGACAGAGCATGAACGGGGGAGGGGCAGAGAGAGAGGGAGACACAGAATCGGAAACAGGCTCCAGGCTCTGAGCCATCAGCCCAGAGCCCGACGCATGGCTCGAACTCCCGGACCGCGAGATCATGACCTGGCTGAAGTCGGACGCTTAACCGACTGCGCCACCCAGGCGCCCCCCAATTCATTTGAATTTTAATTCACATCCTCAGAAAGACGTTCGGGCCGGAGGCATCCTCACTAGGCACGTGGCGCTTGAGTGTTTCCCTTTGGTAGCTACAGATAAGGGATTCACTCTCTGAGCGGTACCTGCAGCTGGCAGATGCCTCCCGTTCTTGGCGACATCACGCCTGTCAGTTACAATGCTAGGATGCTTACATCAGCTTTTCTTCTGGGTTTAAGGCCAGGTCCCGTTTAATAAGAGGAGCACAAGTCACAGCCCCACTCACGGGCAGGCTTGATAGCACCCAGATGAGACCTGAAGTGGTCACCTGCGTTCAGTCCTGTTCATGAGCCACACATGAAAATGCAGGGGAACAGAAAAGCCATTTAAAACTCATCAGCGGCCTGGAGAATGTTCGCTCTCAAGTGCTTTCCAGCAGAAACCCGCCTGCGGTTCAGGTGACTGGAAAACCTGTTTTCCTTTTTCTAGGAAAGCAGCTTGGTCTCAAAGCACAGGGGGCTGTCCAGTCAGGAACAAGGCAGATAATTCAGGGAAAACTAGCTCCCACATGTGACTGAGAACATGTCATGCTACTCATGGGTTAACAGGAAACAGTCACCAACAGCATTGTCCCTGGAACCCTGGGTGGACAGTGGAAAGCCAGCTGGGGCAGAATATAATGAATTCAGTGTCCTTGTAGTCTTTCTTGGCTTTGAATCAAACATAAAATTTTAAACTTAAATTTATATAAGTAAGTGTGTAAGTGACCCCCCTGCCATGGTATACAGGTATACCCCATAAATTCTTTTCCATTGTTTATGCTAATTTTTCAAAACTTTCCTCCATTGCCTATGCTTCCAGGCTGTTTTCTAGGTAGACCACACTGCCTTGTCTCCAATGAGTTTCACTGCTGTTTACCTTGACAGCAATGGTTTTAAACACTTTTTGCATGGTCTTATTTTTTTAAACCAATGAAAATCGTCAAACTAAAGCTGTGACACACAGGAAGTAGCCTGATTTTGCTGAAGGGTCGGGGGGCGGCGCTCAGAGAACCACCCCAAGTCTTGCCTTTTGACAACGATCTCGAAGATTCTGAATTCCAGGGAAGTGGATGGAGAGGAACGTCAGGTGCTGTGACACTCACGCATGACTGGAAAGGAAGGCTGCATTCTCCTATCTTCCACTCCAGAGTCCTTTCCCCTTTAGAGCCTCTAAAACTGTGCCATCCAGTATAGTATCCACATATGGCTGCTTCCATCTTAACTCCGCTTAAAATGAACTTTTAAAATCCAATTCCTCACCCATACGAGCCCTATGTGAAGTGTTCACCAGCCACATGCGGCCAGTGGCTATTACTGAACGACGCAGACACAGAGTATTTCCATCACTGCCGAAAGTGCTACTTGACAGCATCGTTCTAGATAGAAAGAGGACACGTTTACAGCTACCTCCCTGACCCCAGGTTCATGGGCTCCAGGGAAAGCAAGAAATGGGGTGTAGTCCTACCTGGTTTTATACCAACCAACTTTCAGAGCTCATTTTCCATGGGGGGTGGGGTGGAAGATGGGCATAAGGCAACAAGATTGTTTTGTCAAATGAGACAACTTAACAGACAGTGTTTTGTAAGATGTTGTAGAAATGCAAAGTGCTTTCTTTTTTTTATTATTTAATTAAAAAATTTTTTTAATGTTTATTTATTTCTGAGACAGAGAGACACAGAGCATGAGAGGGGGAGGCGTAGAGAGAGAGGGAGACACAGAACCTGAAACAGGGCTCCAGGCCACGAGCTGTCAGCAGAGAGCCCGACGCAGGGCTTGAACTCACAAACCGTGAGATCATGACCTGAGCTGAAGTCGGTCGCTCAACCGAGCCACCCAGGTGCCCCACAAGGTGCTTTCTCATAGCAATGTGGCCAGTCTTAAAGCTATCATTTTTAACACCTCTAGAATATGGACAGGGATTTCTGTTCTGAGAAAAGGGTCAGAGGCCCCCTGATCTCTTGGCTTGGCCTAAGTAGGAAAGAGAGCAGGCGCTCTTAAGTACCCCCCCCCCAAGGATACCCCTTTCAAATCTTATCCGGCTGGTCTGGCTGCCTCCTTGACACAGAACAGAGCGAAGGATGAAACCAGAATACAAGCTCTAGGAGAGTGATAACTGTGTCGTGTTTTGTTCACTGAACATTGAGGAGAATAACTGATTTATAATAGGGACGCAATAAATATTTGTCCAAGTCTGTGGACATGACGATTCACACACACCCAGCTCAAGGTTCTGAAGTGGAGAGATGGCCCTGCCACGAGAGCCCCAAATGCGTGACTGGGAAGGAAAAGAGTGTGTCACATCTCTACCCCATCACGTGTGCACGTGTGTGTGTGTGTGTGTGTGTGTGTGTGTGTGCACGCGCATGTGTGTGGCCAGGAACAGCCTGAACAGCATGAGCAGCACAGGGGGGCAGGCAGGGGCTATTTCAGATCATGCCTGGGGCTGGGGTTTCCCGGGGGCCAGAAGTTGTTCTCAGGTTAGTTACAAGTGAACAGCAACGAACCAGCTTCTTTGGAGTTCTTCCCCTCTAAACGTTACGCCTCAAGCCTCTGGTGCTAAAGGCATAGTGACAGCAGACCAGCTGGTTTCAAAATCCAGTCGTGCCCTTAACCAGCTGTGTGACATCTGCCAAGCAACTCACCCTCTCTGTGCCTCATTTCCTCACCTGTGAGGTAAGGCGATAACAACAGTATCTACCTAATGATGTGCTTGTAAATATTAAAAGACATGATACACGAGCAGCATTTAACAGTGTCTGGAACACAGGGAATGTTCAGTTCACGTTAGCCAAAACTCTCACCAACAAAATCGGCAAGTGACCTCTATTCTTTTTTTTTCAATCAAAGAGATAAAATAAAGTCCTCCTGACGGTAACATACAGAAGGAGCCTCGTCTCAGATAGTAATGGTCTTAGCATCTCTGTTGGCCTAAACCAGAGCGAAGGAGATACCACGGATGATGCTCTCTGCTCTAGGGTCCCATAGCCGTGTACCCACCTTGTGTCCGATTCAGCCAGAGCCAAAAACACCACCGCTCAAGATTTCCCAGACACCACGGGGAGTAGTGAAATACGGGTCCTCAAAAGTTCCTAGCACGTCACATATACATGTTAATGAGCAAGCAAATAGAAAAGCTTCCCTGAGACCCAAACAGGAAAAAGGAGGCAGTTAGCAGTTTACGCTTGTTGAAGAGAACCATGCCCGACAGCCCATGTGGTTTGAGAAAAGGTAGCCTGTGGAGGAAGGTCTACTCTCCTTCCTCCTCTTGTTCCCTCGGTAAATAGCACATTTGGTGTGAAACTAAGGCCCCTGAGAAATTCCACAGGGAGGGGGCAGAAGGCCCTGTCAGCAAATCCAAGGACAAGGTTAAGAGGCGGTTGAGTAAGATATGGAGGACAGGACCTGGAGGTCATGCTGCCTGGGTTCAAGTCCAGCATTAACTCTCCCACCTGGGCAGGCTGTCCATCCACCCTATTGACGGAGGCTGAGTCCCCTCATCCGAACCTGCCTCTTTGCGCCGTGCGGACGGAACAAAGTGTATAAGGGCTTGGAAGGAGCCTTGCTGTTGTTTCTGTTGCAATCCCTTGGGAGCGGACAGAGAGGCTCCGAGGATATGCTGCGACACAGCTAAATTCCACAGGAGTCACCTCGGATATTACCATCTCAGTGGTGGCCACTTCACCATTAAATAGTCTCTTGGTGGATTAGAAAAAAATCTGAATCCATTTTCTCAGATTTGAGCCCTACAGGTGATATTCCTGTAGACAAAGCCATCACAGGGCCAGTGTTGGCCAGATGCCATGTACTTCCTGCCCCTTTTGAGAGAACAGCACAGGAGGGTGGCCGGAGCAGAAGGACCTCTCGGTGAGCACAGCTGACATCCCAAAGCCAGGAGCAGAGAGAAAGGGTGCAAGGGTTGGGGGCACAGGTGCTGGCTGGGGCTCTGCCGGGTTCCTGCTGTGTGGCCCAGGGCAAGCCACACTCTCCTTTTCTCCTGTGACGAATGAGGAATCTGGGGCGCCTGGGTGGCTCAGCTGGGTAAGTGACTGACTCTCAATTTCAGCTCAGGTGGTAATCTCATGGTTTGTGAGATCAAGTCCCACATCAGGCTCTGTGCGGACTGTGCAGAGCCTGCTTAGGATTCTCTCTCCCTCTCTCTCTCTCTCTCTCTGCCCTGCCCCCCTGCTCAGGCACTCTCTAAATAAATAAATAAACATTAAAGAAAGAGAGAGAGAATGAGGAATCCACGGCAGATGCACTCTCAGCCACTTTCCAGGTGTAAAGTCTTGTGCCTCAACAACACAGCTGCAAAGCCACAAGCTGAGGATCAGCTCAGACCCAAGTTCAAGCTGTACCTCTGTCACTTATGGGTTGTATGTCGGGGGGTCTCACCTCTCTGGGCCTTATGTTCCCAATCATACAATGGGAGTAACACCTACACCTAGGGAAGTGTTTTTCAACAAGGATCAACAAGTTTTAATAAAGGGCCAAATAGTAAATACCATAGGCTTTTCAGGCCACACAGTCTGTGTCATGAGTATTCACCTGTGAAAGGCAGCCATAGACAATGGGTAAAAAACAAAAAAAACAAAAAAAACGCGTGTGGCTATGTTCCAAAAAAAACTTTATTAGCAGGAACAGGTAGCAGGCCAGATCTGGCCAAGGGTCGGTCAACCTGGTTTTGAAGATCGAATGGGAAAATCCTGGTGGTCATTTTAATTTTTATCAATAACACCAACTTTACAACAGTACCAGGTGTCTCAAGAGTCTACGCACAGTAAATGCGCATTAATGGTACTTGATTATTAATATTAATGCCACGACTCTGCATGTGAATCAGACTTTGTAAAAGCACTGTCCATCCGCATTTGCCAGACACCCTTCTGCTTTACAAAAGATCAATCCTTGACCCTTGGAGACATGACCTAAATGAACTTATTACTCGAGATTTACCGTGAACCAAACCAAGGCATTTTCATGCATTTGTTTTATAGATATTTTCAGCAACTTGTGTCCAAGGGCCTGTGTTTCTTATAGTAATGTGTACTATTTCTTCTTCATTTTTAGACCAATATTGTCCAAAAGATATTTTCCTGTGATGACGAAGACGTGTTTTATATCTGCCATCCAATATGATAGCCACTAGCCACATGTGGCTAATGAGCCTTGAAATGTGGCCAGTGTTACTGAGAAAATGAATCTTTAATTTATTATATTATTCAAATCTGTTTATTTATTTTGAGAGAGAGAGAGAGAGAGAGAGAGAGAGAGAGCGCGAGTAGGGCAGGGGGCAGTGAGAGAGGGAGAGACTCCCAAGCAGGCTCCATGCTGTCAGCACAGAGCCCAATGCGGGGCTCAAACTCACTGTGAGACCACAACCTGAGCCAAAATCAAGAGTCGGAGGGACACTTAACCAACTGACCCACCCAGGAACCCCTTGATTATTTTAAATTGAGATTAAGTGGCTAGTAGCTGCCATATTGGACAGTGCGGCTTTATAGGTCTTTATCCTTTTCTTACATTGTTTTCCATCTGTAAACCATCTCAAAGTCATTGCGGAAGATGAGGCACAAAAAGGATTTGAAACCACAATAAAAATGAGCCTTAACCAGTTATGAAGCAGTTGACAAACAAACAATGAGGCATTCAACCAAGCCAACACCATTCCCGAGCTCCAGTCTAGACTAAGTGGCACAGAAACGACTGACCAAGCGCTAAGGCAGGTGCATGAGGAACTGAGATGCCAGGTGGACTGTGCTGGAGTAAAGCCTCTCAGGATTCCTGACACACGGTTGTAACCCAGACTTCCTGCTCACAACCAAACTCGTCGCTGCAGGGACCCTGGGAGGCAGTGGGATACATCACACAAGAATGTTCCACAAGAAAAGGCACGGCAGCTGATTTTGCTCTAGAAGAAGGAAAACAGTTTTCACGGACTCTAGTAATACTAATGTCCTACGGTGAAGACAGGAGACCTCCCCATGGGACTGGTCTGGTAAGGATTAGGCAATTGTGAACAACACTTGGGGGACGGTCATTATTACCCCATAAGATAACTGCAGGCGTGGTCTGCAGTCAGCCTTATCTTGGGAAATGACATAGAAATCAGATCCCTTCCTTATGTACACGTGGGAAACAGCCTACAGATGTCTACTTCGGGTGGGGGGAGGTGTGGAGGGGCTGACGCGCACAGAGGACAGGAGGGCAGACGTGGATGTGTGTGTGCACACCCACATGGAACGTGTGCTCATGCCAGGTTCGAAGGCCTGCATCCACCACAAGGGGAGAGGACGCTGGGAGAAATTGCCTGTCGTTGAGGTACGTTTCTGGGGAGTGGAGGGAGGTGCAGGGTCCCTGCCCGCCCTGCGTACAGGACGCACTCAGGTGTGTGATGAGCTCAGGACACAGGCTGTCCAACCTCAGGGCTCCTTTCTAGCATTTCCCAACACGGTCCCAAATTCAAACCAGGCCAGAGAAGCAAGGAGCTTAACCACCGCAGGCCTCCACGTCAGGGGAGAACCACGGCATCCAGCTGACTGGCATGATCGCCAACCGCATCCCCTTCTGGGTCACTTAAAAAGGTAATGAGTCTGTTTTCACCTCCCATGGCTTTAATCGGGAGCCCCGTCGACCTCACGGAGCAGCTGGGCGATATGGGGAAACAATAATGGGAAATGAAAGAGGCTCCAAGAATGAGGAACATGGTAGAAAGCGGAATGTGCGCACCGTGCGGTCTGCATTCCCAGGAAAAGGCACCTCGAAAAGGCACTGCTCGAGCATGAGTGGGGGAGGAGCAGAGAGAGAGGGAGACACAGAATCCGAAGCAGCTCCAGGCTCTGAGCTGTCAGCACAGAGCCTGATGTGGGGCTCGAACTCACAAACCGTGAGATCAAGACGGGCTGAAGTCGGCTGCTCAACCGACTTGAGCCACCCAGGCGCCCCCATCCCCACATTTCATCTTGCTCAACTCTGGACAGCCGAACACTAGCTGTTTCCTCAACCCCAGGCGTTGGCAACCTCCGTTTTATTTTCTCTCTCTCTGAATCTGATTGCCCTAAGTAGCTCATGAGTGGAATTGTACACTGGGTTTTTATTTCATTTAGCATGTCTTTAAGGTGCATCTGTGTTGTAGCATGTATCAGAATATCCTTCCTTTCTAAAGTTTATTTAGTGTGAGGGAGAGAGAGAGAGAGAGAGAGAGAGAGAAAGTGCGGGGGAGTGAGAAGATCCCAAGCAGGCTCCGTGCTGTCAGTTTGGAGCCCGGCACGGGGCTTGAACTCACAAACCTCAAGATCATGACCTGAGCTGAAACAAAAAAAAAAGTCAGATGCTTACCTGACTAAACCACTCAGGCACCCCTAGCATCCCCTTCCTTTTTAAGGATATTATTCCATTGTACGATGTACCACATTTTGTTTATCCATTAATGATTCACGCATCAGAGGGCACGGGGTTCCTTCCAAACCAAACCTTTTGGCTCCCGTGAATAACGATGCTATGAGTGTGGGTGTAGAAGTATCTGTCTGGGTCCGTTTCTCTCAATTCTTCTGAGCATACAGCTAGGATTGGACACTGTTGGGTGCCATGGGAAATCTAGATTTAATTTTTTGAGGAATTCCTATGATTTTAAGGATGACCAGCTTCAAAGAGTGGGTAGGATGAAAAGATTTATTACTCATTTTTTTGTTTTAGGATTGCTCACCGTGAAGCTACTATGAAGATGTGTACTCCGGGGGAGGGCTGCAAATCACGGTCTCACCCACACGGTCACCCCCCACTCCTCTTCAGCCCCTGGAGCATCCTGGCAGGACAACACCGCTCCACGGGTGAAATCCCTGATCACAGTCCTCCTGAGAGAGGAGCTTCCTTTCTGCTCCAGACGGACACCCTCCTGTCTCTCAACCCCCTAGGGTCCGAGCCTGCTCCTGCCCCCACACCCCAGGGACCCTGCCTCAATCTTCTCTGCACGTCGTCCTGCCACTCTTCAGACATGCTCTCCTCGGGGACGCTCCACCCCTGCTCACCCCTCGTGGCTTCTTCCATTTCCTCTGCTGGCTCTTGCTCTGCCATGAGCTACACGTTTATGGAAAGTTGACAATAAGGTGTATTTGGCACGATTCTGTCCCTGGCTCTCCTCTGCCTCACTGTTGTTTCTTACAGGACAGGATTCTTCTTGTGGGTAACTCCCATATCTACATCACTGCACCGGATTTCTTTCCCAAGCCTGAGACCTGCGTTTCCAACTGCCGGAAGGACTTCATTACTGACCCCTCAAAGCTGATGTGACCCAGAGCAAACTCAGCTTCCCTCCATTATATGTGCTTCTTCCTTTCTTCTTACGGCTTCCTAATTTTGTGAGCATCCTCCCACGTAACCAGGATCAAAGTTCTCGGGGCTTCCCCCTGGCCTTTTCCTTGGTCCCGTGGGCCCGACTTGTCTGCTCGGCGACATCTCAACCTCCGGTCTCCCCACCCCTCCCGGCTAGACTTCTGCACCCCTTCCAAGTGAATCTGCTGCCAAGCTTCTAATAAATGCAGCAGACCCTTCTTGAGAACTGTGTGTGCCCACAGCCGATCCCACATGCCTCTCTGCAGGCCTCTTGCCCAGACCCCAGCTCCCTGCAGGCTGATGTTGCACGGGGCACAGTCTACCGAGGTGCATCGTGCTAGAGAATCCAGGTCTGGGGAGCGAGTCGGCTGGTGTTCACTCTGCCTGCCAGGCCTTTCGGGGCTGGAATTTGGGACACAGCTCCGACAGCCAAAGGTTGTAAGAGGCTTTCTCTGAGTGCATTTGAACAGCTGGGCAAAATATCCTGGCTTTCAAAAAGAAAGGCTTTCTTCTTGTTTTCAGAAGTCACCAAACCTGTTTTCTGGTTTTTGAAGAAACAGGGTCACCTGGGCTTTGGCCAGGCTGAAATAGCCCATCCCCTCATCAGGTGGGTTTACTCAGGAGGACTAAACATTTGGATGCGGGCAGGTGTGTTCACTGAGCAGGGGTTCAAGCCTCCTCATTCAGGGAAATTCCTGGTAACTTTTCTGCCTTAAGACTTCCCACTGCTGATGGAAGCATAGCACTGCCTCATGTAAAACCATGGTGGCCGTGTCATTTAAGTACCAAATTTGAGGCAATTTTAGGTGCATAGTAAACTTTAGATTTCTTTCCATTAACAGTAGTAATTTAAAGAGTATCACCGAATAAAGCCTGGAGTTTAGCTGATGGTAACTTAGCCACGTTAGTTTCCTAGCTGACAGACGTGCCCAGTGATGGAAGAAGCTGACATGAGGGCAGAAACCCTACTGTCGTGGCAACTTTTTTCTAAATCTAAAGTTATTTCAAAATAAACAATATAAAGAAAGATCAGCTCCTCTCCCACCTTCTGCGAATGGGACAGAAGGCTAAGCCCTTCACAAATACTGTCTCATTTTGTCCATGTAACAGGCCTATGAGGTGCACATACTACAGATGACACAGTGTAGCTCCACAAGGGCCAGAGGCAGCCAGAGATGTCCGGTGGTGGTGTGGCCGGGAGCGTGGACACAGTCAGAACACAGCCATCCCCCTCGGCACGGGCCAGCCGGGTTTCCCATACCCCAGACTGAATAGACACATACATGCATACACATCTACTTCCATCTGGCCTGGCGGTCCAGAACTCGGTGTGAACTCCTTTCTTAACGAACCTCCCTGCGTTCCATTCTTTTCCTTAAATATATTCATTCACACAGGCTGCCTATGCCGTGCAGGCATCAATGGCCCAGACGTCAAGGCAGAACTGGCCAGTGATGCCCCATGCCCACAATGGACATGGCTCACTCATCCATGACAGGGCCCGGCCCTCCTTCTTTTCCATGCCTTTCTGCTCCGGAGACCACAAGCCCCCAGCGGGCAAAGCCTTATACTTGAGCTAGCTCGCTCGCTCCCCCACCCACCTGTGCATGCATTCACTGCTTGTAGAAGAAACAAGAGTTATAACCAAAATGCAACTCAGAGAATCATAGAATCTTAGGTTTGTCACAGGAGCTCCGTATCAGTTGTTCCGGAAAAGGTATTCATCACAGTCATCTCAAGAAGCACTTTAGAAATACACACGTCTGGGACTCCTCCCAGTGTTCTGATTCAGGAGGGCTGGATGGGGCCTAGCAATCTCTATTTTTTCAAAACTCCCCCATCCCCAATCCCAGGTGACCGTGTTGCAGTGCCAGGTTTGGGGTTTCCAACAGATAAATGCCTTCTAGAAATAGTCCACCTCTGCTCAAGAAACCCCAAGGTGGAGGAACTCATTACCTCCTAAGGCAGCCTCTCATTGCCAAGTGTTAGTGCTAGGGAATCCTTCTCTATATTTAGACACGATGTGCCTCTTTGGAAATTCACTGTTTAGATTCTGTTCTCTGATACAACTAAGAAGACACTTACTCCCTTTTCACATGACCAGACTAAACAGAGCCATCAGATTTTCTAGAATCTTCTCTCTTCTAGGACAAATGCCCATAGTTTCAACAACTTTTTTTTTTTAATGGAATGCATTCTCTATTCCATTTCAAAAGTGAAACTCAGAATTGCGCCTAGTGTTCTGAAGGAGCCCTGAGCATCTTTTGTGCTCTGGCCGCTTTCGTGAGGCAGTCTAGGACAAGCATTCTCGACCCTGGCTACACACGGGAATCATCGGGGAAGCTTTAGGTCCAACCTCTCAGAAATTCTAATATGACTGGTCTGGGGTTCTGCCTGGCTATCAAGACTTTGTAAAGGTTCCAGGTGATTCTGCTGAGCAGCTGATGTTGAGAGCTACAGATACAGACGCGGGGTCCTCTCTGTGTTATTCTGTTGACTCACACACTCATTCACTCAGCCTTTTTGCCTTGAATCCCTGCCAATTCCTCATCATGCACTTGAGGAAGTGACTAGTTGAACTTAGCAGCAGACTTTTACATTTATTCCTGATAAATGTCATCAATTTGGTTTGGGTCCATTGTTGCAAGGTCAAGTCACGTCCTTGAGCTTCATACTGACTGTCTGCTCTCTTTCTAGCTTTGAGTCTTTTACATGCTTCTGGTATCGTCATGTAAAACATGGATAAAATTATAGATCTTTGAAAGATCTACTGAAAATCCTCTGGGAAATAAATGACAGCAGCTGCTTTTTAGGCAACTGGATATTCTTTCACAGTGAAGGACCAGATGCAAAAGATTTATGGTCACAGATAATAAAGAGTGTGGCATTTATTCCTAGTACGAAATGTTCTCTACAGCTCCCTGAAGCTCTCTCTGGTGGCAGGGGCCAGCTGAAGCCACCATGCTGAGCTGCCAGGGTACAGCTGATGACATTTCCTGTGTGTGGCCTCCCCAACATTATTTAGATCACCTGCCACATGGACCAGAGCTGCCACAGTGACACCTGCTCAAGACGCCCCAGCCTACGGGAAGATTTAAGACTGCATTCGCACACATCTCACTGGCCAAACAAACTGTGAGTGGATTTCTCCAGAGTTGTAAGTTCTCTGACTCCATTACGAAAGCATCGTCTCACTTTGTAGGAATGATGAAGCAACAGAACATGGCAGAATGCAACCGAATGTTTCCAGGTAGACTTTGGGAGGTAAAATAAGAAGTTAGATCCTGTGGAATCTTTTTTAATTTTGAAAAGTGGCGTTTCTCTTACATTCACAGCCCCAACCTACAGTGTGGCCCTAAAGTGGGGTTTCCAACCTTTCTCCATTTTCAATGAGGCGGTTTCTCAACCCTGGCTCTGCTCTCCTCCCTGGGGCATCTTGGCAATGCCTCCCACCTCCTTCTAATGCAGGGCGAGAACGGCATGTGAATCATCCTAAAGCACACACATGAAGTCGGACACCAGAGCACGTTCATGTCATTACGCAGGAGAGCAGCCCCGTGAACCTGTTCAACGGACACTTGCAACCCACTGTCTGGATCACCTGGGGCAAGACCAGCTCATCGGCAGCTCCTTTAGGCCCCTGAGCCGTTAAATGCCCCGAGACCGCTTTAAAGTAAATTCTCACCTCCCGTGAGGATACAGTATACAATGCCTCCCACCTCTGCCTAAAACACAGAAAGTTTTTGCTATTTTCTCCTGGAGTTTTTCAAATGTATGTTTAGTAGAAGGTCAACTCCCTAAGAGTCTGCATAGAATGGTCTTAAAACAACAACAACCCTAATAATTTTCTGGAAAGGTTCTAATTTTACAGAAGGGTACACTGGATTTTGCATCCTACGGCACATGAGGTGTTTCCTGATTTCTTGCACCAGGTTAATGTTTTATTCAGTATTAAACGGACTTAATATTATTTTGAACCAATCTGTTCATGGACGTTTAGATCATTTACAATCTTTCAATTCTAACATGGCTATCTCTGTTGTACATCATTTCACATTATAAATGTATCCTTAAGGTACATTCCTAGATGCGGGATTCAAGGACAAGTGTGTGCGTGGTACGTAGGGTTCTACATTTTTCCAAGCACTTCCTCAACATAGTGCAACAGAATACTGAAAACTGCATGAGAGGTACAGATACTTCACAGACGACTATAAAGCAAGAGCTTTAAAGAATATCCAGTTGCCTATCGTCAACTCCCCCTGGGAATCCCTCAGTACGCCTGTTCTTTAGAACCCTTGTCGGCTTTCCAGAAGTACCTACTATCTTTATTTTGTGATATTCACTGAATTATAAGAAAACATGCATTTTGAAGAATTATAAATCAAAGGGGGGGAAATCCAGGATGAGATCTAAATATACATAGAATTTAACTGGGAAATTTTTTTCTTTTTATTTATTTGAGAGAGAGAGAGAGAGAGAGAGAGAGAGAGAGAGAGCGAGCACGCACACAAGCAGGGGAGGGGCAGAGAGAGACACAGAATCTGAAGTAGGCTCCAGGCTCTGAGCTGTCAGTGCAGAGCCCGATACAGGGGCTTGAACTCACAAACGGTGAGATCATGACCTGAGCTGAAGTCAGATGCTTAGCCACCCAGGTGCTCCTAACTGGGAAATCATCTTAAGGTTGGCTTATCTCAAGCCAGTTTCTTGCCTTCATCTTTGGCTGTGACAGCTATTTAGAAGGCATGACACAAAAATAACATTAGGGAGTCAGAGAAAGAGGAGGGTGTGGGGACAAAATGTAGTATTTTCTATTTATTTGAAAAAAATTGTTTTAATCCTTATTTATTTTGGAGACAGAATGAGAGAGACAGAGCATGAGCCAAGGAGGGGCAGAGAGAGATAGAGACACAGAATCTGGAACAGGCTCCAGGCTCTGAGCTCTCCGCCCAGAGCCCGACACGGGGCTTGATCCCACGAACTGTGAGATCATGACCTGAGCCAAAACCAAGAGTCGGACACGTAACTGACTGAGCCACCCAGGTGTCCCCCCCCCCCCACCAAATATAACTGCTAAACGTTACTGCTGTACTCACCACAGGGCTAGTCGTTGTTCAGTCTCCTTGAGAAAACTTGTATGAAATTTGTGCAAAGGTTCAAAATTCGGGAATATGAGACTTTTCAAGGCTTCGGGCATGACATCCTCTTTGCTGACTGTGCTCTGAAACCACTGGAATAAAAAGAAGACACACTTAGAGGTGTAAAGTTGAATGAGGTGATCCTTCAGAGGTGATGCTGCGGCCCAGTGTGCCTGGCGCCCCCAGGGCCTTACTGCTCGGTAGGCAGTGCTCAGCACCAGCGGGGGCTTCTGGGCCTTACTGCTTTTCCAGTCTTCAATTACACGGGGTGAGAGGCACCCGTCTGTTACCAATCGGCCGTGGAGGCCAGGAGGAATCTCCGAAGTGGGCAGCTACTTCGAATCAAAACTTCCACTTTGGCCAACTCCCTGGTAACCAAGGATTCAGACCACTGCACCCGCTCTGGTTCAGTCCTTCTGGAACATCTATCTCTGTTCCCTTGTGAAAACGCTGAGCACACACGAGGCTGCACCAGAGAGAGGGAGAGCCCCGGCCTGTACATGCAGTCGCTCACGAGGCAGAGCTATCCCACAATGTTTACTGAGCACCTGCTGGGGGGGGGCGGGCAGGCACCATTCATGCCCCGGAGGTGCAGAAGCCCAGTGATTCCTACTGACCTCCAATGTCTAGTTCTTTCCCAGAATCCAGGTGCCTTAAAGACATCTACAATGCTTTGAATTTGTTTCTCAGACTGAACAGGACTGATTAAAATAATTAAAGGTGGTCTCCTGTCAGGTTTGCTGACAGGGCTCGATTTATTATCAAGGATGAAACGAGGCTTCCATTCACCTCTGGGGTCTTCCTCAAGCAAAAGCAGCTACCTTGGATGACGGGCCAAACACAAACTGCTCTGCCCTGGTGCACGCACACAGCAAAATGCTCAACTTTCATTTTCTCCACTTCAGAAACTTCCTTCTTTTGCACTTAAAAATCACAATTATACAAATTTTTATACAGCATGTTCCAAATTAAATATTCTCTTGCCGTCTAATTTCTATCACCCAGAAAACCAAATCCTTTTAATTGGAGTCAGAGAACCCAACATTTTAATTAGATCCAGCTTCTCTCTATGAGTGGAGGTAAATTATGTAATTGGATGCTTTAGGGGAAACGCTACACATACCGAAGTGATGACCTCAAGATCCTTCAGATAAGTTCTCTCGGTGGTGGAGACTTCCTTAGCGATGAAGTATGCCTTGTCAGTCGGGAATCTCTGCAAAAGCGATACATTACTAATTCATGATGTTTTATTAACTGGGCTACAGACTAAATCAACTCTTATTTGTCCCCCTTTTTGTGCGAGGAACTAGCAGAAGAAAATGGAGGTTTCCTTCCACGTAAACATTACCCTCAGTAGAAGGCCTCCAGTGAGCATGTAGCCACCGCGGAGAACAATTCATTCAAAATTGGGCATCGGAAAATCTAATCAACTAGTAAAATATCAGAGCAATGCAGTCTTCCAGGAACTAAAAGCAACAGAAACCACAGCGGCCTTTGTCCTGGGTGCCGGGAGCTGGTGGTGTTGGGTGTTCAGGAAACAGAAGCTACAGTGTTTGTGGGAATATGTAGGGTGGCCAATCTGAGGGGACAAAGTGAACGCAGCTGGCGACAGACACCATTGGGACTCGATTCTCCGGAGTCTGTCACTTAGGTGAGCAGGCACCTCTCGACAGTGGGCCAGTTAGGGGTTTTGCTTTCTTTCAACAGTGAGTGAGAGGCAATCCCTTGTCGCTAGCAATCTCGGTTGCTTCCGCAAGAGTCCACCTGACGCCACCTTTGGGGACACACATGACAACATTGAACGTGGAGACTCGAACGGACCCTTGTGCGCCCATGTTTCCAGCAATGGGATTTGGGTAAACAACCCAACCATCCATCACCAGAGGTACGTGAACACAATGTCCTCGACCCATACGGTGGGGTTTCGTTCTACCTTAAAAAGGAAACGGACACGCGCTACAACATGGATGAATCCTGACGACATTTCGCCAAGGGAAAGAAGCCGGACACAAAAGGACAAATATTGTATGATTCCTCTCGTATGAGGTACCTAAGCGGTCAAATCCATAGATGCAGAAAGTAGAAAGGAGGATGCCAGGGGCTGGGGAAGGGGGAGGGAGATTTAGTGTTTAATGGGGGCGGTTTCAGTCTGGAACAACGAAAAAGTTCTGGAAATGGACGATGATGACGGTTAGACAACACTGTGAATGTACTTAGCATCACTGAGCAGCACGCTTAAAAATGGTTAAAATGGCAAATGTTATGTTTACTACTGCAGTTAAAAAAGAAAAAAGTAACGCGCGCATGCACGCAGGTCCCCACACCTTTCTCCGGCCTTCCTCCTCGTCGTCGGTGCGTGGGCACACCTGGTCGTTCAGCAGCGGGCTGACCAAGGGAGAGGCCTGCTTGGTGTCGGGGCTCAGGTTGGGAGACAGGATCACGTTGGTGGGCGCGGCTCCTCCCTGCGAGTTGATGGACAGCTCTGAAAGGTGAGGGCTACCAGTCAGGGAGCCTATTTGGGGATGAGAAGTATTAAAGAAAAAAAAAAAAGTAATTCCTTCTGGGACCGGATTTCTACTTACAATCCCCCCTCCCCCGTATCAAATCTTTAGAACCTAACGTGCTTGACTATTTTCTAGATTTCCTGTGAGTTGCAGCTGCCTTAATACTAAAGATACCATAGTATGAATGATTCAATGGAGCCAGAGTCACGCAATTAATGGTAAGACAGAGAACTCCGTTTAGGGGGCAGTAATAGTAGTTGAGGAGCACAGTGTATCCCCCCAAATACGATCTTCATCTCCTAACTTCTGCCTTAGCTTCTAAGAATTGCTCGAGAAAGACAGTGTCTATACCACCAGGAGACGTGAGAAAGGACTAGAAAACAGAGCTATACTAAAAGGAAACTAAATGGCTGATGCACCCAGGACAGACTACACCTTATAACAACCACGGCTAAGTAAAGGACACAAGCAGCTAACTCCCCATTCTACAAAGAACAGAAGCAAGCTTATTATACCTGGTGGCGGGCCTTCCATGTCTCTCTCACTGTTTGGGACAGAAACACTAGCATCACATTTACATGCAAAGGTGATCATTTACAAATGCAAAGCTGGAGGTCATTACATTATCACAGTTCCCCTTTAAGAGTCAAAAAGTGACAGGCAATTAATGACTCCTCTGAAAAGGAGATATTAAATCATACGAAAATGTAGAATTACCCATTATGAGTCAGCCAAAGGACATGATGTGTGCATGAAACTCTTTGCCAAGAGAATTTTGCAAATATCCAAGCCTCAACCCGTGGAACTAAGTGGGATGTTTCAAAATATACTTCTACTTAAGCGTTTGCACCTAACACATTTGTAATTCGAATGCAGGTTTGCTAGGACTGCACTGCGGTAAACAAACTTAAAGTAGCCTGCAGGCTCGTCTGTTACCAGCATGAGGAAGGAAAGACGATGGAAATGCTTTCTCATTTTCCGATAGGCGGTTTCAGCTCATGGCTATTCCGCAAATTCGACAAGCATCTTGGAGAGGAAGGTGAAGTGCGATTTTCTGGGGCCACACCCCGTTTTCTTGACATCTATCCTCTCCCTCTGAATTCGTTCATATCCACTTTGAAATTACAAGATGGGATGGCCTTGAATGGAGGGTCGTGAACTTGATCACAGTATGAATGAACCAGCCATGAAACACCACCAGCCCCCACCCCGGCCCTGCTGGACCAGCTAGCTGAGTCACTAACACGTGCGTGAAAAGCCACCACACCCGGAAATAACAGCAAAAAGCAGACATCCTGCTACTGATTATTGGTCAGGACAATGATCCTTGAAGAATGAGATTAGAAAACATGAGGAAGAGACAGATTCAAGAAGTTTGTGTTTTAAAAATCCCTCCATTGAAATCCTTGCATTTTAAACACACATCATTGAAACGAAGTCCTGGTGTTCGACAAAGACCCATTCACCCCACACACCACCAGACCCAGCGAAACCCGGAGAAAAAGGCCAGAAATTGCTTCACAAATGTCAATTTTATTGACACTAGTGCACAACCGAATACAATAACTTGGAAAGAATCGGAACTTGTCAAATAGAAATAGTGACAACAATTAGAACTGCAAATGTTTCAAGGTACTACACTATTCTTTAAAAAAGAAATCACAAAAAGGCAAATGTCATCACTACAAATAGGAAATTAGAAAAGAGAAATTCTGGCAGTCTGTCTAGAGATCAAAACATTTCATGCATTGTGAGTCACCGTATCAGAATCACTTTTTATTTGTCCACTGTAATCTGGCAAAATTTGGGGCTTACCTTCAGCTCTCACGCTGTGCATGAGGTCAGGTGAGGTGGTTATTAAGTGAGCACATGCGGGGCCTCGATTTTGCAGTGACGTGGAACAGAAAAAGCACTCACTTCATCAGTGAGAGTTGGAGTCAAGAATAAAAAAGCAGTTAGAAGGCTGGCTTGCAGGAGGCGTGGGGAGTGGGGGAACAGTACCAGTTAGGCCCTGGACAGCATCCAGGAGCAGATGAAAAACCAACCACCCCACTGTGGGGGAGAAAACGTGCGTGTACACCCTCAGGTACAACCACTTCCACCCTCCGAAAGTCAAAAGCTATTGCCCTGGTGAATTCCTCCTGGGGACATTTCTATAGGAGAACACAGACCAGGGCTCCAGAAGAGGTCCATCCTGCCACGAATGCAGGGCACGTTTCAAAGAATACAGCCATCTAGAAGAATCCACACTGAACCACATCACAGACGGGATTGAGAAAGTGGGGCACTGGGAGCGAACTTCAGGACAACCCATGTTCTTTGCAGGTAGAGGAAGGGACAGCCCTGGGTCGGCTACAGGTTGCTGGGTGACGACCTGCTGGTTTCACTCATGTAGCCCAAAGTTGTGGTGACCAGCAACATTACATGTGCAACACACAGACTCAGGGAATGATCAAGGTTAGGGTCGCCGATTTCTGTTTCCAGAGAGGCTACTTCAGCAGGCTTTGTGTCTACTCTTAGGACCTAAGAGAGGAAGGCTGATGGGTGTATTTAACAGTAGGACCAATAAATACCAAGCAGCCTGGTCTAGAAATCTGTCAGCAATTCTCTGGAAGGGAAAGGTCCAAACTCTGAAGTTCAAGTTTGCTCATTTGAGTTGTGCCCCTTTCTCCCCTTGCAAGAGAAACAACTCTTGAAAATTTATAGGAGACATGGTCCAAACAAAAGTACGTAGCTCATTTACCATTCGGCAATCGATGAAATATGCTGATAAGGGTAATCAGTAGAATTTGGCAGCTTGATGAGGAATTAAAATTCTCTTTTGACTCTGAGCCAGAGTGCTGTGACAACTATCTGTACAAAGTGGTATCCCTGTAAGTCCACCCTCTGGCAAGCGTGAAGAGCTGGGCCTTTAAGTCAGTGTTTAAGGTTACAGTTATTAGAACTACATGTAACCAATTTTCAGCGAAGTAGTCCATTTTACAACAACAAGTGTGTTTCCTATGTAAGATAAAACGAGCCCGCTCATCACTCTAGCCTTAGCAAGCCTGTCCAAATCATGCAGCTGGTTACTGGCTTTGAAGGCACAGCCCCAGGAGACATGGAGAGGAAATTGTGACCCACCTACACTGCTACTCAGTGAACTCATTAATGCCTAGGTAGTTTTATCATGTTTTTTTTTAATCTGTGACAAATTGACGAGAAGTAATTTCTTTCAGCGACAGGCTCTAGGTAAATAATTTGGGGGGATCTTTTGAGAAAGCACCTGGATATTAAGGCAATAACGTGGAAAGAAGGTTAAAGAGATTAGAAAAAGATCAGTTACACTCCAAAAGTCTGGAAGCTTTGGATTTTTTAAAAAAATTATTTTGTCTATTTCTAGAAATTGCCCCGCATTTTTAAAGGTATGCAGTTATATTTCCATTTAATAACTCTCAAATCCTTCACCTCTTCCAAAGGATTTCCTGCCCCTGCTGTGTCCCACCCCCCACCCGCCACCATTAATCTGTATCAGGAGGGCTGAGTTTATGTCACCCCCGTGGATTGGAGATGCCATCATGAATACTGCTCTCAAGGGAGGCATTTCTGGTAATTGCTTTTAAAAATCTTTTTACGTATACACATTCTCATGGCACAAACAATTATGGAACTTCAAATCAGCATAGCTGTATTTGTGGATTCAATTTATCACCCCGCTGAGAAATTTGCTTACCTTCTCTTTTTAATGTAAAATACATTAATTCTTCCCTCCTCTGCAGCATCGCCCAGACTGCGGCGTCTCCTGACCAGCCCCTTGTCACAGGTACATAACCTGCGGGAACGTGGTCTATGATCAACCAGGCAAACTCGATGCCTGACCCCCCCCCCCCTTTTTGGGATTGGGCATAGCCACACCTCCTCTGATCGTATTCAAGGTTTAAGGACAAACTCACAAAAGTCTGGGAAAACATAATTTTCTAGTCTATCTTTCAAGTAATATACAACGGCATATTGTATATATGTATACACGTGTATATATGTATACACATATGTATATATGTATACACGTGGCTGTACCTGTCCTGTTTTTTAAGCTGGTCAATCCATTGGTAATTTCCTCTTTTATTTGTTATTTTTAAAGAAGTTAAAGAAGTTATTTGTCCTATACGGTGTTTAGAAAACCTGATAATCATTTTAAAAATAGTAATCCATGGCAGGATTGTCAAATATTTGAGAATACTGATTGCTTTCTCAGTTCCTCTTTTCAAAATCTTAAGAAGTACAACTTCGAAAGTATCTATGCTGATTCTTCCACATTACCCCCAAAGAAAGTTACCTGGCGAGCTTCTTTCTATATGCCACTCACCTATCATGATTTGTCTGCTGGTATTTGGTTCTAAAATATAGATTTTATCTCTGCATACCCAGAATATGTTCCAAAGGCACACGTAGAAAATACATTATAGATGTAGGTTTTCATGGATCTTTAAAAAGGCTCTTTTTAAATCCATCATCTCCCTCTAAAAAAGAATACAATGAACTCTCTCTTGAGGTTGTCTGCATGTGAAAGCCAGTTATCAAAAAAGGTCAGTACTCAGTTGGAAAATGGATCGTCTCCTGCGTGGACAGGATTCACTCTATGATAATTGAGCTGGGTCCCACCCCAGTGGAGTAGGTGAAAGCAGCTGACGATGCTTTATTAAAATGACAAGGTTCCACAGGAAAAGCTAGTTTATAGGATTACCAACCACAGCGGTGCTGTCCTTTTCTTGACCACGGAGGGTGTTGAGGGCAATGTGTATATGTGCTTCTTATTCTCAGACCAAGGTCCTTTAAACAAAGTTTTGCAAGCAGCTAAGCACCAACCTCAACGTTCATCATCCAGCAACTCAGAAAAGCAACAGAAATGCAACGTGCAAATAGAGATGGAAATGCTACCAATGGAGGAATGACAGAGAATGTTCTAGCGTGCTCTTCCTTATGGGGAAAAGAAAAAGGAGAATTTCCCTTTGTTCGAACATGGTGGCGGTGGCAGGGTTTGGGTTGGGGAACATGGTGCTTCATACCAATGAAAAATACCATCTTGTACTCAGGACAAAGCTTCAGCCATCAGTGGGAAAGAACAGTTACAATTGACAGTTTTTACAGCAAGATACCTGTTAGGACAAGTAAAAGCCTCTTCAGTTTAGATTAACAAGAGATATTAATATCGTGCATACATCGTTACAGGAGTCTGGCCTTCCGTGCTGAAAGACCCACCAAGCTCATGGTTATTGGAGAAGCCAGCACCCTTCCCGGGGTATACATCCATGCTTTATTGAGATGCTGTGCTCTTAGGCCGTGGAGAGAAGATGAAACCAGACAGTATCTGTGAGAGCTTATGTTTTGGGGACACGTCAAAACTAAAAACAGCTTCCTGGCAACGACCAGCCAACTGGGGCTGAGCGGGATGGGGTTTTCTCCACATGCCCACTGACCCCCACACCCGCCAAAACAAGTGCACATCTAAATTCCCTTACAGATGCCAACTATGGAAGGTGTTCTATTCCCGTGTCAGTTGATGTGCCCAATCAAAACATGAAGCCAATCCCGTGGTTAGGTGTCTGAGCTCCCCTATGTAAGCTCCACCACAGATGCTCTCTGTTTCCATGAGACCTCTCCCCCAACGACAGTGATCCTGCTGGCTTCCAAAAACCTCCCTACCCCCAGGCACCCACGGTGCAAAGTACAGGCTGGTTAGCAGGTGAAATGAGAGAGGTCAAGTCTTCCCTTCACCTTCTATTCCCCACCCTCAGTGAACTAGGGTAGCACCCCACATGC